>NC_139222.1:104805801-105405801 GCF_055691185.1 Crinia signifera | reverse complement strand
AAAGAACTTAGGTGAATGTGTTAACCCTGATCCAAAACATGGAAAGACATCACAGTCTTCAGGAGAATCTGAGAAATCAGGTGGTATAATACTTCCAAATTTGCAAACCGGCATGTTAATTGTACATATAAGGTGGTTGGTGTTGGGGATGAGGCTAATGATAATGCACAACAGGGGACTAAAGACTTTTACGGATTTCAAACTGAATGTTCGCAAACATTTGACTAATCAATAATTCCACTTAAATATTGGAAACCAGCCCAGGCGATGGCCACTCATTGCTGCACAGAGGTAAGATGTACAGCAGGACATACTGAAAGTGCATTTAGGAAAAAAGTGATGGCTTTTGTTATATATTTCTTCATTTGTGAAATTTGTATAATTTCAGGAATGAGTGACTTGAACAGGACAGAGCAGCAAAGATCCTAGTAAATGAATATTTTACAACTAAAGTTGTTCCAGTATTATTTGCTGCAACATAAGGTAGTCACACTCTGATTGTATTCAGTTTCATGCCCCAATAAATATGTGATCAATGAATATGGCCAGTGGCCATATATATACCTTTCACTGCTAGCTGGTTTTTTAAAGTGCAAGACAAAGGTAAGATTTGGGTTGTTCCTAATCACGATAGCTATCATCTACGCATATGTTGCCGGTGAGTGTTGCAGTGTTTGGATGATGTTAAACCACACAACAGAATAATCAGAATGTTGGTTTATTGAGCATTCATATGATAACAGTGGTAAAAAATATGAGAGGTTCTGCAGCAGCACGAATATCCACACATACACGTGAAATCTCGCTCTGGCTTGTGAACTCGGACAATCGCAGCTTGCGGTCCGGCAGCTAATTAGGAGGCACCACTGCTGCTCCTGATTGGCTGCCGGACTGCGAGCTCTGATTGGCTTGCGAGCTGGCGTGAGATTTCAAATAGCCCCAAACCTGCTCTGAATACCGCCAGGCTGCCTCTCTCTCTCTCTCTCTCTCTCTCTCTCTCTCTCTCTCTCTCTCTCTCTCTCTGTCTGGCCGTTGTCTGTCCCCGCACAATAAGGTGCCATAGTAATCAAGGCATTGACAGCAATGGAAAAGACTGTCAGCGCCCTGATTACTATGGTGCCTTACTCAACTGCAAAGTCCGTGTATCAGGCTGACCGGCCCTGATTATGGGGTCAATCCTACTGTTTGGGAAAGTTGCAATGTGCCGTGCAGTGTCATTTTAAGCCAGCAAAGGCACCTGAACTCAGCCTGACTTTGCAAAAAAAGTGTTTGGACCCATATGTGACAATGAGCACTTTTGTGAAAATCTGGGTTGCCGTAAAGTGTGGCCACTGCTGCGATGACTTGCTCCCTTCTGTAAATAATGGACAATAGGATTGACCCCCTAAATCTGGCACCCTTGGGGTAACACACGTAGTTCATACATGTCACTGTACTAGCATGTCACTATACTAGCTGTACATCATGCCTCTCCCTTGATCTTCCAGAGTGGGTGATGCACTTACATTCATCCTTATATGTCTTTATATAGTTATTTTTGCTTAAATACTGCTCCGTTAATAATTTATTTTCATCGTATGTTCTAAATTTGTTTCTGCGATCATTTTGCAGTATAATCACACTAATGTTATATGCTCCCTGCCCACCCTCTGATTGCCACCCACTTGTGAAGGAAGGGGTCCGAGCGAACAGACCAGAATAAGGGCCTATGTCTGTTGCATGCATCTAGCATGGTCTGATTATTTACTAATAGAAGTTATGGATTTCCAAAGGAGGACATACAGTACTGTGCAGTAAGGTTGCTTTTCTATTGTTTTCCTTCTACACGATGCAGTAGAAACTGTATTAGCCTGTATTTGTATACAGTAGTATGTACATCTTGTACACAAAGCTATGTCTTATGTATGGTAATAAGTGCATATGACTTATTCATTAGGTGGTTTGCTGTTTTGTTTATGATGGTTCTACTCCTGGCTGTTTATGCATGGTGTCTGTCTGACAAATAGCTGATAAATGACATTAACAAGTGTTGAGTTTTACGAATCTCCTGTCACTGTTTTTGTAGGGCTGACACACACACACAGGACAAGAGAGCCCAGGGGATTGATAATTATCAGATTTACCATGCAGAATTCATGAGATAAGTTGCTGCCTACTTGTCACTCACTATCCATGCATTGACCCTTAGCAGAGACTAGGTACAGTATCAGCACCAAAGGAAGAAAATGACTTACTTAAAAGTAGATCGGACCACACACTTAAGGGGCCTACACACAGGAAGATGTGCTGAGCATTCTGAGCGATTCCTCCAAACGCTCAGCAAGATCGCTCAGCACAAAGGGATGTTTCAGCACTGTGTGCTGAGTGATCTATCAGGGCCAAAGAGAACACTGGCCCTGCCCGGCTATTAAGTAGATTTATCCAGCATGCAGGGTCTTAATCATCCGGTGACAGCCCAGTGCGGGCCGCGCAGCGCTGTCGCTATGGCCCCTACACACGGAGCGATGCAGGGGAAATTTTCTAAGCGATCTAGTGAGATCGAAGGCCCTCAAAATTGCCCTGTGTGTAGGCCACATTAGGAACAAATCCAGATTTGGATGCAAATTGGACACAGATTGAGACATATCGTAATAAATGTAATACTGTGCCATTATTAAAAGTCTTCTGTATGTAAGCGGCCACACTGTCCCTATCCATCCTCTGGAGAAAGCAACTGTTGTATTTGTACTTGTTCTGATTCGCAAATCCATACGCAATTCAAAAACTATGGATGATTGTTTGCCATCTGGCAATTTATGAGCAGGTCTGAGGCTTCCACTAATGTGTTGGAAAAAAGAGACTGACCTAGGTCAATCTATTAGAGCGCTTATGTATGAGTCTATTCCTTTAGGGAGCAGCCGATTCAGGGGATGGTCAGTTCCCCAAGTGAAATATAGAACAACAGAAAACAGAGGGGAGAATCGGCGCTCAGAGAAATACTGTTTCAAGTGCCAGCATCAATTCAATAAAAAACACCAACGCATTTCGCTATGTTGACTCACAGCTTTATCAAGGAGCACCTTGATAAAGCTGTGAGTCAACACAGCGAAACGCGTTGGTATTTTGCTGGACTCTACTGGAGAGAGACTATCGCCAAGTCCCCTAATGAAGTGCTGACCACCTGCTCAACTTACATCTGATCCTGTCCTAAAGATCGCTCCTTTACCACCGTGCAGAGCCTAAATCCTGATTGCCAAATTCAACTGGAAGGATATCCCGGGCTGGCTATTATCCATCATCTTTGCCAATGGGCACACCTCCTAGGCATCCACCAGGACATAACATCATAAGGCCTTCAATCACACGAATACTTTTCTGGACTCTAATGGACACAAGTTCTTGGATCAGTGCAGGTCCTATCAACACCACATGGGTGACTATAAAATCTCAGCTCTCCCAATAGGTCCATTGCTATCTATAGTTTTTAGATAAATATATTTTATTATTTTTCTTATGTCTATTGTATACATGTGTATGAATTTATTTATTGATTAAATAATTTTTTATTGAATTGATGCTGGCACTTAAAACAGTATTTCTCTGAGCGCCGATTCTCCCCTCTGTTTTCTGTTGTTCCACTAATGTGTGACTGAGGCAGGCTGGAAGTGGCCATCACCCATATTACAGGCCCTCTTCAAATGCCCCTGGGCACGCCTCCATTTCTTCAAACACACCCAGAAAACGGCAGGTTTACCACCACTAAGTGCCGGATTTCTGTCAGGAAAACAGTAGCTTCATTGTGTTTATGATTTATATGCATTTTAAGTTGCTTATTCCCCTCACACATGTGGTACGCATGCGCAGTTGTTTGATAATCGCCCGATGCGAATTCTCTGATTACCAATCCATGCTGAATAAGCCCCCTGGGAACGTTATCTACTGTAAATATAAAATGTTGCGGTGTGTTTTCCCTGATTACATTCAGTTTTTTATTTTACTGTAAGAAATTGCCTGTCAAATCCATCACCTTGAGCTCCACGTACCCTGAATAGTTCTGACATTAATTTACAATTTGCATAATACAGAATAGTGCTCACCATAAATCTTCATTTACAGAGAAAGATATTTCTATTGATCTGGATCCCTCCTCCAGCATTTCCATGTGAGGTTCTAGACACTGTTTGGATAAGATTTATCATACAGTAAGACACTATCATTTGAGTACTACATTAAGTTATAGAATAATGTTTTTTTCTTTCTTCAATGATAACCTTGGAATCTCTTACATATTTGTCATCTGTTATTTGTTTGTTTGTCTGGTATGTATCCAGACACTGTAAGGATGAAACCAAGACAAGGAGGCTTGATTGGGTCCAGGTTTGGTTCATGGATACTAAAACCCCCAATCCTGACCCCGTGGGGGTCCCGGGAGCCAAGAAAGGGGTCCGGCCACTACACAGAGAAGCAAGATATTGCAAAGTTGCATAACATAGAGGGGGTAGAGGACATGGGGTTTAAGAAAAAACATGTGGTGAGATTCAGGAGCCAACCACAGAGAGGTGTATGCGGGGCACACCATGGGCATGGGTGTGGTATGCATTTGGACACTGTTGGACCAATTTGGGCAAAGCCAACGCAAGGTGGCTTGATTGGGTCAAGATTATGTTCATGGCCCCTAAGACCACAATCTCAACCCCATGGGGGTCCTGTGGTCCAAAAACCTTAACCTTACCTTAACTATAAACTTACAGATCAGTGAAACCCAATTTTACTAATTCATTTTATATGTACCCAATAACATATGGGGACAACTGTAAGAGAGTCCGAGTGCAGGATGCTGACTGAACTCAGACATCTTTTTAAATGGGCAATCATTTGCAAGGCATGGTTTCATTTCACAGGCATAACACATCTGCCCAAGAGCATCTTATCCCTCCTGGAATGGGTCATATAGGAAGGTATGCTAAAAGCATACTGAGAGTGAGATTACCAGCAGAGTGAAGACCTGGCAATAACCTGGGTCCATGGTGTTCGAAAACCTGGGTGGGACCCGCAGTTTTGGTGGAAAAGCGATAATGGAACCTCCTTCGCACTGTACATATTGCTATGGATTTTCTCAGTCATTTTTGCTTTGCCTCTTATCTCCCCTCAGAACATGAAGCCCTTAATTACAAGGAGCGGTCTCATCTGTCCTCTTCAAGCAGGTAGTCGGCAGAACTCGGCTCCACGTAGTAGCGGCAATATGACAAGTACACAGCTGCTCTTTTTGTAGTCACTTTGGGATTGTTTGTAAATGCTGCTTCAAACCTCCCAACATGACCCACTCCAGGAAGGACAAAATGCTCCATTCTTTGACTTCCCTCTTGATTTCTGAATGCCCACAGCTGTGGAAATCATTCTTATAAAAAAAACTAGTTCAAAACAGGTGATGACAATCATACATTAATAGGAAAGTCCAGGAGCAGAGCATTGTTGTGACGGACGCTGCTACTAACCTGTTTCTATCCTCCTTTCACTGTCTCGTATCCCCCCTATAACCAATGTCTGCAGTGGTCTCACAGGCCATCCAGAATATTCTCACATTTGGCTGACTATTACAACTCTGCATTGTGCTGTCAGTAACTGCACTTAAGTAGATTTAAACCAGATTTAATATGTATAGATGAGTAGTAAGATCATACACAATAACCCTATGTCACATGTTGCCCACATGTATCCGTATTAATGAACAATTATATAATACATAGATTATATAGTATACATAGTCAGGGTTACTCGTTTGATAAAACTATTACAATTTGTATCCCACTTGTGCCCATTTCTGAATGTTACACTAATGACCTGTATAATACTGAATACGAAATGGCTCCATTGGACAATATACTGTAGCTGAGTACTATTAACTGGTGAGAAAAAAATTTAAGTCTTGATTATCACCTTATAGTCTGAGCATTTTAATATTGTGGATCCAATTTGCTTCTTCCTTAGGGATTTGGGTTATATGGGCTATAGGAATGATGAGCGATGGGGCATACATAAATTATATGCTATAATAAATCAAATTTTTATTATACTCAGTAGCAGTCCATCATTCTAATAAATATAAATACATTATAAACCTGCCATCACCACAGACGACACCTTAGAATACAGTTCGTACTGTACCACAGTCGTCAGATCTCTGCATATGATCATCTCTGATTAGCCCATTTCTGTCAGAACACTCAAGCTGGGTACACGCCTAAAGATTTGTCTGTCCAATCTGTCTCGTGAGAACAAAAACCTGGTAATGTATTACAGTGGCAAACGCAGGATTTTCAGAAGGGGGTTTCCAGAGGGGCGGAGCAAAGCACGGAGATGGACACTTAGGTGACCCAGTATATGCCGGGTCAGTTAAAGTATTATAGATAGACCAAATGTATATTAATAACACACACACACACACATACATATATATATATATATATATATATATATATATATATATATATACATATATATATATACATACATACATACATACATACATATACATACAGGGGCGTCAACAGCCGTGTAGACCCCTGGGCATAGCAATGTATTGGGGCACCTGCCGATCCTCCAGCGGTAGGGGTGGGGGAAGCTTTGATGTCCTGCGGGTGGTAGGGGGTATTATATCAACCGCTCAGCATGTAGGGCCTGGATCAGTAATTTCCACTAATTACCCCTTTATTGCACAGATGGTAGGAGATGAGGTGGGAGAAGGGGGCATTGGGCTGAATGAAGGGGCCCTGATACATAACTTCCAGGGTGGTAGAGGATGTTTAATACACAGAGGAGCGGGGTGTATAGTGGAGTGGGCTTATTATTCATAATTTTCTGGTGGGAGGACAGCTTGCTTGACTGCAGATATCTCCAGTTCCCAGAACTAGATTTCTTAGCTTTTAATGGAATTAAAAACCGGAGAATCCCACCTACTAAATGGTATTAGGGTCTAGGGGATTAGAGTTCAGAAAGCAGAGCAATCTGCCAACGAGAATATAAAACTACATACCAGGTGTGTGGAGCTGGAGCAGTAACCAGCTGCTGGAAGGCTGATATCTCTGGTTCTGGGAACAGTACAGACAAGCTACTAGTGTCCATCTAAGGGAGAGAGTCCCAGCTTTTGGAATATACCACCAAAAAAACTCTAAGTCAGAGAGAACCTGAAATATCTAACTGGGAAAGCAATTAACAGGCTTGGATGGGGACCACTGTTTTGAAGTCAGATATCTCCGGTTCCCAAGGGCCGATTTTTAAAATTCTTATACCCTTGGAAAGAGGGGACCTTCAGCTTTCAGTCTAGGGCCCTTGGACTCCTGGGGGGGTTTCTGGGTACTCAAAAACCCCCCTGCGTGCGCTACTGTATTATTGGAGCAAAGGACAATCGTCCATTTGCTCCCAAACACTGTTAAATGGACCAAAAACAACTATTGTGCAAAAACATATGACATAAGACAGATGTATCCAATTTGTCTGAATGTCCATTGAATCTGTTCCTAGATCATCAACTCATAAAGTCAGAAGCCATTATGGCAACTTAAAAAATATATTTTTTTACAGAAATTATCCTTGCATTTCAATTTGTCACTTTTCTATAGTGCCTACAGTCACTTTGTGTACTGAATAATTATGATGCAATCTACTGTATGAATTCATTATGAACTAGTGACATCACTGAGGCATTTACACATAAAACTTGCTAAATCCAAGTTGGAGAAAGAACTTTTCCTGCCCAAGGTAAGGAGCAAGGCTGGTGGTTTTGCCTTGTAGCTATGCACACCACCACCTCGACTTCTCTTGCCACCCCGCCTGAAGCATGGTGATCACCCAGTTGAGCTCCCATGTTTGGACTTTGCTCCTCCCCCTGTGACATCAGAGGTGATTTTTCCAACTTGGAAGTAGACATTACCATTTATCATGTATGTCTTTTTCTCTTTATTAGGCCCGATTAGGATAAAGCACAGTGTTGCAGTTCCTATGACCCTTGAAGTATCACAGCTGATGAAATAGAACTGACCCAGCAGATGAGGTTTATAGAACCCAATAACTAATACCCTTAGATAACATTAATTTATAACCCTGTGTTTCTCATTCATTTACAAAAAGCAGGCATTGTATAGTGGAGGGTGGGACTATGATGACATGATTCAGTGCGAGTCGTGTCATCAGGTCCCCATCAGACCATTCAAAGGGGAGTGGGGTCTCTGGGGAAAGCGATTCTGGGGGGATGGGAGCACACACGGGAACCTCCAAGCTATTCCGCTAGGTTAGGCAAGTATATGCCTTTTTTTTATATAATTTATTGCACTTCTGTGCCTAGTTAAATTCACCCCATGGGTATTGTTTTTTAGTTTTGTTATTTTATGTGAGCTATGCAGGGTAACGCTTCTCATTCATGTTAAATACAAAAAAATGCAGAAACAATCTACTGTTTAATGGCTTATTCAATTTTTTATATTCTCGCTTTACAGAGCACCTTTTGTCTCTATAGAATTACTAACAGATACAAGCTATCAATGCACTAGGAAAACGCACTAGATCAAGCGATGTCCCAGGGGCACTTCCTAGGGATTTCATGAACTGCATTTCCATAAATATTGGGTTAGCCCATAACGTGACTGCCTTCTTGTTTATATGCCTTTTTAAATATTAAATATTAATCAGTCACACTGCGCTAGTGATATACATCTGTATGGCTTTATCCGGTACGATGGTCTCATAAATCACACGGCACAATGATAATCCAGCTAGTGATTATAACACAGCAGGCAATGCATTAATGATTATAATGTGTGCTAGATTGAAATAAGATCTGCAGGTTAACTGAGAAGTTCCATCAATATATGAATGTGAGGAGATATATAAATATGATCTCTTCTGCAGCGGAGAAAGGACTTATTTTCAATAAACCTGTCTTGTTGGTGAGATGGAGCAGTTACATTAACATGCCGGGCTTGTCTCTGCCAAGTTTCTACTCTGCTTGCTGTATTAGCATTGCAGTGTGCTTCAGCTACTGAGGTCTGTGTGGAATAACACAACATAAACTGCCTTATCTCCAGATAGAGGAGATGGGAGAACGATATATCAGCTTGTTTCTGCTGCTAGCATGACACACGGGAAGGTATTTTAAACATATAGCTTTTGGTTCTATACAAGATATTATCTATAAGAATTGAGGGTGGAGAGAAATGGTCACTGCAGAAGCATTGCTGTCACAAGAGATGGAGTAATGTAATTAAACTACCTATAAATCCATTACAGTAAAGGGCACACAGCGATTTCTCTAGAAATCAGCCTACAGTATATAATTGTTTCACGTCATACCTCACAAATCCCTCTCTGCAGAGTCCTGGTTGCTAAGAGTTTTCAGAAGGAATAATATCTTGCAAAACATATTTTTGTTTATGGTCCAAATCAGGACAAAGGGGTCAGTGTTGGAAGTAAGGTGCCCGCAATTACTCTTGCATTCACAGATCTTAATGTGGATATTTGCCAGTTTGCCTTGGAGAGCCTTATATATTTTTATACAGTCAGGTCCATAAATATTGGGAGATCTATACAATTCTCATATTTTAGGCTCTATACACCACCATAATGGGTTTTTAAATGAATCAAACAAGATGTGCTTTAACTGCAGACTTTTAGCTTTAATTTGAGGGTATTATATCCAAATCAGGTAAAATTTTGGGCCCAAATCCCAGGATCCCGCCGATCCCGATCCCTGGATTGGTCATCCTAGTTTCTATATGTGCCTCCCACTTTTTAAGGGACCAATCCTAAATCTAACTTTCACTTTTTAATACTTTGTTGCAAATCCTATGCAGTCAATTACAGCCTGAAGTCTGGTAGGCATAGACATCACCAGATGCTGGGATTCATCCCAGGTGATGCTCTGCCAGGCCTCTACTGCAACTGTCTTCAGTTCCTGCTTGTTCTTGGGACATTTTCCCTTCAGTTTTGTCTTCATCAAGTGAGGTGCATGCTCAATCGGATTCACATACCTCCCAACAGTCCCGATTTTATCGGGACAGTCCCGATTGTCAGGGCCTGTCCCGCTGTCCCACCCGCGGGCGGCAGTGTCCCACGGTGTGGGGGGGCTGTTGGGAGTCCCCCCTGTCAGCTGCAAAGCAGCGGGGAATAAACGCTGTGCGCATGCGCACAGCGTCTATTCCCGCAGCCAGGGGGCTGGGGGCATGGCTAGAGGCTCACAGAGCCTCTGGGTCATGCCCCCATAGCGGCAAAATGGGGGCGTGGCCTCGCGGGGAGCCGCAAGTATAGACCACACCCCCAAATTAGGCCACGCCCCAAAAAATCGGCACGCCTCTGGCGCGCAGCAGCAGCGTCCCGCCTACTGATCTGCGAAAGTTGGGAGGTATGGATTCAGGTCAGGTGATTGACTTGGCCATTGCGTAACATTCCACTTATTTGCCTTAAAAAGCTCTTTGGTTGTTTTTGCAGTATGCTTCAAGTCAATTGTACATCTGCACTGTGGAATGCCGTCCAATGAGTTCTGTAGCCTTTGACTGAATATGGGCAGATAATATTGCCTGAAACACTTCAGAATTCATCCTGCTGCTTTTGTTAGAAGTCACATTATAAATAAATACAAGGGAACCAGTTCCATTGGCAGCCATACATGCCCACGCAATGACACTACCACCACCATGCTGCATTGATGAGGTGGCATGTTTTAGGTCATTAATAATTCCTTTCCTTCTCCATACTCTTCTCTTCCAATCACTCCATACTCATCTTTTCCTATCACTCTGTCCATAGGATGTTGTTCCAGAACTGTAAAGGCTTTTTTAGATGTTTTTTTGGCAAACTCTAATCTGGTCCTCATGTTTTTGAGGCTGACCAATGGTTTACATCTTGTGGTGAACCCACTATTCACTCTTTTGATGTCTTCTCTTGCACACTGTCAATGCACAATGGCGTCGGCTTCTCCTCCCTCAGAAGCTGTGTGCAGGACTGTGTCGCGCTCCATTGGCTCTACCCTCACTACGCTTTTGCCTACACACAGCCCTGCTGCAGGTTAGGGGTACATTTTATGGAGCTGCGGCTGCCGGTCAATCCTGCGGGGGATGCCTGTCATTAGGAGGTGCCTGCACACCCCCGACAACCCCCGTGTGCACGCCTATGTGTGGGCTACAGGCTGATTTTCCAATATTTCTTCACTTTACATATGTAAAAATTAATACATAGAATAAGTTTTGAATATGGGCAGAAATGCAATTTCTTGTTATGCAGAAATGCAATAAGTGAAATTGTCAGGTGATAAGTGCGTTAATTCATGCAGCAATAAACAAATATATTACCAAAGCTAATTGAATCTGCTCCTTAAAAATCTAGTTTAGCTGCAGATAAATATTTATAGGCTTTTACCATTTTACTAATGTTTCATTATCGTACATCACACTTGCTGCAGCTGTTGCAATCATATGTGAGATAACATCCTTTTAACTGATTTAACGATCTCACACAGCGCCAAAAAAGGCTGTTTGCATTGTGTTTGCTTTCACAAAATGGAAAACAAATACATTTATTGTGTATCAGAAAGGATTGGTTACTACTATTATACCTTGAAATGGCTACTGTTAAAAATTATTACAAACATTTTCTTAAGTAAAAGCTGCAATAATTTCCCGCCTCACTGTAAAGCTGTGTACACATGGGGCCTGATTCGGATTCACACGGGGGAGCGATGTTTAGCGACTGTACATGCACATAATCTTTTATGCACATGTGCAGCCACTTGGTGTGAGCAGGCATGGCAAATTGATTATTCAACTGCCCGTTCACACCTAGCAGTGCGGGTGAAAGGGCTGGGCTGGCGGCAAGCGTTAGCACCCATGGGAACGCCCAGTGTTCCATTGGCATTCCAATAAAAATGCTGGGCATTCCCTTGGAAATGCACCCATGACGTGGGTGTCAGAGGCGAGCAGCTGACGTGACGGGAACGGTGGATGGTCGTGCGGGTGGTGTGCGGCATTTAGATGACCCGCAAAGCTCAGAATTTTGCAGCTTTGTGAGTCACCCAGAATCATTAAAAGTTAGTCAGATCCCGATGTGTGCCCCTGTTTAGTCAGTATTGTATAGAAAAAGAGACTGTGCAGGAAAGTCTATCGTGAATATCTTGCCTGCAGGATGTATATGGCCTAGGGCAAAAGTGCACAATAGTCTAAATCTAAAGTGCTTTTAAACTGCAGTTAGTCAAAATTGGATATTCAAAACTGGATAGTCAAAATTAGCCATGAGCCAGAATCGAACCGTTGTACACATCTCACAGTGGGCTGATAGACACAGAGAGAGTTTTAGAGACACAGGGATGGAGATACACAAGTGGAAGCTGGGAGACAGGCAGATGGTAGGCTGAGAGATAGAGGGTGAAGAAGAAACTAAGAGACTTTTGGGGAGGTGAGGATGAGAGACACCGGAGATATGAGTGGATATCTTAAGGTGGAGAGACACAGGGGTGATGAGGCTTGAGAGACATAGGGATGGTGCTGGAGAGACAGAGGTGAGGAGTGAGGCTGGAGAGAGACAGCAGGATGAGCAAATGGCGGACAAGCATGTGCAACTGGAAAAGAACAGTGTTGATGGTGCTTGACTGTGCTCATAAAGATGATATCAGATGGTGTTCAGGTGTTTGACATGATGTTCATAAAAAACAACAATAATAAACATGGTGTGAGAATTTTGAAAACAAATTAAATATGTGAAGGAGAAAGAAGGGGGGTGGTTTCGTACTGGACTCACAAAATTATACGTGAGATCAAGTGTATAAAGGTATCTTTTAAGGGTTTTTCCAAAATGGCTGCGTACCGTACTCACAACAATATGGGAAAGTTGACTCCTATATGTTGCACGCGGAGGACGTGCACGGCAAGGTCCGGGGCTGCAGCAGCTCCCGGCCGTGCACTCCTCCTTCTCCGGCGTCGCTAGGGCTGGTTGCTTAGCAACCAAGGACGCCGGGGGAGGTAGCTGTCGGGCGCGGCAGCAGCGTGCGGCTCCCGTAGCTGCCGGGCAGCGAGGACGCAGGAGAGTGGCGCTCAGCGTCACTTCCTCTGCCCGGCGGTTGCCACGGCAACCTGGCAACGGAGCAGCACGCCGGGGGGAGACATAATGGGAGGCTGGGCAGGCATCCTGCCTCTTGATTGGACAGGACTACCCTTTTAAGGGAGGCTGTCCTTCATGTCCACGCCGGTGATAGCGTCTTGCTAGCCTTCACCTGCCCCTCTTGCTTGCTACTGGTTTTGGTCGGTTCCCAGCCTGTTCCTGACCTGTTCCTGACCTGTTCCAGACCTGTTCCCAGTCCTGTTCCCAGCCTGTTCCTGGGGTCGGTCCTGGAGGATCTGTGGCAGTCCTCCCTGGTGCCGTAAGTTCCCCTTTGGGGAGTCGGTTTTATTACTTATCTTCTGGTTGCTCTCCTGAGCAAGATCTCTTTGCGGTCTTTACCTCTGAAGGGGTCAGAGGTTACTTCGGGGTTCCGCCGTGTCTTGTTGGGGTTCTTTTCCCATCAAGACGGTCTCAGGCCTTCCGTGTTGTTTGTTCAGTGTGTAGTGTGCTTTTGGTGTGGTGTAATTTATCCTTGTGTATGCGACGCTGTCGCTGGTGTTTGGCGACTAGGTCGCTGGCGCATTAGCTGCGTTAGCCAGTTTCTGGCAAGTTGCCTTTTCTTAATTTTCAGTTAGGTCTCTTAGTTAGTTCTCCTTTTGGCTGTACCCTTAGGGGGTCCCCGGTTTTCTGTCACCTCATAACACCTGGCTGCACCGGAGCTTGGGCGGGCTTAACTCGCCCTTTCAAACGTGGCGGCTACAGGCGAAGCCTAGTATCTGCGGAAACCGGTCACCTCTCTTTGGGGGTCAACAGAGGCAGAATAGGGTTCCGCTGTGGCTGTTCTAAACAGCAGTCCCGGCTGTGGGTTTACACCCGAAATTCGTAACATTATCACCGGCCACATAAAAAAAAAAAAAAAAAAAAATATATAATTTTTTTTTTTTTTTGTCACAGGATTTAGGAGTAGGGGATTATTTTTCTTCTTTTCCTGGGTACCTGTGATTGCTTTCAGTTTGCTGGATTTTTGGTGTACTTCTGCAGTTAAATATGAACCCGTCTCCTACCAGTCCCGCTCAGGCATTCGCCAACCAGCTCCAGAACCTTACTCAAATGGTTCAGGATTTATCTCTGCGGGTCAAGTCACAGGAAGATGTTGCTCGGGGAGCGGCTGCGATGCTTCCTGAACCTAAGATGAATCTCCCAGACCGGTTTTCCGGAAGACGCAAAGATTTCTTTAATTTCAGGGAGAGTTGTAAATTATACTTTCAGTTAAAACCTAGATCATCAGGGTCTGAGGCCCAGCAAGTGGGGTGGATCATTTCCTTGTTACAAGGAGATCCTCAAACCTGGGCTTTTGGCTTGAAACCAGACGACCCCGCGCTCCTTACGGTAGATGCCTTTTTTAAGTCACTTGGACTGTTGTACGACGATCCCGATAGGGAAGCATCTGCGGAGAGTCATTTGCGCGCCTTAAAACAAGGTAGAGATCCTGTGGAGGGATACTGCACAGAGTTTCGCCGATGGTCAAACGACTGTGGGTGGAACGACTCAGCCTTACGGAGCCAATTCAGACTTGGGTTATCCGAGGCCATTAAGGATAGCCTTATTCAATATCCGGTGCCAGAAACCCTTGATAAATTGATGGAATTGGCTATTAAGATTGACAGGCGTCTCCAGGAACGGAGGTCGGAGAGGGGTTCCTCCTTTAGACCTACCACCTGCGTCTACACTCCCCCTGAGGAGGTGGATGAACCCATGCAAGTCGGAGTGTTCAGAATCTCTCCGGAAGAGAGGGCCCGCAGGATAAGTGGGGGTCTTTGTCTTTACTGCAGTAGCAAAGGCCATGTGCTGCGCAACTGTCCCAATCGGTCGGGAAATGCTCGGACCAAGTGAATGGTGGGGAGGTTCACTTTGGTCTGCAGCAGATCTCCTCTCGTAATGCGGTATTAGTCCCGGCTAGGCTTCATTATAATGGTACTGAGATCTCTCTTTCGGCCTTCATTGATAGTGGGGCTGCAGGGAATTTTTTGGACACTTCTTTTGCCAAAGAGATTGGTGTTCCTCAAATTCCTCTTGACAACGTCATTGCGTTACGAGGTCTGGATGGTAGTCCTCTTTCTACTGGGGTGATTACTCACCAGACTCCACCATTACGGTTACAAATTGGTATCTTTCATTCAGAAAATATTTCCTTTTACCTAACTTCCTGCACAGCCGTTACTTTAGTTTTGGGTCATCCTTGGTTGCACAACCATAATCCGTCCATTGATTGGCAGTCGGGCGAGATAACTCGCTGGAGTTCTTGGTGCTCAGGGCATTGTATCCTCAACCCCGTAGTGTTAGCCGCCGTTTCTGTAGAAAGCATACCACCCAGCTTCTCAGATTATGCGGATGTGTTTTCAAAGGGTAAGGCCGAGGTATTGCCACCCCATCGTCCTTACGACTGTGCCATTGAGTTAGTTCCTGGTGCACCACTCCCTAAAGCCCGACTGTATTCACTCTCTGGCCCCGAGACCAAGGCTATGCAGGACTATGTGCAAGAAAGCCTGGCAAAGGGGTTTATTAGGCCATCCAAGTCCCCTCTTAGTGCTGGTTTTTTCTTTGTTTCTAAAAAAGATGGGTCACTCAGACCGTGCATTGACTTCCGAGCTCTCAACAAAATTACTATAAAAAATACCTATCCTTTACCGTTGATTTCCGTGCTGTTCGATCAGCTCCGCTCGGCCAAAGTATTTTCCAAAATCGATCTCAGAGGGGCCTATAATCTCATCCGCATAAAATCTGGGGATGAGTGGAAGACGGCCTTTAGTACGCAAACCGGGCATTACGAATACCTCGTGATGCCATTTGGTCTGTCTAATGCGCCTGCAGTTTTTCAGGACTTTATAAATGATGTATTGAGAGAATTCCTGGGAAGATTCGCGGTTGTCTACTTAGACGACATTTTGATTTTTTCTGAGAACCTAGAAGAGCATCGCCTCCAGGTTCGTCAGATTCTCCAGAAACTCCGCGAAAACAATCTTTTCGCCAAACCAGAGAAATGCGAATTCGAGGTTTCTAAGGTATCTTTTTTAGGATACATAATCTCGCCAGAAGGGTTTTATATGGAACCAAAGAAACTGCAGGCCGTTCTGGATTGGGTGCAGCCTACAAATCTGAAAGCCATTCAGAGATTTCTAGGCTTTGCCAATTATTATAGACGCTTCATTCGTTCATTTTCTGACCTGGTGGCGCCCATAGTGGCTCTTACTAAGAAAGGGGCTGACCCCTCTAGTTGGTCACCACAGGCGGAACAAGCATTTGTAACACTCAAACAGGCCTTTGTTTCCGCGCCCATCCTTAGACACCCTGATCCTGAGCTGCCCTTTATCGTTGAGGTAGATGCCTCGGAGGTAGGGGCAGGGGCTGTCTTGTCCCAGAAGGATCCTGTTTCCTTGTGTTTATTCCCCTGTGCCTACATGTCCAGGAAATTTTCCTCGGCGGAGGTTAATTATGATGTCGGCAACCGGGAGTTGCTTGCCATCAAATGGGCCTTCGAGGAATGGAGGCACTGGCTGGAGGGGGCCCGCCATCAAGTGTTGGTGGTAACTGACCACAAAAATTTACAGTACATTGAGTCAGCGAAACGCCTGAATGCCCGGCAGGCCCGCTGGGCTCTATTTTTCACCCGGTTCAATTTTCTGATTTCCTTCAGGCCGGGGTCAAAGAACGTCAGGGCAGATGCACTTTCCCGTTGCTTTCTTCCCAAACAGGAGGTGAAGTTACCTGTGGAACCCATTCTTCCTGCCTCAGTCATACATTCTGGTCTCACCCAGACCTTGGAAGAGCTTCTCCGTCCAGTGCAGAATCAGGCTCCTAGTCAAGTGCCTACCGGTCGTCTCTATGTTCCGCAACCCTTAAGAAGGAAGGTGTTTTCGGAGTTTCATGACAGCAGGATTGCAGGGCATCCTGGAGTGGAGAAGACGTTAAAACTTCTCTCCCGTAGTGTCTGGTGGCCTGACATCTCTAAGGACACTAGAGAGTTTGTCTCTTCATGCCCAGACTGTGCTAGGCACAAAGTCCCAAGGTCTCTGCCCACTGGTCTACTTTTGCCCTTAGCCATACCGTCGAGGCCATGGTCCCATATTGCCATGGACTTTGTGGTCGACCTGCCGGTGTCCTCTGGCTTTCAGGTAATTTGGGTCGTTATAGACCGTTTTAGTAAGATGGCTCATTTTGTGCCTCTGCCACAGTTGCCGTCGGCCAAGGAGTTGGCCAAAATTTTTCTTCAACACATCTTTAGACTCCATGGGTTACCCAAGGATATTGTGTCTGACCGGGGTCCTCAGTTCATTGCACGGTTTTGGAGACTCTTTTGTGCCGCCCTGAAAATTAAGCTCAGTTTGACCTCTGCCTACCATCCTCAGTCTAATGGTCAAACAGAACGGCTTAACCAGTCCCTGAAGCAGTACTTGCGTATTTTTGTTTCCAAGGCACAGAATGATTGGTCAGATTTTTTGCCCATTGCCGAGTTTGCCTACAACAATTCTTACCATTCATCTACCAAGGTGTCACCGTTCTTTGCCGTCTACGGATTTCATCCCAAGGCCAATGCACTTGGTCCGGAAGGGCCAGTGGTGGCATCTTCATCAACCTCTCGCTTAAGGGTCATCTGGAGGGAGGTGCATTTGGCCCTCAAAAAGGCTGCTTTTCGTGAAAAAGTCTTTTCAGATCGGTCAAGGAGGCCTTGTAATTTCAGGGTGGGTGACAAAGTCTGGTTGTCGACTCGTAACATTAAACTTCGGCAACCTTCGTCTAAGTTTGGTCCCAGATTCATTGGGCCATTCTTCATCATAAAAAAGGTTAACCCAGTAGCCTTTCGCTTACAAATTCCCAGGTCTCTCAAAATTGCGAATACATTTCACTCCTCTCTCCTTAAACCAGTGATTTCTTCGAGGAAATTCCCTCGAAAGATGGTTCAAGGCAGACCTCCAGTGGAGATCCATGGGCAACCCGAGTTTCTAGTAGAGAGGATTCTGGATTCCAAGATTTCCCGTGGCTCACTTCGTTTCCTTGTCCACTGGAAGGGATATGGACCAGAGGAGAGATCCTGGGTCTCTGACAGAGATTTACATGCCCCGAGACTCAAGGGAAAATTCTTTCAGGACTTTCCACACAAGCCCGGGTCTAGGGGTTTGTCAACCCCTCCTCAAGGGGGGGGTACTGTTGCACGCGGAGGACGTGCACGGCAAGGTCCGGGGCTGCAGCAGCTCCCGGCCGTGCACTCCTCCTTCTCCGGCGTCGCTAGGGCTGGTTGCTTAGCAACCAAGGACGCCGGGGGAGGTAGCTGTCGGGCGCGGCAGCAGCGTGCGGCTCCCGTAGCTGCCGGGCAGCGAGGACGCAGGAGAGTGGCGCTCAGCGTCACTTCCTCTGCCCGGCGGTTGCCACGGCAACCTGGCAACGGAGCAGCACGCCGGGGGGAGACATAATGGGAGGCTGGGCAGGCATCCTGCCTCTTGATTGGACAGGACTACCCTTTTAAGGGAGGCTGTCCTTCATGTCCACGCCGGTGATAGCGTCTTGCTAGCCTTCACCTGCCCCTCTTGCTTGCTACTGGTTTTGGTCGGTTCCCAGCCTGTTCCTGACCTGTTCCTGACCTGTTCCAGACCTGTTCCCAGTCCTGTTCCCAGCCTGTTCCTGGGGTCGGTCCTGGAGGATCTGTGGCAGTCCTCCCTGGTGCCGTAAGTTCCCCTTTGGGGAGTCGGTTTTATTACTTATCTTCTGGTTGCTCTCCTGAGCAAGATCTCTTTGCGGTCTTTACCTCTGAAGGGGTCAGAGGTTACTTCGGGGTTCCGCCGTGTCTTGTTGGGGTTCTTTTCCCATCAAGACGGTCTCAGGCCTTCCGTGTTGTTTGTTCAGTGTGTAGTGTGCTTTTGGTGTGGTGTAATTTATCCTTGTGTATGCGACGCTGTCGCTGGTGTTTGGCGACTAGGTCGCTGGCGCATTAGCTGCGTTAGCCAGTTTCTGGCAAGTTGCCTTTTCTTAATTTTCAGTTAGGTCTCTTAGTTAGTTCTCCTTTTGGCTGTACCCTTAGGGGGTCCCCGGTTTTCTGTCACCTCATAACACCTGGCTGCACCGGAGCTTGGGCGGGCTTAACTCGCCCTTTCAAACGTGGCGGCTACAGGCGAAGCCTAGTATCTGCGGAAACCGGTCACCTCTCTTTGGGGGTCAACAGAGGCAGAATAGGGTTCCGCTGTGGCTGTTCTAAACAGCAGTCCCGGCTGTGGGTTTACACCCGAAATTCGTAACACTATAGCGGTTTCTTTATTTACAGATGTCCAATTTCTACTCCACATCCGTGGTTTAGGTATTTCCTTACCAAATTTTCATATGTCAGAGAAGAAAAGAAGGGCTTGTAACAGTATATAATGGAAACGTATAGAAAATTGCCAAAAAGCACGCAGGACCAGAATAGCACACCACACTCACTGTGGAATGTTTGGTTACATGCCTAGCAAGGTTTCTTTTTATAGGGACCACCAGGTGTGCGGTGCTTCAGTCTAAAAAAGGAGTTTACCGTACTTACAGCACGGATAGCAAGATGACTCCCATAGCAGTTTCTTTAGGGAAATTTACCTTTGGCTTACAGCTTGTCCCCAAATATCATCACTTGTCAGGTCTGTGCCCTTCATGAAAAATCTTCACCCTCCTATAAAAGTCCCTTCTCCAGGCAGTGATTTACATTCAGCCTGGCGGTTCTGTTAAAATGTTCATAGATAAGAAAGTGAGATAAAAATATCCACCTTGCAGCAGCTAAGAACTTTCTGTCTGACGGGGAGGTATAGGGGCCCCAAAAACATGTATGTCCCATGATTTATTTTGCCAGCCTTGTAAACAGCTCAGCTGCATAACAAGTGTTTTTTTTTAAACAGTATTGGGTATACCCATACTCACGCATATACACATTAGTTTTATAGAATGAAGCTTGAGCTGAGGCATGTGTCACTGAGCTCAAAATCCAGGATTCGGGTAAAGGTACACCAGTCATGTACCACTGTATCCAGTGGCGGTTTTTACCTATGGGCTGCAGGGCTGCAGCCCCCCCAGCTAAAATCCACCACGGTAGTGAAGCCAGATGTAAGACTGCACTGGCTTCACTTTGACTGGCAGTGACTTCCTATTGGAAGTCCAACCTGCCAGTCACCAATTGGGAGGTGTTCCTTCCCTCCAGGACACCTTGCTGCGGGCTGCCGTGCAAAAATGTCCCGGTGCCTGTCATTTGTATTGTACAGGCGCCGGGACCATAGAGCCTTCTATGGGCTGTTGCCAAAGCAATATATTCCACTTTTTGTTATTGCACATGTGGATGGTGAAGGGTTAAGGAACCTTCAGGAATCTATATCTTAGTGGCTGCTTCTTTGCGCAATTTATCGGTTCTTTACCTTCTTTATCCCACTCTCCTTATGAAATGCTGCTGCACTACACACTGAGACATGTTCATACCTGCTTTTTGTTTGCCACTTGTGACTGCCAGCACACATCAGCCTCTTTGTCAATCTCTGCTTCTATGATTCTGTGGCAACAGCATTCATGTGTTCTTGGGGTAGATAGGATTTGTCCTGCTCTCTGCTGCTTACTGTGTACCTGTGTGATTAAAGTAAGTGTCCACATTTTCATCATGCCAGATGTTTCATCCGCCAGTTTATAAACTGGAAATTCTTCTCCTATCCTAGTCAAACTGTTTCAGTGGAACGTATGGTCAAGCTTGTTACCGAAGCCTCCACTGAATTCTGCAGCAGAAATGCCAGGGTTGGATTCATTCAGTGCTCATTGTTATCTTGAAAAACAATCCCAAAGTTTGACAAGACCTAGATGGTATGCCAATAAAGCTATGGTTCTTTTTTTTTTTTTTTTTCATATAAAAGGTAAAAAAAAAAAAAGACAAATGGAATTCAATGTGGCCCAGAACCCACCTCCATGTCCATTCAATTTTGATTTTATTTTGCTTATTTAAGCAAAATCGAATAGAAAAATAGACCAAATCAAAGGTGTGTCTGGAGCAGTACTCCTTCATTCAACTCTCAAACTAAACTCATTTTTTAGTTTTGACATGAAAATTTGCAATTTACCTAACCTACAAACGGCACATCACAAAGGAAATCTGCACTTTTTGACCACCAACAAGAAATAACATACATCTGACAATCCAACAAATCATTGATTTCTGCTTGATAAAGTGCAGGAGGAATGTAGCAAATAATCACATAAATTATCAAATAAATATATAACTGGTTTCAGACACTTTAGATTACCACATAACAGTGAGATAATGTCCATTCTTTTCAATGAACAATGCATTTCAATGGGCAATTAAAAAAAAAGAGAAACAAATATTTTTCTTTTTCTTTTTTTTTTTGTAATAAAGGACAGATAATATTATGGAGCTACAAACCCTAATTATACCACTTTTACACCAAAATCCCTGTTTTTGGAACACGGTCGGATGCGGGATTTGCTCCGTTTACAACGCAGTGCCAATATTCCTGGCCCAGCACCGTTTACACTGCACACGGGTGCAGGGGCGGCACTTGGAGATGACCTCATCTCCAAGCGCCGGGGCTGCCAATTGCCACATCAGGACCGCCGTTTGCTGTGCTGGGGATAAGCCCAGCAACAAGGTAAATTGCTGGGCTGCACCCAGCCTTGGTGCACCCCCTAACCCACAAGGTGAATGGATTTTGCACACAGGCATCCATTCACCTACTCCCGGCTCCACTGCTGTCTGCACAGGACGACGAACAGCAGCGGAGGCTGTGTGTGTCCTTACCCAACCTCCATACTAAATACAGGATGCTGCTGTCGGGAGGTTGGGCTCACCCATTGGTGAAAACGGGAGCTGGGTTTGATGACCCGGCATACCCGTTTATACTGCCCTGTCAGATATCCCTTTTACACTAATGCAGGGTCCACAAGCCAAAAACCTGGGTCTTTGTCTTGGTGTAAAAGGGGTATTAGCTATCAATGGGGCTAGATGTCAGTTTCTAGTCAGGCAAGTGGCTAGCATACAAACATCACTTATTATTACTGTGCTTTCTTATTCATTTGTGTGTGAAATGCATCTCAAAGGGGCTTATTCACCCAGTGACAGTGTACAGTTTATTCACATAAATTGGAAAATTATCAAATTTTGCTCACAATCAATAAAGTAAAGTAAATAATTTCTGTTAGAATAAACCTAATGTATACAGCACTTGGGTATTTATGCAAAACAAATGTTTCCATTACACATTAGCACTGTAATATGCTGAATACCAAATAAATCTTCCTCAATGAGAAAACTGCAGAGGCTCTATGTTACACACAATCTGTTCACACACAAACAATATTTTTTATTAAAATAGAATCTGAAATGAAAACTCATTGGCATACTGTACTTTATAATCGCTCCATTGTCAGATAGCAAACCACTATTGCAATACACAACTTAACCAATTACCTCTTAAATAATAATACAAGAACGCATCAGGCAACAATATGCTTGCATTAGTGATATGGGTGACATCAGATCACCTGTGAAACCACTGGTTGGCTGCGGTGTTGCAAAAACCAGCCACCACAGATCCAATTGCCCCATCCACAAAGGGCAATAGACTATCAATTACTGATCTGCATATAAAGTCACAGGTCTGGCACATGCACAAAGTAGCCGGTGCATTACTTCATGCGCAGCACATCCATCGGGACATCAATCAGGCCCTCTTTCAAAATGCAGCATCTTTGGAGGTTTTTTCCCACTGTGTAATATGTGGAATAAAATTGAATAATAAAAAAAAAAACAGCACTTATTTTAATATTGCTGCCCATTTTAATACAGTGATTAAAACTGCCGAAGATAACGTGGAGGAAATTACTTAATGTAAATATGCCTACTTAAGGCGTATTTGTAAGATGTCATATGAAATTACGACTGTCTACACATTTCCTATGCCGAAAATACGTCAATTCATATCCGTATTCATGGCACATTCGTATTTACGAATATGAATGCATACACCATCTAAAGAATACAAGTAGGAATCACCTTTCAGTAGAATGGTGTTTCCTAATTTACTAACCAGCCATATGCAATATATGGCAGGTAATTGCCGCAAAAATACAACTGGGAAAATACAACTCATTTTACAGGCGGATTAGTCAGATCCGTGTAGGCTTCAGTGTAAATAAAATTGATAAAATAAATAATTTTTAAGAGAGCCGGTCCTGGTTTAAAAAAAATAAATTCCGTCTCCGAAACACTGCCATCTGCTGGCAGAGAGTGAAACTACATCTCTTTCTTACACATGCACACACATAGAAGGTGGAAGACTAGCTTTCAAAGCTTTTGCTTCAAGCATGCTTACTAGTTTATTAACGGCTGAATAGAATGACAGTGATACTCATTTTTATAGGATTAGGAAAGAGGATTAGAAATAATATAAATGTACAGAATATAACATGACAGAGTAGGCAGCCCAAACAAGGGTTGAACTGGATTGTAATGTAAACAATACTTTTCCCTTCGCTAGCAACAAAACTATAAAAAGCTTCACTGGTTTTACTTTTTTTGGCAGTTGGAACTGCCACTGGTGCACCGGACCCCTGAAGAGGAGGGCCCCACAGCTGCCCAAACCAGAAATGAGTTATTGTGAACTTGGGTTGGGATGGAGGAGGGGAACATAAATTACATTTTGTACCTGGGCCCACAACCAACATGTTCCACCACTGCATGACTGGTAACTTACAGTAACGGAACATTTACTGACAGTGCACATGCCCATTTACTTATTTCACATTGTACAATAAATATTGTTGCTTCTACAAATATTATACAATAATGAACCATACACCGTGAAGCTTCGGTAATTTTATATAAAGTTTGACATACAGCAGAATATGCCATGATGGAATGTAGTTAGGATCCCGGCAGTTACCATACCAACCATCTGTGGCATAACTATAGTGTTGCAATTCCAGCTGTGGCTTGGGGGAGCCAGTGGTCTCGGGGCGCACTGAAAAATACCTGCTGTCCTGTACAAATACACAGTTTGCTGTCACTCATTAGTAGTGGCCGGCAGTGGCTGTGTACTGTAGCTGTGTACCATAGGTGACAGCCCTACCCCTCCCCTGTCTCCTCACCTCCTCTGCACCGGTGTCATTACCCGCACACACTACCGGATGCTAGAATCTCCGGTCGTTCTTGGTGACGGAAGGCTACAGTCGGCGGACGGGATGTCCTCCCTGTTTTGCCGCATGTGCCCACGTCACTCCTGGGGAGCTGCAGCACTACACATGGTGGCCCAGGTAACCAGTCTGCACCATTGTCATGTTTTACTAAAGAAGGCGGGGGGGGGGGACCACAATTGTTTTTGGCAGGGGGAGCTAAATTTATAGTTACGCCTCTGCCAACCATCATACTACCGGCTGTGGACTCCCAACATAAACATACTGATGAATACATCCAATAAGGGTTAGACACTAGGGGGAGGGTTAGGGTTAGGCTGCTGGAAGGAACAGTCAGGATTAGGAAGCTGAAGGGCACGGTTAAGGTTTAGCTGAGGGAATGATGCCTTAGGGTTACAAAGTGCAACAAATTGGTCAGGATTTTGAATGTCAGAAAAGATAAAAATCGACTCCAAAGTGACAAATACAGGTGTCTCAGCAGTAAGCCATTCCCATTATGCTCAAGGCCACCCCCACTACATATAGCCCCCACATGTAGCCCCCGGAAGCAACACAGGTCCTGAATTCCACAGCAAAAAAATTGGGAGCTATGCTGCCCAATACATTGCCTGTTATGAAAACTCTTGTGGTGTTTAATAGTGTTCAGTGCCAACATAGATGAAGCATGGGCTGCTCATGGAAAAAGTTTCAGTATGAAATAACTTCTATGAACGCAAGAATGGCAATCTAAGAACTACTGTATTAGTACAGCAAAGGAGAAGAACCCTATTCAAGACATTTAATAGGACGAGAGTTTTAGTAACTTTTCAAAATTTGCATATTTAATGAGCTGTGTATTCCGGGCAAAAAAGTGCAATAAAGTGCGATAATGTGCGATTTTAGTCATGGAAATGTGGGGATTTGAGAAAATGTGTGAATTTCTGTTTAAAAAAAGAAAAAAAATTGCGTGAGCATAACCAGCCCCGGGCTCATTGAGCCGGACCTGGTTCCAAAAATATAGGGGACAAAAAGCGTAGGGGTCCCCTGTATTTATGAAACCAGCCCCGGACTCGTGGACCGGTCCTGGTTCCAAAAATACAAAAAATCTGGGGGTCCCCCATATTTTGAAACTTGCACCAGGCTCCAACAGCCCGCGGTGTCATGCCATAGCCGGGGGACACTTTTTACATAAGGTCCCCCGGCAGAACCATGAGCACCGTGGCTGATTAGCCTTGGATGGGGTCCCTGGGGGAGTGGAGACCCCCCCAATAAAGGGGTGCCCCCCCCCCAGGCTTCATTTGTCCAGGGCTGAAGCCCAAGGCTGTCACCGACATCCGTGGGTTGTGGACGCCGGCATAATAGGGTTAAAACACTCATTCATAACATTGCTTTATACAGGTAAACTACAAGTGCCAGCAGGCCTCCTCCGCATGCTGGGACTTGGTGAACCACAAGTCCCAGCGTGCCCATTAATGCCCCGCATGCTTGTAGTCCACCTGTAAAAAGAATGTTAAAATAAAACACACACAGAAAAGTAGAACTTTATTACACACACACACACACCTCAATTTTACACCAATATAATTACCAACCCAAGGTCCAGTGCTGCCCTCCCTTCTCCAGAGCCAGCTCGCCCTGCACTGACAGTGGGGTGAGCCGGCTTCCTCCGGCACTGGTAAGAGCTTCTATAGCACTGTTCCAGCGCTGCAGAGGCTGCTAGCATCCTTGGCTGATGAGTCTCCACGGAGATGCATAGTCAGCCAATCAAAGTGGGTCCTGACCTTCTCAGCATGGGGTCGCGACTCCATGTTGCTGATCATCAGGCTGATGACTTTTCTATCCTCAGTCAGTGATCCAAGGAGTCTGGAAAAGCTGTTGAGTTGTCTGTTACTTCAGACTCCTCCCATCACTTTGTGCCTCCACAATGCTGCCATGTATGTGCTGTCTGCTGACTACACATGTGATTTGATGCCCTTCTGCAGTAACTTGCTGGGGTCCTGTCATTATTTTTATTGTCTAATGGAGCATCGTAACAAAATAGGAGATCTGATTCAAACTAAGGGGCTGACAGACTTAGTTGTAGTTTTGTGAGAAAATTTTGTGAGAATGAGACCATACATGTCTATCAATTATCATTACATGAGAGAATATACAGTAGTGGTCTTACAGTACATGGTGAATAACAAAACAGGCAAGACATTGATAGAATGGGTCTGACATGAGTGATGACAGGAGGATTTGGGGTCAGTCCTCCCCTAGGCACAACATTATTGACTGCCCCACTTATTCCAAAACATATCGAAAATATCTCTTTTTTGATATATCACTTCATATCTCCCCATAGCCCTCCGTATCTCCCCCCTTTCATCTCTCATCACCATTGGTCACCATTCTGCACCTTGAAAACGGGGTTACATCCCCGAAACGTCGGATTTTGTATGCACCTTACTATGTTTATATAAAGAACACTGTTTTACCAGCCTGCGAGTGCCACCATTCTTCTACCTGTTTGTACATTATGCCATTGGGAGGCACGGCAGCAGACGTTTTATAAGGACCGAGTGCCAGCCCGCACACCGGATATATATATATATTTAGATTCAACCAGGGGGGGAGTGGTACTCCACGGGACTTAAGAATTAAGTATGCATCAAGAAGCTTAGTTTATGCAAATACATATGTATAAACTATATATGCTCTTCCTACGGTATCCTTTGGATTTGTGAACCCATGCAGACGTCCATTTAATTTTGGCAGTGGGCTTAAGAGCACATATTTTATATTATATTCCTGGAATATATTAGGTAGTTTCAACAATTGGTCAAATTGATTGCTTATTTTGATATTTTGGGGATGTTCAATCCCGGGTCACGACTGTCGATATGTCCTAGCAGTCAAGACCCCGTCACATTCTTGGCCCTCTCGACAGCAAATCAGCAGGCGGGATTCAATGTCCGTCAGTGCTGAAAAGGGGGCATGGCCGTGAGAAACAGCCATGGATCGTCAAGGTCCGGCCGTAAGCTTGACAATCCATGGCCGATCTCGGCAAAATGAGCCTGACTGCTTTTAAAGTAGGGCTCATTTTGCCGAGATACCTCTTTAAGGCTGTCGGGAAAGACAGCATTGAATGAGAACTCGCCGCTATTTCCGCCCTATGAAGTGGCGGTGGGGGATTTAATACCTCCCTTTGAGAGCCTTCTGGTTCACAATACAAATACCATTGGAAACAATCTGTGTAAGTCTGGGTACAGACTTCAACGACCATCCAAGCTTCTGGTTTCCCAGGCTATACACACTGACCAATCAGCTGCTCCATATGTTTGGCCAGACATAACAATTGGGCAGGCTTTTAAATTTGTTTGGTCATTTGTTGGCAGTTCTCATGGTTAGTATATGTATGTATAGTATGTATGTATGTATGTATGTATGTATGTATGTATGTTTGTATATATGTATGTTTCAGTTGGGTCAGTTCAGTGTGTGGTGTGGGTCAGTTTAGTGTCTAGGGTGTACCCAGCTTAAAGCTGGATATGTATTAGATGACAATTTTAACTATTTGGATTATTTTGATAGCCTGGAAGGACAAATCATTAAACTTGTCCAGTGTGCACACTCTCTGATGATGCCAATATATGTTCCCTCTGGTCGTTGGACACTTCTTCTGATCTTTTGAACATGCAGGAAGACTTGTAAATATTATAAATGACAGCATACTACTGGATGTGGCCACTGATTATATATTTTGCTAAATTGTCCAGTGTGTATGCACTCTTTTATTTGTCGGGGAGTTCAAGAGAATTTGCTGATAACATCTCTTTGCAAGTCATTTAATATGTACCAACCTTAAGCACAGAGCTGATAGGGGGGAGCAAAGAGACAAATACATATAAAATTTTGATTGCATTTTGCTAAATATGAAAATAGTGATAGAATATTTCAGTGAAGATGGATAACAATCTGGACAAGTGCAAGATTTCTAGATGCCCTAGTGGAAGGCAGAATTAAAGGTACCTCCAGGGTTCCATTGCCCTAGGCCAGTGGTTCCCAACCCTAGTCCTCAAGTACCCCCAAGGTCACCCAGCAGGTGCACAGATTATTCAGGCACATTTTAAATGATCCACAGGTTGAGCTAATTATTTCACTGATTCTCTGTGGAGACCTGCAAAACATGCACTGTTGGGGGTACTTGAGGACCAGGGTTGGGAATCACTGCCCTAGGCAGCTGACACATTTCTGGCCCTGGATGTAGCATAGTACTATATCAATGATCACAAGTACTAAAACTCATAAGCAGGGTATACATAATAGTTAAGTATGAACAACCAGCAAGTTGCCAGTATTAGGTACAAGCATTAACTCTGTCAGTACCAGCAAAATACTAATTAGGCTTTTCCAGCAAATGCTTTCTCAGTGTATCAGTGCTGGGATAGTAGTAATAATAATTTCCCCTAAGCAAGGTGTCAGTACTACAGTATGTTACTAACAGCGTCGTTAGCATGTGTCAGTACTAGGATAATATTAGCATGCTCTGTTTAGCAGGGTGCTAGTACATAACTGTTCTCAGTGATCACATATTCAGCCTTGTTAGTGCTCATGAATAAATGACAATATGCATGAATAATGGATTGGAAGGTCTGATTTTGTCAGCATGAATAATGTATCAGTACTAGTTCTGACTTTTGGCAATGCATCAGTACTAGTCAGTGTTGCGTAACCGGCCCTGGAGTTCTCTGTGCTCTTCCAGGCTGGAGATCAGGAACCAGCTGTCATACTGAAACATCTAATATAATAATCTATTACTGCAACCAACACAAACTATGACTAATATCTTGTCTTAGCAAGTAAGGTTCTGTGGTGCTCGCCATGTTGCCCAAATCGTTAACAAAGTATCTTTATTACTGATTGATTGGACAGGTGGATTACCGTCATTTTTTTCCACTTGGATCCCTGGTGCTCTGAGGTAGGTGCAGCAGGCGGATGCAGTTTGTGTACAGCTGTCAAATGCAGAGACAAAATGGAAATTGGGAAAACCTACTAGGCATTCAGAAAGTAGAAAATGTGTGTCAGGACTCTGGGGGCTACAAATAATATACATGCCTGGGGATAATTAAGATGGTATTGCCAGCTTTTTATGCCTTCAAATATACAGTATAAGCCCGAGGGATGGTTTTCCTGCCTAGGGATTAATACTACAAGAAGTTTGTAAGGATTACAGGTATTAGTAAAGTTCTCATACATAGCAGGGAAGTGATTAGAGGCATCTAGAGACCTATCCATTGATAAGATGCCAGGAGCTGTTCGTGGTGCTGAAATCAGTCTTATCACTGTAATGCACCTTCCCGGCACTGTGACAGCCCAGGAGCACTTGGCATGAGATGTAGGGCTTGGCACTATCACTGGGTTTCATAGAAGGCGGCTAGGTACACTACATACAATGACCAGTTGTGTGATCACTGCCTGTTTCTTATTTACTGTGTAGTGAGAGATTTTGAATCCACACACAAAGGGACTCTAATATCTGTTTCCCATAAACAGCTTGATAATGTGCAGAGGGTCATAATACCCCAGATCGCCTCTTTTGTCACAATACCATATACATTATAGAAATGTAATATAACTGTACAATGTCTATGTTTTGACACATAGTAATTGTGAGATCTATGCGTTTGTCTTCTGTGTCCACTAGCCCAATTAATCCATTGTCGTTCTGATCGCCTTTTTTTGAGGACAGTGAGATTTTGAAGCTCTACGTGAAGCTCTTTTCCACTCTCTGGGATTATTTAATAACAAAATGCTAAATTGTGCAGTAGCACAGGGTGACCAACCAGCAATTAGCCTTGTGTTTTTCTAATCTCAGGCAGCTGTAGTCCTCTCCCCCTCCCTGTCCATTACCATCACAGATACTTTACACTATTGCATTTCATTATCCCATTACAGCTCACACTGTACAGATTCCCCCACGGAGAAGCCAGCATTGATTTGGTCTACCCGCCACTATGGCAAGATGAGATTTAAAGAAATTGATCAGAAATGGACAGAACAATTGTCTTATTTGATTAATGGCATAATATAATTATTGACTTATGCTGGTATTGCAGGTCTATGCTGTATTTAAAGAAAGGATGGAATGTTCTTCTACAATCCTGAGCTCCCTGCTGCCCTTCACCATTAATTAAATCTATATATATTTTTAACCAGATGTTGCACAAGCTGCTATAATGCTTACGACTAAAATATGAGTAGTTCCACATTTGGGTGGCACAGAGCCCTGTTTAATGGGAGAAAAATACAGTGACATATTTATATGCAGTATGGAATAATTGTCCTAGTTTTACACTGATTGCAGAAACAGCTATATTCAGAAATCTCATTACATGTTGTCATATTAAAAACCATGTTGCTGTATGCTATAGAAGAGCTTGTTTTAACCTTCTTTACATTTTTGTATACCATATATCATGGTATATTCTTTACACCAGTGCAGAAGCATTCATTTATACTTCTATTATTAGATTTCGAACATAGGACAATATTATACTCATAAATCACTATTAGTAACCTAGCTTACAACATATTTATCCAGCTATATATTATCTACTATATGCAGTCATTTTTTTTTAGATGTAATGCATTTAAATATTGATTTTTGCCTACATTTTTTATTAATGTGTTAAATAAATTATTTTTTTCCCAGCAATTCACTGATACAGAGAGTATTTTTATTATCTTTTGTATCATTATTTAAGGCATTTGAGCTACATGAATTTTATGTTCTTTTTTTTTCTCTTTTTTTTGTAGAAATATTGGGTGAGATTTAATAGGATGAGAGATTCAGAAAGTGAGAGATTTGGTAAGAAATCTCCATTTTTTTTTAAGAGGCAATCATTTACACAGCAAAATCAGTTTGATTTTGCTGTGTAAATGATTGTCACTTTGGGGGTTATTCTAGTCCATTCTTTCTGACAAAATCCTTCTTAGATGGACAAAACCATGTGCACTGCGGGTGGGGCAGATGTAACTTGTGCAGAGAGAATTAGATTTGGGTGGGGTTTTTCTTCAAAGTGAGATCTATATTGAAGTGTAAAATCATGCAGTCAGTATTTTCCCTGCACAGAAACAAAATAACTCACCCAAATCTAATTCTCTCTGCACATGTTACATGTGCCCCCCTGCAGTGCACATGGTTTTGTCCATCTAAGAAGGATTTTGTCAGAAAGAATGAACTAGAATAAACCCCTTTAAAAAACCTGGAGATTTCTTACCAAATCTCTCACTTTCTGAATCTCTCATCCTATTAAATCTCACCCATTAGGTTGCATCGCCAGTCAGCTACTGAGGCTCATCTGTAGTTTTTTTATGCAACATAATAATCATAGCTGAATACTGCATCCAATCCATTCCAAAAATGTGTATAAGTAATTAGCTGTCACCACTTCTTTATGGAAAGTAGTCTGACTCCCTTACAGATTCCAAAACTTTGACATGCATTTATTGATCCATGGCCTTAAATCACAAACAATTTGCATGTCTGAGATCCCTCTAAAAAGTAGAGCTGTGCCTGGTCCCTCTCCAGTGTTTTGGTGCAGATTCAGTTTTTGGTTTATTTAAAAAATTGATTAGGTAATTGATTAGTTGCATTTGTCCAGTCTTTTTCTCCATTTGCCTAGCTTTTGAATTAACCCCTTCCTGACACAGCATGTTTTTGCCTTCCTGACAGAGCCCTTTTTTTCAAATCTGACATGTATCACTTAAGTGGGGATAACTTTTTTTTGCTTTTACTTATCCCAGTGATTTTGAGATTGTTTTCTCGTGACACATTGTACTTCAAATTAGTGGTAAATTTGGGTCGATACAGTCTGTGTTTTTTTGTGAAAAATACCAAAATGTCGTAAAAAATGGAAAATTTAGCAATTTGCAAAATGTTAAATTTTCTGCTTGTGAGACAAATAATCATACCACTCAAAATAGTTAATAACTAACATAGACCATATGTCTACTTTATGTTTCCATCATTATTTCAACTTCCTTTTAATTTTTTTGGACACTAGGAGGCTTACAATATGAATAGCAAATTTTCAAATTTTCAAGAAAATTTCAAACACTGATTTTTTTAGGGACCAGTTCAGTTCTGATGTGACTTTGAGGGACTTGTATGTGAGACACCCCCATAAATGATGCCATTTCAAAAACTGCACCCCTCACAGTATTCAAAACAGCATTTTGGAAGTTTGTTAACCCTTTAGGTGTTTCACAGGAATTAAAACAAAGTGTAGGTGAAATTTCAAAATTTCATTTTTTTTGCAGATTTGCAATTTTAATACATTTTTCTAAGGAACACAGTAGATTTTACTAGAGAAATGTGACTAAAAATTGATTCCCCCAATTCTTTTGTTTTCATAAATATCCTATATGTGGCCCTAGTGTGCACGTTGACCAAACCACAGGCTTCATAATAGAAGGAGCAGCTACTTGATTTTGGAGCCTCCTTTTTATGAGATTATTTATTAGGCACCATGTAGGTTTCTAGGCACCATAAGATGCTAAAAGTTAGGAACCCCCCCACAAGTGACCCCATTTTGCAAACTACACCCCTCAGGGAATTCATCTAAAATGTGACCAAAAAATACCATTTGGGTGCATGGCAGGACTCAGAAGGGAAGGAGTGATATTTGGATTTTGCAGCACAGATTCTGGTGGAATTTTGGTGGGTGCTATGTCGCATTAGCAAGACCCCCAAAGCACCAATACAGTGGAAGCCCCCCACAAGTGACCCCATTTTGCAAACTACACCCCTCAGGGAATTCATCTAGGGGTATAGTGTACATTTCAAACCCCCAGGGGTTTCACCAATTTTGATACAACTGGGCTGTGCAAATGAAAAATTACATTTTTTTACACAAAAATGCAGTTCTGGCTCAAAATTTTTCATTTTCAGAAGGTATGAAGGAGAAAAAGCACCCCAAAATCTGTGCCCCAATTTCTCCCGAGTATGGCAATGCCTCACATGTGACCAAAAAATACCAGTTGGGTGCATGGCAGGACTCAGAAGGGAAGGAGTGATTTTTGGATTTTGCAGCACAGATTCTGGTGGAATGTTGGTGGGTGCTATGTCGCATTAGCAAGACCCCCGAAGCACCAATACAGTGGAACCCCCCCACAAGTGACCCCATTTTGCAAACTACACCCCTCAGGGAATTCAACTAGGGGTATAGTGTACATTTCAAACCCCCAGGGGTTTCACCAATTGTGGTACAACTGGGCAGTGAAAATAAAAAATTACATTTTTTTACACAAAAATGCAGTTCTGGCTCAAAATTTTTCATTTTCACAAGAAATGAAGGAGACAAAGCACCCCAAAATCTGTGCCCCAATTTCTCCCGAGTATGGCAATGCCTCACATGTGACCAAAAAATACCAGTTGGGTGCATGGCAGGACTCAGAACGGAAGGAGTGATATTTGGATTTTGCAGCACAGATTCTGGTGGAATTTTGGTGGGTGCTATGTCGCATTAGCAAGACCCCCAAAGCACCAATACAGTGGAACCCCCCCACAAGTGACCCCATTTTGCAAACTACACCCCTCAGGGAATTCATCTAGGGGTATAGAGTACATTTTAAACCCCCAGGGGTTTCACCAATTTTGATACAACTGGGCAGTGAAAATGAAAAATTACATTTTTTTACACAAAAATGGGTACTTATGTAGTAACTGGGCTGCCGATTTCTAAATCGGGTCGGATCGGGAGATCGCATCGCATCGCATGCGACCATGCGATTCGATGCGATGCGATGCGATGCGATGACCCGATTTTTCCATAGGAATCAATGTTAAAATGGACTGAGTCCATTTTAACATGGAATTCAATGGGAAAAATGGGTCCTTTTCATACCCCTACTATCCAAGTGGGCATGGAGTTGGATATAAACCTGTGGCGAGCGTAGCGAGCCACCGAGCCCGAAGCGTGGCGAGCGAAGCGAGCCCCGCGAGGGGACGAATACCGTCCCCTCGCGGGGCTCGCTTCGCTCGCCACGCTTCGGGCTCGGTGGCTCGCTACGCTCGCCACAGGTTTATATCCAACTCCATGCCCACTTGGATAGTAGGGGTATGAAAAGGACCCATTTTTCCATAGGAATCATTTTAACATTGATTCCTATGGAAAAATCGGGTCATCGCATCCGATATCGCATCCGATATCGGATGCGATGCGATGCGATATCGCATCGCATCGCATCTGATTGTATGCCTTAACTTAAGGCATACAATCAAAAAATCGGCAGCCCAGATACTACATAAGTACCCAAAAATGCAGTTCTGGCTCAAAATTTTTCATTTTCATAAGGTATGAAGGAGAAAAAGCACCCCAAAATCTGTGCCCCAATTTCTCCCGAGTATGGCAATGCCTCACATGTGACCAAAAAATACCAGTTGGGTGCATGGCAGGACTCAGAAGGGAAGGAGTGATTTTTGGATTTTGCAGCTCAGATTCTGGTGGAATTTTGGTGGGTGCTATGTCGCATTAGCAAGACCCCCGAAGCACCAATACAGTGGAAGCCCCCCACAAGTGACCCCATTTTGCAAACTACACCCCTCTGGGAATTCATCTAGGGGTATAATGTACATTTCAAACCCCCAAGGGTTTCACCAATTGTGGTACAACTGGGCAGTGAAAATGAAAAATTTAATTTTTTACACAAAAATGCAGTTCTGGCTCAAAATTTTTCATTTTCACAAGGAATGAAGGAGACAAAGCACCCCAAAATCTGTGCCCCAATTTCTCCCGAGTACGGCAATGCTTCATGTGTGACCAAAAAATGGCAGGACTCAGAAGGGAAGGAGTGATATTTGGATTTTGCAGCACAGATTCTGGTGGAATGTTGGTGGGTGCTATGTCGCATTAGCAAGACCCCCAAAGCACCAATACAGTGGAACCCCCCCACAAGTGACCCCATTTTGCAAACTACACCCCTCAGGGAATTCAACTAGGGGTATAGTGTACATTTCAAACCCCCAGGGGTTTCACCAATTGTGGTACAACTGGGCAGTGAAAATGAAAAATTAAATTTTTTTACACAAAAATGCAGTTCTGGCTCAAAATTTTTCATTTTCAAAAGGTATGAAGGAGAAAAAGCACCCCAAAATCTGTGCCCCAATTTCTCCCGAGTACGGCAATGCCTCATGTGTGACCAAAAAATGGCAGGACTCAGAAGGGAAGGAGTGATATTTGGATTTTGCAGCACAGATTCTGGTGGAATGTTGGTGGGTGCTATGTCGCATTAGCAAGACCCCCAAAGCACCAATACAGTGGAACCCCCCCACAATTGACCCCATTTTGCAAACTACACCCCTCAGGGAATTCATCTAGGGGTATAGAGTACATTTCAAACCCCCAGGGGTTTCACCAATTTTGATACAACTGGGCAGTGAAAATGAAAAATTACATTTTTTTACACAAAAATGCAGTTCTGGCTCAAAATTTTTCATTTTCAGAAGGTATGAAGGAGAAAAAGCACCCCAAAATCTGTGCCCCAATTTCTCCCGAGTACGGCAATGCCTCACATGTGACCAAAAAATACCAGTTGGGTGCATGGCAGGACTCAGAAGGGAAGGAGTGATTTTTGGATTTTGCGGCTCAGATTCTGGTGGAATGAATGGTGGGTGCTATGTGGCATTAGCAAGACCCCCGAAGCACGGTGAAATTATGAACCTAATAATCCATAGATGTGTGGTATATTTTAAAACACTCCTTTATACATAGGCCGGGTTTGTCGGGGCAAGTGTCACACTGGAAAATAGTTTGCTTTCTTATTCCCTTTTTATAGCAAACTTTGTACCTTTTTTGTGTCCTGCCCTTTTTTCCAGTGGAGGGGATTTCATCAGGAAAATGCTGCCCTGGTACAATACGGGGGCCAGTACTAGAAGTACTGGGGCCCTCTGCCTGCTGGTTCCCAAATATTAGGCCCTTTATGACTTCCTCTTGAAAGTGCATAAATGTCCCCCTCTGGCTGGTAGAACGGAATAGCACGTAAGCGTTATACAGTGCCATCTGGATGATATACACGGCCAGCTTCTTGTACCAGATTTTTGTTTTCCGCAGGGCACTGTACGGCTTCAGTACCTGATCTGAAAGATCCACTCCGCCCATGTACCTATTGTAATCCAGGATACAATTAGGTTTTGAGGTGTGGGTACTGGTACCTCGTACAGGGACGGAGGTGGTACTGTCTCCGTGAATTGTTGTCAGTATAAGGACATCCCTCTTGTCCTTATATTTGACCAACAACATATTTTCGGTGCATATTCCCCTGCTTTCACCCCTTCTCATTACTTGGGCAATGTGCGTTTTTGGGAGGCCTCTTTGGTTCTTGCGCACAGTACCGCAAGCTGCTGTACCTCTTGAACCAAGGGCCTTAAACAGGGGGATGCTGGTGTAAAAGTTATCCACATAGAGGTGATAACCTTTATCCAGGAAGGGGTGCACTAAATCCCAGACAATTTTTCCACTAACACCTACGAGGGAGGGGGGGCATTCTGGCGGTTCAATTCTTGAATCCTTCCCTTCATATACCCTAAACCTGTGAGTGTACCCTGAGGTGCTTTCACACAGCTTATACATTTTTATGCCATACCTTGCCCTCTTACTGGGAAGGTACTGGCGGAATTTAACCCTTCCTTTAAAATGTATAAGGGACTCGTCTATGCAAATGAATTTATCTGGGATGTACATCTCTTCAAATTTGGCACTGAAGTGATCAATGACCGGCCTGACTTTGAATAGCCGGTCAAAGGTGGGATCATCTCTGGGTGGGCACTGTGCATTATCGTTGTAATGCAAAAATTTAAGGATTAACTCAAAACGAGTCCGGGTCATGGCCATACGGTAAAGTGGGGTGCTGTACAGAACATCTGTACTCCAATATTGCCTAATTTCTGGCTTTTTTACTATGCCCATATGAAACACCAGACCCCAAAACGTCATCATCTCTACTGCATCTACAGGGGTCCACCTAGCAAATGATGACGTGGGGTTTTGAGCAATAAACTGCTGGGCATATAAATTAGTTTGGTCCACCATTAAATTTATAAAATCATCAGAGAAAAATAATTAAAAAAAGTCAATTTCTCTGAGACCTGTGGAATCAAATTGGATTCCTGGGATGGCCAAAAACTCAGGAACCTGGGGCTCAAAATTGTCTGGTGGTGGGGTCCATACGAGATCAATTATTGGGGGGGGTCTCAGCTGCTCTACGGGGGCGTCTTTGAGGGGGTCTCTCATCACTAGAGGAGGAAGAGGAGCTTAAGATGAATCCTTCAAATTCCCCGCTTGCCTCACTGGCTGTGTCAGAGTCAGAGGCAAGCATGGCATATGCCTCCTCCGCTGAATACATTCTTCTGGATGACTGGGATGACATTTGGGATGACATTTGGGATGACATTTGGGATGCCATTTTTATTTTTGTGTTTCTGGTAGTGAAATGTTTCAATGTTTCAACACGTGTATAGTGTAGGGGGGGTACAAACTTTATTTCAATGTAGTATGTAGTGTGTAGTGTGTATGTAGTGCAGAAAAAAAAAAAGGTCCTGCGCCAAAAATTGAGCACAGATGTTGGTCAGTAACGTCCGTCACTGAACAGCGCTCAAAGGCAACAGGAATTTGATCAAAAAAATTTGATCAAAAAAATAAAATAAAAAAAATACCCCACAGCACCCTCAAAAAAAAAAAAAAAAGGTGATCAGTGATGCGACACTGATTACCAGTGAGGGGCAGCAGGTGCACAATCTTTGGTGCAACTGACAGTGCAACTGGCAGGTATATATATAAAAAAAACCTCTGCACCCCCAAAAAGTTGCTGATCACCTCAGATATAGTGATCAGCACAAAAGGGGGGGGGGGCAGCAGACACAAAATATAGCACTCTCTATCACTCTCTGTCACTATCTCTCTCTATCTCTCTCTATCTCTCTCTATCTCTCTCTATCTCTCACTATCTATCACTCTATAACACTGCAGCAGCAGCACTGACAGTTATATATATAAAAAATAACCCCTGCACCCCCAAAAAGTTGCTGGGGGTGCACAAAAGGGGGGCAGCAGACACAAAATATAGCACTCTCTATCACTCTCTGTCACTATCTCTCTCTATCTCTCTCTATCTCTCTCTATCACTCTATGACACTGCAGCAGCAGCACTGACAGTTATATATATAAAAAATAACCCCTGCACCCCCAAAAAGTTGCTGGGGGTGCACAAAAGGGGGGCAGCAGACACAAAATATAGCACTTTCTATCACTATCTCTCTCTATCTCTCACTATCTATCACTCTATGACACTGCAGCAGCAGCACTGACAGGTATATATATAAAAAAAAAACCTGCGCCCCCAAAAAGTTGCTGATCAGTTAATTTATACTGATCAGCACAAAAGGGGGGGGGGCAGCAGTCAGTTGCACACGCAGTACAGCTGTATATATATAAAAAATATATAGCACAATATGTCACTATCTCTCTATCTCTCTCTATCTCTCTCTATCTCTCTATCTATAACTCTATCACACTGCAGCAGCACAAAATATAGCACTCTCTGTCACTAGCCCTCTCTATCTCTCTCTATCTCTCTCTCTCTATCTCTCTATCTATAACTCGAACACACTGCAGCAGCACAACACAGCACAGCACAACACAGGAAGTCACAAGAAGTAACAAGATCCAGGAACGCTACAAGCAGTGATCAGGTAAGTGTTTGCAAGGATCAGGTCAGTATATCACGGCAGATAGGCACGGTGACCGCACTGCACGCAATTCCAGACCGGAATGGCGTCTGCAGTGCAGTCACCGTTAGTTTAAATCACCCTCCATGGCTGTGATTGGTTCGTCGGTCCGACGAACCAATCACGGCCTTTGGGGGCGGGTGAAGTGAGGTGGGGTGACACCAGTGTCACCCTTACACCCCGTGGTGATTGGTGCTGTACTTTACAGCACGAATCACCACCGATCCCTGTGTCACCGGCGAACGTTATTCGCCGGTGACACAGAAAACGCTGTAATTGGCTGTTCACACTGAACAGCCAATCACAGCGATCGCCGACGGGGGGGGCGGCATCGCCGCCCCCCCTGGGCATGCAGGGACATGTCTGCTGTCAGGGACAGCAGACATGTTTAAACTGTCACCGCGTCTATAGACGCGGTGACAGTTAAATGGCATGACGTACATTTATGCCATGTGTCGGGAAGTACATCCCGGCCATGACGTAAATGTACGTCAAATGTCGGGAAGGGGTTAAACCAGTTTAGGGCTATACTTTCACACTAATCTCTGGCTCTGAACCCGTGTCCAACCTGGGATACTGAATATAGGTCTGAGCTGGGGATTGAGATATACATACCCCTTTCACACAGCACTAGGACTGAGGTTGCTCACACAGAATGCTCAAAGATGACGCTTGGTCATCTTCAAGATCTCCTGAGCTGGCCTTTTGTGCATGATCACACGGTAGGTGACCATTACCAGAACAAACCTGGTCGCGACCCAGGTCAACCCTTTCTTAACAAGCTGGGGACCAGATCACTCTAACCTGGGTTCTCGGCTCTGTGTGAAAGGGGTATTACAGACTACCAGAAGGGTTGGTAATGTTGGAAAACCTGCTTCTCTTGATTCCACTGAATTGCAGATCTCCATGGGTCAACTCACAGAGTCTGACTTGTTAGATGGGATGGGGGGATTTTGTGGTTTGTCATGTACAGCTTAAATTTTGGTCATATTATCGACACCATCAGTAATGGAAAAGCAAGTTGAGTAGTGTCCGGGATGTTGATGTAACTAGCACCTACTCCCTAATAGGTCACTCAGTGCACAACCTGAACATCTTGTAGTTTCCCCAGCGATGATCAGGGTGATCCATCAAACATTTGGTAGATCTCGCAAATGCTATAGTTCCAGATGGTCAGTTTGGTCACTCATGATATGAGTTTGAGATTTCATAGTCTCACATCCACTTAAATTGGTAAACTTTGTAGTCATATATGAAGGCTCTTGTGACTATTAGTATATACTAAGGATTCAGGATTTGGGATTTCCATACCACCATATCTTCATGAAGTTGGAAATATTCATTCAATTAACTGATGTGGTTGATGACAACCCATGTTCTTTAAATCTTTAGAATACTAAATACATCTGTGTTCCATCTCCACAGATGAATTCATTATGTTCTGATGCTCAGGGCCCACAATATAGTTGAAATAACAGGAGCTGAGCATCAGTCAAGGGATTTTAATACATTTCATTTTTTCCAGCTGCTGTAAATTTATAGTCTGTTTTCCTCTGCCTCCCAGTTCTCAGATTTACCTCCTGTCAGGGACAGATTCTGAAACAAGAGTAGACCCCAGAGAAAAGGAAAGGAAGCCGGAGGATAGAGAGATATCCTACACATACTCAGGGGCTGGCTGGCAACTTTTAGCCTAGGGGGCAAGTCCAGAGCACTGGCCAATAATCAGCCAAGTCACCGTCGGAAGGAATGCTTTTGCGCGCCGTAGGCGCGCCGAAAAATTAGGGGCGTGGCCTATCATAAGGGGCGTTGCCTGTACCATGATTGTATTGTGTACCTGCAGATTGCACATTTTAGCGAACCTTGTAATACCCATTACACATAAAGCCACATGCCGTAATGCCAATTACACATTATGCTGAAAACCATGATGCCAGTTACACATTACGCCCAACACTGCGATGCTAATTACTCAATACACCGCACACTGTGATGCTAATTACACATTATGCTGCACACCTTCATGCCCATTACACCCCATACTGTGATGGCAATTACCCAATGCTCCCCACACCGTAATGTCCATTACGCCCCATACCATGATGCCCATTACACCGCACAATGTGATGTCCACAGTGCCAGATATGCCCCCACAGTGCAAGATATTCCGCCACAGTACCAAATACACATATGCCCCCACAGTGCCAGACACAAATGCCGCCACAGTGCCAGATATTCTACCACAGTGCCAAATACGCATATTCCTCCACAGTGCCACATATGCCCCCACAGTGCCAGAGGCACATATGCCCCCACAGTGCCAGAGGCACATATGCCCCCACAGTGCCAGAGGCACATATGCCCCCACAGTGCCAGAGGCACATATGCCCCCACAGTGCCAGAGGCACATATGCCCCCACAGTGCCAGAGGCACATATGCCCCCACAGTGCCAGAGGCACATATGCCCCCACAGTGCCAGAGGCACATATGCCCCCACAGTGCCAGAGGCACATATGCCCCCACAGTGCCAGAGGCACATATGCCCCCACAGTGCCAGAGGCACATATGCCCCCACAGTGCCAGAGGCACATATGCCCCCACAGTGCCAGAGACACATATGCCCCCACACAGTGCCAGAGACGCCCCCACAGTGCCAGAGACGCCCCCACAGTGCCAGAGACGCCCCCACACAGTGCCAGAGACGCCCCCACACAGTGCCAGAGACGCCCCCACACAGTGCCAGAGACGCCCCCACACAGTGCCAGAGACGCCCCCACACAGTGCCAGAGACGCCCCCACACAGTGCCAGAGACGCCCCCACACAGTGCCAGAGACGCCCCCACACAGTGCCAGATACGCCCCCACACAGTGCCAGATACGCCCCCACACAGTGCCAGATACGCCCCCACACAGTGCCAGATACACATATGCTGGGGTGAGGGAGGGGGGGGGGGAGCGCTTACCCACTCGCTAGCTGCGGGCCGTGCTGCGGCTGGATCAGCTTCTCCAGCCCTCCTGCGCTGGCCGCGGCTTCCAGAACACGGCCGCGGCTACAGGAAAATGGCCGCCGGCCTCCTGCACTAAGAACATGTCCTCAGTGCAGGGGGCCGGCGGCCATTTTCCTGTAGCCGCGGCCGTGTTCTGTAAGCCGCGGCCAGTGCAGGAGGGCTGGAGAAGCTGATCCAGCCGCAGCACGGCCCGCAGCCAGTGGGTGGGTAAGCGGCCCGGGGGGCATATGGCACTCTGCCCCCCGGCCCAGCCCGCCCCTGCACATACTGCACTACACCAGAGACTGTCTCTATGCACACTGAACTACATCAGAGTGACAAGCTGACACTCTATACTCCTCATTACACCACTGACAGACAAACACTTTGGTACTGATTCAGAGATGGATGCAAGTGGTAATGCAGATGGATTTGGCAGATATCGTCATGTGACTAAAACAGGAATTGGTGATTGGAAATCACATGGATGAAGGTAGCTAGAACATAACAATTAATCAGTCTTCTGACAGGCCACAATAACCCTGACTGTCTGCTGACCTTGCGAATACAGAGATTTGTCTATTGGGAGCATCGTTGGAGTGACATGGGCGTGTAATCCGACTTTCTCGGCCTATCAGAAAGAAGAGGAACCACTGTTTCGGACAGATCTTTTGCACATAGCATGGGTTGGTTGCAAATCCAAATTCTAATGAGGATGTCTTCAGCAGCAGACAAAAAAGCAGTGGGAGGGGTAACCATGGCTGTTTGGAAAACCCACAACAATCAGAGGTGCTCCATCTGTACTTGCCTACTTTTGAAAACTGGAATCAGCAAAATTTCAGTAGGCACTTCTTAGCGGGGGCATGTCATAATCTGCTTAAAGGTCATGTCTAGCTCCACATTGGGAAGTCTTGTCTCTGCTCTAATGCTTGCTGTTAAAGTTTTGGTTTTTGCAAGTATTGGTACTTCTGCCTGCAATATGGGGTTTCTTGTTTGCAACTATATATGTGCTCTCATACGGCACAGTATACATGATTGATGTGATGCTCATTCAATACATTCCAAATTCAATTTAACCTTGTGTGAATTCACCCCAAAGCATATACATATGTTTTTGGTGTGTTAAATATTATTTTATTTTGACCACTGGACTGTCTGCTTCATGCAGGCACTACCTATAGTTATTGGATGTGCTGTTTTCTATACCATTAGCCAAATAAGTGTGAACACCAGATACTCTAATACTCGTCAGACTGCAAATGCTGGGTCACACTTGGGATTAGGATTAGTCCTTCCTAGGAGTGACACAGAATTTGTGGTCTGTAAACTCCCCGCGCGACACAGCTTATTGCCGGGTCGCTGACATCAAACAGGTCTGAAAGAGGTATAATTAAACAAATGTGTTTAATAACAAAGATTACTAGTGGTCTCTCTCTCCTGTCAGAGGTTCCCAAAAGGAGGGATAATGAGAGAGTTGACAGCAGACTCCTGACCTCAGCAGCAAATCACACTGATTACAGCATAGAACTGTCCTAGTAAAGAAACTGCCAGGAACCCCTAGGGTGACCAACTCATCCCTTTAATCCGGGACACATATTAAGACAGAGAGTGGAAGTTTTCTTGAGGGGGACAATGTAATAGCAGATAATATTAATAATTATTTCTGCTCAGTATTCACTGCTGAAAGAGAGGGGAAGGGGCCACAGTTAAGTTGCAAGTATAGTCAGAAAACTGAGGGAGAGACAAGTACATTTACAGAGGAGAAAGTCCTCACAGAACTCTCAAAACTGAAAGTGGATAAATCAATGGGGCCAGATGGGATACATCCAAGGATACTAAAAGAGCTTAAAGGGGAGCTGGTAAAACCAATAACAGAATTATTCAACCAGTCACTAGCTACTGGAGTAATCCCAGAGGACTGGAAAACAGCGAATGTAGTCCCACTGCACAAAAGTGGAAGCAAGGAAGAGGTAAGCAACTATCGACCAGTGAGCCTTACATCAGTAGTAGGGAAATTGATGGAAACACTCTTAAAACAAAGAGTTGTAGAATATCTCAAAACCAGCAATTTACAGGATCCAAAACAGCATGGGTTTACTGGGGGAAGATCATGTCAAACAAATCTTATTGACTTTTTTGACTGGGTGACTAAAGTAATAGATCAAGGTGGGGCTGTAGATGTAGCTTATCTAGACTTTAGTAAAGCTTTTGACACTGTCCCACATCGCAGACTGTTAAATAAACTTGAAAGCTTGGGATTGGATTCTAAGATAGTTGAATGGATAAGAGCGTGGTTGCAGGACAGAAAACAGAGAGTTGTAGTAAATGGAGTACAGTCAAAGGAGGGAAAGGTTACAAGTGGAGTACCCCAGGGATCTGTACTTGGACCGGTGCTTTTTAATATCTTTATTGGTGATATTGCTAATGGAATTGAGGGTAAAATGTGCCTTTTTGCAGATGACACAAAGGTATGCAACAGGGTAGACACACCAGGAGGGGTAAAACAAATGATTGAGGATCTAGGCAGATTAGAGAAATGGTCAAGAGAATGGCAACTACAGTTTAATGCCAAAAAATGCAAAATCATGCACTTGGGTCTCAGAAATCCAAAGACTCAATATAGTATAAATGGCACTATAATGGAAACTACTGAGGAAGAGAGGGATCTAGGTGTCACCATTTCAGGGGACTTAAAAGCAGGTAGGCAATGTAACAAAGCAATGAAGAAGGCAAGTCAGATGCTTGGTTGCATAGGGAGAGGTATCAGCAGTAGAAAGAAAGAAGTAATAATGCCACTGTATAGGTCATTGGTACGACCTCACCTAGAGTATTGTGTTCAGTTCTGGAGGCCATATCTCCAGAAGGATATAAATACATTAGAGACTGTACAAAGAAGAGCAACTAAAATGGTGCATGGCCTACATCACAAAACGTACCAGGAAAGACTAAAAGATCTTAATATGTATACTTTAGAGCAGAGAAGGGAAAGGGGGGACATGATAGAAACTTTCAAATATATCAAGGGCTTTAACAAGGTACAGGTGGGAGACATTCTTCACAGGAAGAGGAGCAACAGAACACGAGGACATGCACTGAAACTAGAGGGAGGAAGATTCAGGGGAAATGCGAGGAAGAATTTTTTCACAGAAAGAGTAGTAGATAAGTGGAATAGCCTCCCAACAGAGGTGGTAGACGCAAATACAGTAGTACAATTTAAACATGCTTGGGATAAGCATATTGATATCCTTACAAAAAAATAAGGATCAAATATGGTTTGAGGTAACATGTTTAAAAAAAAGGGGCAGACTAGATGGGCCAAGTGGTTCTTATCTGCCGTCAAATTCAAATTCTAATCTGCGCCGCAGATCAGCTGTTGGCACTCTCTGCAGCCCCTGATGCGATGTCTCTGTCTCACAAGACATTCCCTGTGTCACTTAGGATAGAGGACTCCAGGTGCATTCCCTGTCCTGACTGCGGGTCACATGATCCAGGTAAGCAGGGGCGTATTGGCCTGCCGGGAAACCGGGTATTTTCCAGGTGGGCCGGCTCATTTAAGTTAATATAAGGCCACAGCACTATGCCCACTTTAAAGATGGCCGCGGCCAGCCCCGGCCAGCCCCTGCTCGCCCACAGTTAAAATACAGTTCTGATAAGCATAACTGTCAGGCAGAAGATGGAGCTAAGTGGGGGACATGAGAAACGGGGGACGGAGTGGACAGCGCTGCGGGACACAAGAAGCAGGGCGCTGGGAATTCAGACGGAGCTGCTGAGGGCATGCTGGGAGCGGAGTGCAAGAACATGGAAAGCAGAGGGGGGACAGAACTACTCTAGTGAGAGCATAGAGAGGGGAAAGGTTAAGCGGGGTGGGGGGTGAGAAGGATGGAGCAGCTGCTTGCGGAGTGCAAGAGTAAGGCAATCGGGGGAGGGGCGGAGGGCAGAAATACCGGGAGATGGAGATAAGTGAGGGTAGATGGACAGAGCGGCGGAGTGCAGTGCTGAAACATGGGAAGCAGGGAGCTGCGGGAAGCAAGACCCTCTGCCGGCCGGGAACAGAAAGGTGAGGCATTATTTAGCTAAAGTAGCATAATCTTGGTAGAGTCTGTTGTAATCTTATGAGTTGCTCTGTGCTCTATCCAGTTTCTATCTGCCTTCTCTCTACACACAGCCCTCTGCACCCATCTCACTGCCCCGCACCTTTAACCTGCAGCCTGCCAGTCACAGTTTTTTCCAACTAAAGCATGACGGTAGAACAGGTTTGGGCATGGTTACTAAAGGCAACCAGTGGTTGCCAGGATAGTGACACTGCAAGTACCCTAAACTTGCACCTCCCCCTGGACTTCAAAGGTCCTTCAGGCCACATATTTAGCACCTACCAAGTGTTCCAACCTCACATCCATATCTTTATATCCCCTTCTTATCCCCAACTACCCAGCTTCCCCCTTCTAACTGCCCCTCAGTAAGAACCCTCAGCTAGTTCAGTCATAGTGGCCCCTCCTTAATTAGCTTAGTGTCCCCCCTCATTTATCCCAGAGTTCCCCGCATCCCGTTCTCATACATCCCAGTGCATACTTATGTCACCCACTGCCTCTCCCTGTCACCCTCTCCCATTACCCTGTGCCTCACTGCCTCTATGTCACCCTCTATCTAGTCATACTCAGTCACCCACTGCCTCCCCGTCACTCATTCCCTGGCATTGCCTACTGCTTCTCCCTTACCCCCTATTGCAAGGCCTCTCCCATAAGAACTCCAGCTCTCCCCCCAGATCATGTCTGTAGGAAGAGCTACTAGCCATGCCCCCACAGCCGCGAAAAATGGGGCATGACCTCGTTGAAACAGACCACACCCCATTTCACTAGGCCACACCCCTAAAATTAGTCACCCCCCTAGGGCTGCTTCAAATGATTTCCCGGGCTGCTTTTAATTTCCAATCCACCCCTGCAGGTAAGCTCCAACTTACTTCCTGGTTCTGTGTAATGCTGCTGCGGCTGAAGCCTGCGCTAATTACCAATCACCTGGAGGAATAAAAGCCAGCTTCCCAGACTCCTCATTGTCTTGAACAACTTGTCAGTTCCCATGCAAGTTCTCCAGCGTCAAGCTCTCTTCAAGACTCCCCACTTGCTCCAGAGATCCGGTTACCTGTGTCCCGCTGTTACCTGCTACCATCTGCTGCTTACCTGGTCATTCCACTCCTGCCAGAAGTTTCCACGAGTTCCATCTGCCATGTGATTCAGCTCTCTGTTTGCAGCCCAGCTCAGTCTCCGGAAACCATTGGATTCTCATGCCTGTTACCTCTCGGCTTCCATGCCACCCCAGCGATTCCTATCGTTCACCATTGATTCCCATCGAGTACCATTCCCCGGCTGCCAGGCCGCATCATCAGGTACCATCGACCGGCTCCCAGGCCGCACCATAGAATACCATTGACCGGCTCCCAGGACACACCATCAAATACCATCGACTGTTTTTTAGGCCGCATCCTCGGTACCCAGTCTCCTATACTGAGTACACCTTGCTATCACCATTCCTCTGTGCCCTCTGTGTTGCTACCAAGCATTCAGTGCCATTGATCCACCATCGATGGTTTAAATACCCCGTTACCATCTCTGCTCTACCAGTCTCCAGAGTATCACCACTGCTAAAGTCATAGAGGAACCTGTGCAGAGGGCCGCGACCTGGTCGGCAGTTGCAGCTAAGTCCACATCCCCTTGCGGGGGTCACTGGTGAATACCACTGTCGGCTTAGACTCCATGCCTCTGCTTTAGGTCTAGCCAATCCTCTGTGTCCCCAGCAGTTCATCATCCCCATCTCTCCGTGCATGAGCTCCAGATGCCTTAAACCTCCAAGCTTCCGGTTCCCTGCACCCTCCACTGGCTCATCCAGGTCACTGCCGGGTACACAGCAAGTCCAGGCCGTGACAGAAACCCCTTAGTGGCACCCCTGGCAAAATCTGAAGAATCCAGGTGATTTGGAGGTCCCTGCTGGACCACAGAAGATTTGTCACAGAAACAGGCGCTTCCTACAGGATATGGGCTGAAAGGCAACTATGCCATGCAAGTAAAGGCTGAGTACATTAAGGGGGTTATTCACCAGAGAACACTAGCCCTGACTTATTAAAATCCAGCATGTTGGATATGAATCGACGGACAATATCGCTGTGTGGGGCAGAGCATTGCTGTCGCTATGGCCCCTACACATGGAGCAATGTAGGGGCATTTTCTAAGCGATCTGGTGAAATCGCTTAGAAAATGCTCCTAATTCACTATGTGTGTAGGCCCCATTAGATTTGCATACCTCGCAACTCGTGATTGAAGTGCCGGAATTTGGGGGGGGGGGGCCCTAGCGGGAAGGGGCATGGCTTATACTCACGAGGCCACACCCAATTTTATCCACTGTGGGGGCATGCCCCAGCTGGCTGCAAGAATAGATGCTGTGCGCATCTATTCACATGTGACGGGGGGGGACTCCCAATCGCACCACCTCTAGCTGCGGGACACTGCTGGCCCCGGGCAGGATGCGGGAACATCCCAAAAAATGAAATGAAAAGCGGGACAGTTGGGAGGTATGGATTTGGGTGGGGTGTGTTTAAAGTAAAGCAGCCAGTACATAATTTACCCTGCACAGAAACAAAAACTCTCTCTGCATATGTTATATTTGCCCCACCTGCAGTCAGGGCTGCAATCAGGAATTTTGGGGCCGGGACTCATTACCAGTCCCCCCCCCCCCCCTCCTTCTCACTTGATTTAGCGTAACCCGGCTCCTGGTCCCCCATCTCCTCTTCCACTAAACTGCAGCCTGGAGGTCCCGATGCACAGGCTCCTTCAACTTTCAACTCAGGATGTCGGCGGCCAATTAAAATGCAGCACGGGCTGGTGAGGCAATCAGAGCCCGCGTACCGGAAGCCACTCTGATTGGCTGCCAGTATGTGACCTCTGATTTGTTAAAAATCCAGTGCAGCATTTTAATTGGCCACCGGCATCCTGGGTTGTCTGGCTTTGTTAAGCGCACTGAGCGCACTGCAGTGGAGGCAATTGGGGAAGGATGCGGTGGGTAAAATGAGCTGCCCAGGCCCTTCCAGAGGCTGGGGCCCGAGACAGCTGTACCCACAGCACCCTCCTATTGGTGGCCCTGCCTGCAGTGCAGCATTGTTTTGTCCATTTTCAGAACAAATTTGTCCTTGCAATTAGGTCAGTATTCCTTTCCAGTTTGTATTTATCCTTGTGAGAGAACATTCCGAGTAGCATAGTGTAATAGCACATGCATGACACTTTATAAATAAATAAATCATAATGTAACATAGTCAGGCAATGTTACAGACTGACATTTCTCAGAACTCGTTTGGTGTTCCTGGCTCCCTCAACAAGCCGGAAAATGTCACAGTGTCTATTTGCGCAGCATTAGGCCCCATTAATTGCATTATTCAGTTACACGGCTGCTAGAAACTAAAAATGTAAAGGTCACACAGAACTACCCAGCAAACGACACAGCTCAACGAGAACCATTACATGTTTATTACATATTTTACCAAACAATACAGATAGGTACCACTACTGGCACGGCCAGTGAGACCCAAAAAATCATCCAAGCACAGAACGATGCACCTGCATAGCAAGGAGATAAAAAGCCCTTATAATTGCATAAGTGCAGTTTAGTAGATATATAATGAGCTAGAGACAGGATCCCTCTTCCCAGAAGAGTTTGCATTATTTTTGGACATCCAGTATTCAGAAACTTCCTTAAAAACTCTTATGTGATGATGAATAGAGATCAGTGGTAACTTTAAATTTAACAATTCCTATGACAGTTATAATACAATGGCATCATATAGTCACAGGTATAGAGTCACAGTCAATTAAATGCCTTAATGCCACACTTGCTTACTTTCCCCGAAATTGCCAGGAAACTACCAAAAATCGGGTGGTGCTCCCGGGTCCCAAGAAGAGTGGGCAAGTCTCCCAGGCAGCTGCTACCTGCCAGCACCCTCCCACAGCCAAGGAGGGGGGATTAACGTCATTGTGACCCTGCCCCATTAGGAGCTATAGCCTAGGTTCTACAATATTGCTGGGTAGGGATCTGGATTGTTTTATTTCCAGCAGCTAGGGTGTGTACACATGCCTACCTCCCAATCTTACCTGTCAGAGGCAGATTTTCCACATTGTCCCACTGTCCCTCCCATGGGTGGCAGTGTCCCGCGGGCAATTGGGGCATGCAGTAATATAGATGCATTTAACCTCAGTACAGTCACACAGTCTTACAGATGCATTTTGGCTCAGTATAGTCACACAGCAATACACAGAGGCAGAACGCTGGGAGGCAATTGAGTCATCTGCCGCAGGGCTCCTGCTCCCAAGGGAGTTATGTGTTTTCTCTCTGTGGGTAGATAGATAGATAGATAGATAGATAGATAGATAGATAGATAGATAGATAGATAGATACAGTAGATAGACATACAAAAGGGGGGGCACCTATATATATATATCTTGACTCCAGGTCACCTGGACGAAGTTACGCAACTGGCAATACAGATGCATCTTGCCTCAGTCTAGTCCCACAGTCTTACAGATGTATTTAGACTGAGTATATTCACATAATCCCAAAAACTGAGCCATGGTCAGAGCACTCTTGCAGTCCTACAACTGCAGTTAGAGCCACACACACACACCCACACACACTTTACAACTCTCCCAAAACATCCACCTCCATCACCCCTCCAGGAAGTCTCATACAAGTGAATTTAGAAATATTGGCTAATAAACATATATATTTATCAATAAGTGGTTCACAAACGCTCAGTAGAACTGGAACATGTAACAGTTAAGTACATACCTATCCTGAGTTCAGACATACTTTTCCATTCATGTTCAGTAGAGTCTATGGACCTGGTGCAGAGGTGGACACAGTGGTGGCCTTAGATGCAAGTGTATGATGTTTTCAGTCGGTGTATGTACCTGAGACCCACTGTGCATTACCTCCATTATATTCAGAATGAATTTGGATTCAGAGATACTGTAGGCAATTTTGTTGGGAGTTCCTGGGAGGTAACTCACCAGATGCGCACAGGCCATGGTGGAGTCTGATTTTTGCAGACAAGTTCAAATTGAGATTGTGCACCTTCATATGGCTGGTGCAATGTTCGAAGCTGTGACCGATGTGCTTCAGATGGTGCTATCTAATAAACAAAGTGATGGATTGGCACCATGGCCAGTGGGCATCTCTGTATGAAATCTACTGGCTGGGGCATTAACATTAAGTTACAATCCCCCAAATAAAACCTGACATGCCTACAACTACGTCCAGCTTTATACTCAGGCCATATAAACAGAAATAATACCAGGAGCAAGGTACGATGGGGTGCTGCACCACAATCTGGCCCCAAAGTTGGGGAGCAGATCAGCATAAGGTGATTCAATATAGATCACATCATCAAGCCTTGAACCACATACAGGACGCTGGCATAATCCTATAGGAGGCCATTGGTGCCCCTCGACATTTGAGAGTCTCCCAGTTGTTCTGGGAAAAGCAGGTATGAATTGTAGTCATGTTCAGTACAGCCACACACTGCTATAACTACAATTAAGGTTATGTATAGCTGTAGCCATGCTCATCTTTGCCACAGAGCAAAGATGGCGCAGTTAGGGTTCCTGTGACTATGGCGCCCGCAAGCAGGAATGAATGGGCAGTGTACTTAACTTAACTTTGCGAACTAATTCCCACCCACGGCTCAGTGCCGCACATGTGCCCAGTCGTGTCGCGGGTAAGATGAGCATGGTCACATCTGCAGCCATATAGTTCTTTAAGTGCATTTAGGCTCAAAACAGTAACACAGTCCTACAATAAGGTTAAGTAGACCAATAACTATGGTTACACTGAGAACAGTCACACAGTCCTACTGTATACTAAGGACAGACAGATCAATACCTGCGGTCATTCTGAGAACAGTCACACAGTCCTACTGTATACTAAGGACAGACAGACCAATACCTGCAGTCATTCTGAGAACAGTCACACAGTCCTACTGTATACTAAGGACAGACAGACCAATACCTGCGGTCACTCTGAAAACAGTCACACAGTCCTACTGTATACTAAGGACGGACAGACCAATACCTGCGGTCATTCTGAGAACAGTCACACAGTCCTACTGTATACTAAGGACTGACAGACCAATAACTATGGTCACACTGAGAACAGTCACACAGTCCTACTGTATACTAAGGACAGACAGACCAATAACTATGGTCACACTGAGAACAGTCACACAGTCCTACTGTATACTAAGGACAGACAGACCAATAACTATGGTCACACTGAGAACAGTCACACAGTCCTACTGTATACTAAGGACAGACAGACCAATACCTGCGGTCACTCTGAGAACAGTCACACAGTCCTACTGTATACTAAGGACAGACAGACCAATACCTGCGGTCACACTGAGAACACTCACACAGTCCTACTGTATACTAAAGACAGACAGACCAATACCTGCGGTCACTCTGAGAACAGTCACACAGTCCTACTGTATACTAAGAAAAGACAGATCAATACCTGCGGTCACTCTGAGAACAGTCACACAGTCCTACTGTATACTAAGGACAGACAGACCAATACCTGCGGTCACTCTGAGAACAGTCACACAGTCCTACTGTATACTAAGGACAGACAGACCAATACCTGCGGTCACACTGAGAACAGTCACACAGTCCTACTGTATACTAAAGACAGACAGACCAATACCTGCGGTCACTCTGAGAACAGTCACACAGTCCTACTGTATACTAAGGACAGACAGATCAATACCTGCGGTCACTCTGAGAACAGTCACACAGTCCTACTGTATACTAAGGACAGACAGACCAATACCTGCGGTCATTCTGAGAACAGTCACACAGTCCTACTGTATACTAAGGACAGACAGACCAATACCTGCAGTCACTCTGAGAACAGTCACACAGTCCTACTGTATACTAAGGACAGACAGACCAATACCTGCGGTCATTCTGAGAACAGTCACACAGTCCTACTGTATACTAAAGACAGACAGACCAATACCTGCAGTCATTCTGAGAACAGTCACTCAGTCCTACTGTATACTAAGGACAGACAGACCAATACCTGCGGTCATTCTGAGAACAGTCAAACAGTCCTACTGTATAATAAGGACAGACAGACCAATACCTGCGGTCATTCTGAGAACAGTCACACAGTCCTACTGTATACTAAGGACAGACAGACCAATACCTGCGGTCATTCTGAGAACAGTCACACAGTCCTACTGTATACTAAGGACAGACAGACCAATACCTGCGGTCACTCTGAGAACAGTCACACACAGTGTTCCCTCTAAGCTGTGCGCGTGTGCGCGCGCACACAACTCGCCGAGCCCGCGCACAGACATTGCAACTGAGCGCACAAAGGTTAAAATCTTGTTTAGTGTGCCACGAGTTTAATAAGGTTGAAAATCACTGCTATAGCCTATATGTGTGTTGTGTGAAGTCTGTAAACATTCAAATTGCTTTATTAACTCAACAGAACTCGAAACCTAGGCCTTTATACGTTATGTGACGCGCCAAATTTTTAATTTCCTTCCAAAGTTGCACAGCCAATATCTTTTGCCGCACACAGCCTTCGTAAAATTAGAGGGAACATTGGTCACACAGTCCTACTGTATACTAAGGACAGACAGACCAATACCTGCGGTCATTCTGAGAACAGTCACACAGTCCTACTGTATACTAAGGACATACAGACCAATACCTGTGGTCACACTGAGAACAGTCACACAGTCCTACTGTATACTAAGGACAGACAGACCAATACCTGCGGTCACTCTGAGAACAGTCACACAGTCCTACTGTATACTAAGGACAGACAGACCAATACCTGCGGTCATTCTGAGAACAGTCACACCGTCCTACTGTATACTAAAGACAGACAGACCAATACCTGCGGTCATTCTGAGAACAGTCACACAGTCCTACTGTATACTAAGGACATACAGACCAATACCTGCGGTCACACTGAGAACAGTCACACAGTCCTACTGTATACTAAGGACAGACAGACCAATACCTGCGGTCACACTGCGAACAGTCACACAGTCCTACTGTATACTAAGGACAGACAGACCAATACCTGCGGTCACGCTGAGAACAGTCACACAGTCCTACTATATACTAATGTATTACTGCAGCCAGGCTCCGCAGCTCTATAACTGCAATCGATTTCAAAATATATTTTATTTAAATTCTTTGACATATTATAAACAAAATCATCTGTCAGTGTCCAGGGAAGTTTTCCAGCCTCTACTAAAGTGCATTTATTACAGCAGGGCAAGCGTGCAGCATACAATTCCACAGCCCACAGAACCAGCATGCGTGGGGAATGGAACCATGGCACCAGGACATTTAATTGAACCAGAAGCTTACAATCTTCCCACCGGAAACAAGTAAGAAAGTGCTGTGTTCAGATGCACAAAAATGTAAAACATTTAAACAGTAATTCTGAATAAAACCACTGGTGTCAGCCCAAGGGGCCTAACTGACTCATTAAGCATTGCTTGTACATTCACTATCATGACTGTTCTAATGCAGATGATAAATGATGAATGATTGGTTCCCTGTAGGCACTCATTGGGCCTGCAGATTATGATATGCAAGGTTGCTTATGCAATCAAAATATATTTTGTACAGAATGTGTATAATAACAGTAACAATGAGCCTGAGCAAGAGATGTACGCTCATACATTTGCACCTAGGAATGTGTATGAGATAATATGCAAATGCCACAGCCACCTGGATTTGCATTGAGACGCCCACTGGGTAGTCTATGGCCACTCAGCATGGGTGCAGGAAGTAAGAGTCCGGACCCACTGTTACTCCGTATTGGATAGCAGTCACAGAATGGAACGCACCTGAAAATGGTCATGGCATCCCTGTGTTTTTGCCACTGCTTCCCGCTACCATTACTGAGCGTTTCATCCATGCCACTTTGCACATACGTCCCCCCAGCGACCGCCGTCGCAAAACCATTGCAGTGTACAGTGCAATATGGCATGCACAGTGCGAAAACCGCTCCACTGTTAACGAATCAGGTTTGTGTCCATCTCTGAATCAGGCCCATTGTCTGTAACGCAGTTCATTAGAGTTTGACTTAATCCACTTTCCAGCTTTTATCTAATTTCTACGTAAGGTTAGTTAAATGAACCAGTAGTATTTAAAGGTACTCTATCAACTACACTCTATAGAAGCAGCCAGAGTTAAACTTATATTGAAGAGGATACCAACTGTCTACTCAACAGTGACCAAGTGACATCACTTGGACAGCTAGCAGAGTGGCAATGCTGCTAATATACCACCTTTCATATAATACACATACTGTATAGACATGATTTTATTTTGCTATGGATCCCAGAATTTTCTAGTTATCCCCTGACACCAAAACTGAAATTTTGGCACATTTTATCAATAGCGATCAAACTGTCCAACTGAATCATGCATATGCCTATCATTAGTCCACCTGGACAGATTAACTGTACGAGATGGGCAATTTGTGACTCTCCACAGCCAGTAGCTTGCTGGTACTTGCAAGAAATTGCTACACTATAGGCTGTCAAACCGAGGATTGAAATTAGCTCTCTGTAGTTTATTAAGAAATATTTTAGACATAATTAGCCCTATAGTTATTATGGTACTGTATTATTATCATCACAACTATACTTCTACAACTGAATGGACATTGATGTACTGCTCTTTAGTACAGAGGAAATGACTGAAAAGACTCCTGACAGGGTGAGTGGAAGGCGGCGGGGCATCTGTGCAACAGACTAATCAAGGCAAGCTAATAAGGTCAAGGTGTAAGAAAGCCACAATAAGGTTCTGTCTGAGACTCAGCATGCCGTTTCCGGCTTTAATTAACAAGTAAAACATTATCTGGCTCATCTCCCGCGAACTGCTGCTGGGATTCTGACATCCGTGTTCTAGAACTGGAACAAAATTAGCATCTGCCCAGTTGTACTGGTGTTGAAGGGGTCAGTGCCTGCTCTCTTCCCTAGTCAACTAGTTGTGGGATTTTAGTAGCCATAAACTAATTAGAATACATTATTGAACTCCACCATTACATACACAAGATTTAAAGTGTCATTTTTCTAATGTGTAATGGGCTCAAAACATGGAGAAAGCACCTTGCCTATAAATGGAACCGATGTTTAGCCATAAATAATATTCTATGAACCACATGGTGTTAGTCAGTGTAAATCTGTATATATCTGTATGTATATAAACTGTATATATATGTAGCAAATAAATAGTGGGAAAATATCAGTAAGCTCTGGATGCATTATCCACGTTTTATTCCAAAACACTGATAGATATGTGTTTGTCAGGCAATATTTGAAAGCCAAATGAAAAAACTCTTAATTAAAAAACCTACTCGGCCAATCATATAATAGTGATTAATGTCTGTGGTGTCAATCAGGACAGTGCCTTTGCCTGTAATTATGACCCAGAGCTGCAGAAAATGTGGTTATGCAGTAATGGTGGATCATAAATTCTAGCAACGTTAGCTACCCTGAGGAATACTATCGGACTTTGGCTTAAGTTCCTTGATTAAATTTGTCACTACTTATTGCCGACTAAAGAGATTATGGTGTCCTACAAGGCATCCTGTTAAACTATGTACTTACTGAAAGGCCTAGAACCTGTTACGGGGCGCAGCCTCCTGTGTCGGCTGTGCCAGAGCTGGAGTCTAGACGCAGGATTTCACTGCTGTGAATAATCTGTTTAACGCTTGGAAGAAAAGGCCGAGGTGGGGAGAGTGGCAGGGGAGGGGGTTTGAATGTGCTGAAAAGATTAATGACTTCTGTGAATTTTACACATGAGCATCAGTAATTCTATTAGGTAGAAAACAAGATAATTGCATTAATTTGTTCTGCATAGTACTAGCTTGGTAAATGCTTTTGATAATTGAACTAAAATTATTCCAAAGCGGCAAAATCTTTGTAGCCCTATCGTTTAGACGGTGACCCTTGGAGGGCAAGTACAGTGTAAGCTCTAAGTGATCCATATTATAATTACACTTCTATTCTTATCCATGGGCAGTTTTGTTTTGATAATGTACATCTGTAATTAAGTTAAACTGATGGTAATGGTCTACAGTCTTCCAATTATTCCATGTCCCTTTCTTTTGAAATCATCAGTGGCGGCTCCTGCTATTGGGCTGCAAGACTGCAGTCCCTCCAGTGAAAACCAGGATGTTTCCAGTATAAAACAGACAGCCAGCTTCAGAGCTCCACAAGAGGGGGGTGCGCATTCTACCCGCAGGGGGGAGGGCAGTTGCGGAATCTACCTCTGGAGCTCTCTGCTGGCTGTCTGTGTCTCTCCCAGTCCTCATGTGGTCACATGATCACATGTCTTTCCTGTCAGAAATCACAACACCAGGCTTCATGTGTGACCTCATCTCATGTGGGGAGGAGTTCAGCATGTAGTAGCTTCCTATTGGAAGCTGATACTGCCCATTATACAGAGGACTGAAAACTCCTCCCCCACTTGGGCTGCCAGTACATGGAACGATGACAGCAATAGCTTTCCAGCAGGAAGCCATTCTGAGCACATCACCAGAGCTACAGTGCTTCCATGGGCTGCTGAAGCAAATCATCAGCAGTGAGCATGCCCAGACTTCAGTGAGTCACTCAGTGTGATGCAGCTGAAGGAAGGTACTGTATGCATTGCAGCAGAAAGGTGCATGGAAGTTATTTTCTTTTTATAATATTTGAGCCTCTGTGAATAATATTTTTTTAAACTATTATTTGTGTGTATATATCTTTAATAGGAGTATAATTTTCTGTACTTTACATAATATTAAAGTTATTCAAAGTGTGTATTTTGCTCTGTACCAGTTTTTGTGTGCATATGGGTACATCATTTGTTTACAGTATATAAACAAAAACACTGGTACAGAGCAATCAAAATCAAGGTTACTTTATTCCATAGTTTAAGTTGATTCAAAGTAGATTATCTGTATTTTGTGTTCCGTTTGCAACGAGCAGTACCCAGGCAATTGCAGCCCCCCTTAAGTCTAAAGGCAGGAGCCGCCACTGGAAATCATCATAATTTTGGGCCCAGTATTCATTATTTTACATAGGTTATTACTTAAGAATTACCTATCAAATGGGAAGGAGAATGAATTCCATTGGTGCTTCTGTGTATAGTCAGTTACCATGTGAATAGTGGGGGGAAAGGAAGACATGGATTGTGTGAGTGTTAAAACAGGCCGATATATACCAAATTCGAATCTACCAATGGGACCTAGCTGTGGCATTCAGTCGGAAGTAGGTAGTGAAGGATGTGTTTGAAGGGGAAAATTTGGTCTGATTATCAGTTACATCTACTTGAATCCCTTTCATTGCTGTGAATGTTTAATTAACATACTTGAAATGAAGGGTATTCTGAGTGACAGGTGAAAGTAGTCATGTTATGGGTTGGGTTAAAAAGCATTGGAAACCAACCTACTCAACCTAAGTATATATCTTCTTTGCTTTCTATGGTGTGAGAACTGGGTCTGAAGACTGCAGTGTGCATGTACACCCAATTTTATTATAGGTAGCCCTCACCAAGATTAATAAAAGCCCGGATTCTTCTCTTCTGTTTCCCCACTACAATATTTTAGCAATATTCTAAGAGGCCAGATTCCCAAAGCTCTGAGAAGTAAAAAGAGGGGGCATATAGCAAAAAGAAGAAAAGGGTCAATTGGTCAATATCCTAGCTCAATTGGCATACATGCTTTCTAGCTGGTAAACTATGTACTGAAGGTTCCTGTAATTGTACATACTGCTTCATTATTTTCAATTTCAATATATTCACTAGGGGTGCTTTGATTGAAGTTTATGGCAATTTACCTTGAATATGTGACTCATATCTATAGAAAAATAAATTGTACAGTAGTTATGTTCACATTTTTGTATGATTTTTTCCTGAATATATAACCCTATTTCTTTAATACCAAACTTGCCTGCAAGGAACCAATCACAGCCATTCATCAATTCCTTATATCAGAGTCAACTGGCCCGTAACCTGACAGGCAAACCATTTATATGATTCTTTTTTTCTTTCTGGTAATAAACATTTAAGTGTAGCTGTCACCTACATATAGCAGAGGAAACAATGTTGCTGTTATGCCAATATTAGTTTTGAACACATAACTTCATTAGGAACTACAGTATTCACATCACCGAGGCACTGGTGTAGGCAGCCATTTTGTGAGTTTGATATTAATGAGAATGCAGACTATCAGTTTGAATAAAAGAAGATATTATATACAGTATCGTTATATTATATATATGACAATACCTCTGTATTATGTGATGATGGATACTACAGTGTTTCTCAAGGTTGTCATCAAGTGCACCCCAACAGGCCATGTTTTCAGAATTTCCTTATTCATGCACAGGTCAATTCATTGGCTAACCCAGTAAATCGCATTTCTTTACACAGGGAGATCATTATGCCATGGCCTGTCAGCAATACTTGAAGAGATATCTGAGAACTACTGGCCTGGTTTAAGGGCCAATCTACCTTGCTGTGGAAGCGTGAGAAGATAGTGAAGAAAAAAAAGCACTTCAGTACAGGTTCAGTGAATGTTTCCCTTGTCCTGAGCAGACATTCAATTAGTCGTCCTGTTAGCACAAAATACATGGGACATGAGCCTGTATCCCGCAAAGCAGCATTTTACAGTCACATAGAACATTGGAGCAAGCAGAAAAGGTCTGTACAAGTGTTGGGCGGTCACAAAAGGGAAATTCCAGGATGAACCATTTAGATCCGATGCTGAGAGTGAGTAACATCTACAAAGGAGCTGTCCATTGGAGCAAGTCTTTGCATCACACGTTGCACAGAAATACTACAGCACAATACTGTCACTGTTAGTCACGTTAACTAGAAATACAAGTGTAGTTTGCAATAAGGCACTCCTGCAAGCAGATTGCATTGTTCCCCTATTTTTAACAACACTACATTTTTCAATGAACCATTTTTTTTTCTGTTTTAACGAATGGTACCCAATGTTACACTCCTTTCATGGGATGCAAAACTCAATGGTGGAAATTATGCTGCGAACAGAACAACGCTTGAGTCAATGTGAGCGAGAGAATGCATCATGTGATCAGCTTACATCCAACCACGTTTGACCTGCAACACTCTGCTGTTTTACTCTAGGCAGATTCTGTTAGTTGATCACTTCAAAAAAATAATGTGTTTAAAGTGTGCTTGTTCCGTTCACCGAGACGCAACAATTTGGTAGGTTGAACCATTACTTATTTGCAACCTTTTAATTCACTATGAACTAAAGATGTCACTGAGTCATGAGGCATTTAGCACCAAGTTGTACCTCAGTGATGTTACTATTTTTTATTGAATAAATAGGCTACAATTTGCTTTCTAATCTCTATTGTAGGTAGACGGTGGGTTCTACTTAATGCAGGCAATGAACAACTCATTCACCCAAAGCTACTTTAAGACATTAAAAATGTCTGGGCTAAGGTAAACAACCCGCACAACCACACTGTGTGGTAATTTGCAGCTGTTACCCAAAAAAACGACTGAAGTAAATTATCATATTTCCATACTAATAAAAATGTCTAACTTGACATTAATATTGTGGCTCAGTTTGAATTAGACGCAAGTGGGGCAAGTTGCCGTTGTAGTGGTGTAGACACGCAGCCAACTCAACCAAAACTCTCCCCCTCCCTGATGGCCCAATCTTGTCCTGGCCGAAGATCTGTGAGCCTGGGCTTACAGTATATGAAGACTTACTGTACGGCACACCTTATTGAATTGATCCTCAAAAATATTGAGAGAGAGGGGTCTTTAAGAACTAGAATGTGGTAGGTGAGATCACAAAGCTAGGAATCCATCTTTGTTACAGGTAACACTTGGCTTTTTAAACTGTAAGTTGAACTGCTGGAAACAGTTTGAATCCAATGATGATATTATTGCCAATAAATGTGGCACAGTAATGGCTATGGTTACGAAAAAACTAAGACCTATTCAGCATTATCCCCATAAGCCTTATACCCACTGCTGTCAATTTCAGGATTAATTGTAGCATTTCTACAGAAAGCAAAATGCATGTAAATGAAAAGTCTAATGACAGCACTGAAACTGTTGACTCTGCATATGCTTTGAGCTCCATTCATTTGCCTTTACTGCTAACAAACAGCGCCTTATTCTGAGGTGGGATTAAAGCAATACAAGCAAGCAACTTTGCACCTCGACAAACCATGTTGCAATGCAGGAGGTACAGATACACTTATTTGTTATGCATGCAGTGTAAATACTGCTTTCTTTTGCCCACAAATGCTGTACAGCTTGATTTTTAATCCCCACGCTACTGTATGCTGATGGTCCAGGGAGGCCAGTCCCATTCCCCTCCCTCTCCCTGACTGACGTGCCATTGCACTTGTACAATAAACTGTACAATATAACAGGAGGAGAGCAGGGTGATCCCCCCCCCCCCCCCCCCCCCGGATACGCCAATGGTTTGAACAATTCCCCACTTTGATCAAATTCTCATTGCACATTTTGTTTTGAGGTAAATTTACTTAAACTTCTAAAAATGAAAAGTCGTGATGTTGCCCGTACAACCAATCAGATTCAGTCTATCATTTTTCTATTGCATCCAAGAAAATGAAAGACAGAATCTGATTGGTGCTAAGGGCAACATCTTTTTCTTTTTAAAAAGCTTTAGTAAATTTGCCCCTTTAACTCTGCCCCGCCTGCTGTTCAACATGGTCTTACCAAGGTGCATAATAATTTGCTCTTCTTTGCTTTGTTTCTGACTCAGAATTAGGCAATTAACATCAGTGTGTTAAATCTGTTTGTGTTTTGTGTACATACTTGTGAAAAATGAACACCAATAGGTATAAGGTTTATAAGTGCTCTGAATAATAGATAATCGATACTAAATAGAAACTGCAAGTAACAAACCCCTTTAAAACTTCTTTCCGCACTGAAAATCCAATATCATCAATTATTCCAGAGGGTTTGTTAGTTACATGATAGCCTTCGATGGTGGTCTTTGGCGGAAAGTGCTGTTCTTCACTATAAATAACTTATTAGGAGGCTTTATCTTGCTTCCTCTCTTACATATGCCTAAGGCAAGGGCCCTCTGACTTCTGCTCAGTATAGCCAATATGTGATTTAATACATTCTTGATATACACTATGAAGACATTTTCTTATAGCCAAATGGATATATAGATCTCTGATATGGCATCTAAATATAATTAGCACACATAAACGCACACTATAGTGTAAAACTTCTCTTTACAGTACGTGCTCTCAATAAACTTATTTTTTCCATGACCACAGGGGAAAACAGTTTTTTAAATGCAGGCATGTTCTACATCTCCCCATGTTCAGAGTCTGAGCAATTCAGGATTTTGAGAACTCAATGTATTACTGTATCTCTTGAATTTGTTTGGCCACCAAAATGGCATTCTCTGTTGGCATTGGATCCTGATCCATACAGCATCATGTAGGGCACAATAAATAATCACAGGTAAAGTTCAGAAGGTTCAGAGCTTATCTACGTAAGTTTTTTCTGTCTTTCCTTCTGCAGCATACTTTTCTCTTTTGATGGACACAGCTTATTCATATACTTTAGGATGGGAACCTGGTACAGCTCAGTAGCTCAGAACACTGGTTGTCCCAGGTCCTACCAATAAGTCACTGCTTACAGATCTTCTCCTTAAAGTCACTGTTTGCCTTTGGCTACATCAATGTTTACATTCCTAACTTGCTGGAGCAAAGCTTAGCAGATCCCCAGTGAAGAAAGGCTTTTATTTTTGAGGCTTCAAAATGTGAATATATATATAAATATATATATTATGTATATGTAATATATACAGTGTAGTATATACATGTGACAGAGTTCCTATATACAAATCCGAAAGGCTGTAGTTAGGGGTAATGCCAGAGTTGAAAGAGGTAATCTGCATATAGGTAACCTTGTCAGTCTATAGCCACAAACATCAGAGCAGACAACCCCTGGAGCCCATCATCCATGGTTTGGAAAGAAGATACAAGGAAGTCATTGCATTTGTCTTTCCTGACTGGTCCCATAGAGCAATACAGTTCCACATGAGGGAGGTGACCTCTTAAAGTTCACCCCATTGTCTTTCATAACATCATTAGCTGAAGATCGGTCAAAGAACAGGCCACTCTTGGAGTACATTGTAAAACTTCTCAGGATGATGAACTCCTTAGAAATGTGGATTATTGTCAGCAGAAGGTACCTTTCTTGGTTAAGTCATCAACCCTAAACACGACCAACGTAGACTCTGAAGGTAGATTCTTTTCAGCCCAGAATTTAGATTTCATAGCCACATTCTACATGTGCATGTGGCTGCAGCAGGAAACCTATGATGGTAAAGTCCATCAGCTTTGAGAGGTAACTATTATGGGCAAAAACAATATTTTGGTCATATATCCTGAATGGCTTTAGACAATAGGATACATGTATGTGCAAAATATAATAAATATTTTTGTGCACCTATACAAATATAGAATTCATGAGCTACAGTATATGGTTTGAGGGAGTCGGAGTGGGTTAAAGGAGAATCATTTCACATATAAACTGTGATCCCTGCTCCTTTGGGGGGGGGGTAAATAGGTTTAAGACTTTGGGGAAAAGATAATGAAGGTGAAATATTTTCAAAATGTACTGTAGATCGAATATCCTAATAAAAAAGACACGAGCCTCATTGGTTTTCCGCAGTAAAGTTGGCAGAAATCTGTTTAAAATGAGAATCCTTCCTCTGTCCTTTTAAGAGGTTGCTGAGTTCCATATTAAATAACCAATGGATTTCAATGGTATTTTCCATTGTGCTCATTAATTGGCGGATTTACATTTAGGTGTGTCTTTCAACACCCTCATCTTTGTCACAAAGCAGTGATCTGTGTCAGTTCTGCCTGTGGATTAGTCCCCAATTGGTCATTTTCTCCACCCATCATGGGCAGTTCCATGCCTAGTCATGCCGGATTATTCGGGCCATCTGAGTTCTTGCAAGCATAAGCAACATCTTTGGCAATGCTGCACATCCTGTTGGACATCTGCAACTCAGTGCGAAAGGCAGAGGGAAAGCAAAACTTCTTGAAACAGGCTTTGAAGTTCTCATCTAAAAAGGCATAAAGCACAGGGTTAAGGCTGCTATTGATATAGCCCAGTGCAATGCAGAAGTGAAGGATGGCCACTTTAACATCACTGTCAGGCTTAGCTCCAAGGCTCTGCACTAGCACAAAAATCTGGATTGGGGTCCAACAGATAATAAACACAGCTACAACCACCAACACCAGACGAGTTATACGGCGCAGGTTCCGGTCCTTTTCCCTTGACCCAGACAAAACCCGTACTTTCTTTAACCGTCTGATCATCAAGCTGTAGCAGATGGTGATAATTAAGACGGGTATGACAAAGGAAAAGAGGAAAACACAGGTGCCAAAAACTGGTTCCCAATAACGTTCTGGATCGGGTAGCTGAACCATACATTCGGTACCTGCAGGAAAGAGAAAAAGATAACATATCATTACCAACACGCAAATGACTGCTCTTATATAGACGCTTCCAAGTTGCATACAATTTTAATGTAGTCCAATCACAATTGGCACAGGAAAATTATAGGCTCAGTCCCACAATGCCATACAAACACAATGTTTCCTCTTGATCCTAAACCCTTACAAGTCAGTAAAGATCTGTCTCCTGTGCTAATCCCAACATTTCCAAAACTGAATTAATTCTATTCCCACCAGCCAAGAGTAGTTACCAACCTGATATCTCTATCACTGTTGAGAACACAACAATTAATCCTACTCCACAAGCTCGCTGCCTAGGGGTCATCCTCAACTCTGAACTATCCTTCATTCCTCACATTCAATCTGTCTCTAAATCGTGTTACATGCATCTAAAAAAACCTATCCATAATTCATCCATACCTTACACAAGACAATGCAAAAACTCTAATCCATGCACTCATTATATCACGCATTGATTATTGCAATGGCCTCCTTACCAGTCTTCCTAAGAAAAGACTCTCACCACTACAATCCATTTTGAATGCAGCTGCAAGGCTAATCTTCCTGGCTAGACGTACGTCGTCTGCTGATCCGCTCTGCCAGTCCCTCCATTGGTTGCCTGTATATTACCGCATTAAGTATAAAATACTTCTACTTACATATAAAGCCATCACTCTGACTACACCAATTCATATCTCTTTGCTTATCTCAAAATATATCCCCACCCGACCTCTCCGCTCTGCACAAGATCTGCGTCTCTCATCCACATTCATTACTCACTCCCACTTACACTTGCAGGATTTTTGTTGGGCAGCACCCACCTTATGCAATACCCTTCCACGCACACTAAGACTCTCCTCTAGCCTCCAAAATTTCAAACGTTCCCTGAAAACTCACACCTCTTCATATTCAGGACCCCCACACAACCTCCAGTAGCATTCATATCTAATTGCACCCCACCAGGACCGTCTAATAATCTGATGGGACTACCATGCCATGGAATTCTATCCTTATGTATCCCTCCTATTATCCCTATAGATTGTAAGCTTGCGAGCAGGGCCCTCCTACCTCCATGTCGGTTTGTATCTACCCAGTTTGTTTAATAACTGTTGATTCCTATTGTAAAGCGCAACGGAATATGCTGCGCTATATAAGAAACTGTAAATAAATAAATGTATCCAGACATATTACACGTTTGCTAGATTTTTGCACTTTAAAGAACAAAATACATTTAATATTTATCCAATAATCTGTACTTATGCAGCCATATTTCATTTATGTATCTACCTTTTGGGCATCCAATGTATATTAAACACACATGGACTGTTGCAGACTGAGAAGCATGCCAGTTTTTTTGGCCTAACGAACAATACGTAAAATAAGGACTTAAAATAATCCTGTAGAGGTAATGGAACTCATTTCCCTCTGCCACCTTATTCTTCCCCTCCTCTCCTCCCCTTAGCCAGAGCCAGTGGAAGGGTTTTTGGCACCCCTGTCAAACTATGATAACTTTGTTAGAATTACTGTGCAGGGCCAAGGTGGAGGGAGAATTAGTTCCTCTTCACCATTACACTTTAACCCCAATATGGATTATCTATTCCCAGCGCGCAGCTTGTGCACATGCATATTTGCATAGATCTGATAGTCTTGTTTGAGAGGCAGAATGGTGGACAAAGTGTTGGACGAGAACAGTAAAGATGTGTTTGCAAAATTTCAAACATATTGTATGAACATCGGCAGAGAGAGATGCCTTGTTGGGACATAATGTAGTATTTGTGGATGCTTCAGGTCATGAGCAAGTTAACTATGACATTGACATTTGCCACGGATTACAAATGCGCTGCTGACTTTATTAAGTGCATTTGTACATTGTTTGTGAATATATTATGGTATTATTTTGTACTTATTTTAAAAAAAAATTTCTCCATATACAAGAGTTTTATCTCTTGTCAGTGCTGTAGTATGACACTTCTGGTCCCTGAGCCAGCGCCTCCTGCTCCCACTTCCACACGTGACATCTCCCTCTTTTGTGAAAAGAGACATGTGCCACCGGGACAACAACTCTACTGCCCCCTCAATCATACTGAATCTTGGGTGTTTTGACCTCAGTTTGGGTTTCTTTGACCCTAGTAGGGATTTTCTTTATAATGCGCTCTAAATATCACTGTAAGTGGTGTATGTATATGTGCATTTTTTCTACCGTACTGAGTAGCATATATATATATATATTTTTTTTATCCTATTCATGTTTTTCATAATTAATTTTTTTATAATTGATTATTTGTTGAGTGTATTTGTATGCTATTGATATGTATATGTATCTGTATTTTTATGGCTTTGTATAGGCTACATAGCATGTAAGCATGTGTGTTTTTTATTGTAAAAATTGCTCAGCTTCACTTATTCACGGGAGTCCACTAGTCAATTTACTATGTTTATATTTATTTTCATAATTACTCTACAGCTAGTCTGTAGTGGTGCCCATTTTGTTTATATTTATACACTTGGACTCAGTTCACTTGTCCTTTAGATTAGTGGACTATTGTTTGCCCAGCGACAGTTTATACTGTCCTTTATATGGGTAGAAGTGCTGACTTAGTCCGTGCTGTTACATAGGGGCGGTCCCCATCTCCGGCCGGTCTTGATTGACAGGTCCGGCGTGGTTATAGGCTGGTCGTGCACGCGTAGTAGCCACGCCCTCTGATGAAGTCTTACGACGAAACGCGTCAGGGCGTGGCCTATGACGTGCCTCTCCAGCTGATCCTGCTCCTGCCTTCTGCCTCCGGCGGTCCGTGACGTCCCTGATCGTTGTATAGCAAGCCAGCGGTGCAGCTTTCTGCAGGTCGTTTGTGGACACCCGTGCCTGGTTGATCGTGAGCAGTTTGCTTTTGGTTTTATATATCAAATCGTGTGGTATCCAGTCCACAGTGCCCTGTTTTATGGTACGAGTCTTGGACTCTGTTTTACCTTGGAGAATTTCTCTTTTACATTAAACTGTTACTCGTTTAATGCACCATGAAGCGCCTCTCTCCCTACATTTTTTCTTATATATATATATATATACATATATATATATATATACATACAGGGGCATCAACAACAGTGTAGACCCCTGGGCATAGCAATGTATTGGGGCACTTACCGATCCTCCAGCGGTAGGGGTGGGGGAAGCTTTGCCCTGGGTGGTATGGGGTATTATATCAACTGCTCAGCATGTAGGGCCTGGATCAGTAATTTCCACTAATTACCCCTTTACTGCACAGATGGTGGGAGATGGGGTGGGAGAAGGGGGCATCGGGCTGAATGAAGGGGCCCTGATACATAACTTCCAGGGTGGTAGAGGATATTTAATATGCAGAGGAGGGGTGTATAGTGGAGGGGGCTTATTATTCATAATTTTCTGGAGGGAGGACAGCTTGCTTGACTGCAGATATCTCCAGTTCCCAGAAATAGATTTCTTAGATTTAATGGAATTAAAAACTAGAGAATCCCACCTACCAAATGGTATTGGGGACTAGGGGATCAGAGTTCAGGAGGCAGAGCTATCTGCCAACGAGTATATAAAACTACATAACAGGTGTGTGGAGCTGGAGCAGTAACCAGCTGCTGGAAGGCTGATATCTCTGGTTATGGGTGTAGTAGAGACAAGCTGCTAGTGTCCATCAAAGGGGAAGAGTCCCAGCTTTTAGAATATACCCTCAGAATAACTCAGTCAGACAGAACCTGAAATATCTGACTGGGAATAGCAATTAACAGGCTTGGATGGGGACCACTGCTTTGAAGTCATATATCTCCGGTTCCCAAGGGCCGATTTTTAAAATTCTTGTACCCATGGAAAGAAGGGACCCTCAGCTTCCAGTCAAGGGCCCATAGACTCCTGGGGGGTTTCTGGGTACTCAGAACCCCCCCCCCCCCCCGTGTGCGCTACTGCCACACCAGCCCAACCTGCCCCTTCAGCTACTGTACACCAACCTGCCAGACATCAATTTATAGTCAGAGGAGGATGCCAGACTCAGAGCAGAGAGCTGCATGGTAGACTGTGAGTTACACTTGACATGGTACCTGGGCTACTGCTCTGGACCCCTCTACTCATAGTAAGTTTTTGTTTTATTCTGAGGTAAATTGAAGTACAATTAAATCCCAGGGTATTCAGGATTGAGATTTTTTCACATCCATACCCTGGTATTGAAAGCGTGGACTAGGATTGGCCACCCTACGTTTAGTTGCAGTCACTCAGCATCAGCAACCACTTAAATGTTATATACAAGCACTGTGTGAGAGTTAAAACATAATTATGGAAAAATTAGTAAGAAAAAAATTCATGATTCATGCCCATCTAATTCCTTAAAAATGTGCAAAAAATGGCAATCACCATTTTCCGCACAATTGCCCATAAAAGTGCGAATGTGCAAGGGCTCAAACTGAGCGAGTGCCAGTTGAGGGGAGGCAACACATTGTTGGGTGCGATGCAGCATTAGGTGGTCACGGTCTGGACTACACAGGCTTGTATGACCTGTTTTTGGGCAGGAGGCTACCATAGTTATACAAACTCATCGCATTTCTGGGATGCGATTGCAAATATTTGCAATTGCATTGGGGAGAGGGACTCGGCATGCTGGATAGTCTAGCCATGTGTTGGGCAGCCCCCAGTCCTATCTTTGTCATGGCAGCACCTAAGTCTGGTCTGACAAATGACCGTTTCCCCCTGGTGCGATGGCAGAGATGCGGTGGGGGAGATCTGGCAGCACAGCCAGTAGCCACCAGTAGTCACCTGGTAGGCACTATATAAATAAAGGTTTCTAACAAATAAAAAAAAGTTACTTATTGCAGCCCCTATTCTGCTTAACCGTACATGGAATGCCAAGCCATATGAAAGGAACCGGCAATTCTGTTCGAGAATCAAAATCCCCCCATCCCTGTTAAGATGGTATACAGCCAGCTAACAGTCAACAAAGAGTGTGCACCTCAACTTAGCAATTGCACTCGGACTGGTGACCTACCGTTCTTTCCGCCACAAAAAAGCCAATGCGATATTTACCAACAACAAAGCCAGAGGGGAGGGAGGGTGGGAAGACTGGAAAAAGAGAGTGTTTTCTCACAGCAGCATGTCCTTAAATAAAGTCTAGAATATTCCCTGCCACACCATAAGTAGGCTAAGTCACATGATGTCCCTGCCACATCATAGGCAGGCTAAGCCATGTAATGTTCTTCCATGCCAGACCTATTTCTAGAGGTTTAAATTACCTCAGCAATCATTTGTTGTATCTAATCTTTCTCCTCTAAGCGACAAAGTTACTGGCTAACATTTGTGAAATATAACTTTAATAACATTCCCCAGTAGAAGAAGGCAAATCCCCAGGAGAATGCAAGAAATGACTTGCTGAGGAAGCAGGAGAAAAGTAGCTGTATTGGAAGTAAGAATATGTTAGGGGACATGTTGCTAGGACAGGTTTGCATAATCTGTCTGGGCAATTACTTAGAAAAAGTACAGCTCTCTCTAGAGTTGTGCAGTGAGCAATGGATTTTATCGGCGTCTTCTCTAGGTCCTCTCTCTGTGTTGTGTTGATCACAGCAGGTAGAGAACCGTACAATGAAGCTGGCTTAATAAGATCTTATTTCCCCAGAGAGGTTCTTCTCTCCCCCCACCTCTAGCCTAGTACATACTGAAGAACCACATACAAGTCGCTGTGATTTATCACCCCCTTATGTTTCAAACTCCTGCAGAAACACACATTAATTTGTGTTGTAAACCTCCACAGAAAGCAGGCTGATGGTTTAATGTCTTTGTTTCAGTATTTTGGCTGAAACTATAGGGGGCAAAATCTAATAATAATAATTTGGAAACCAGAACATATGCACATTGGAGGGGACTTTATTTCACAAAAAATGCTTATTTGTCCATCAAGCAAATACTGTAGATAAACTCTAAACCTTTCTAAGTTTGGAAAGTACCCCCATGAAAAGGATGCAGAACCTGATTCTGAGCAGATGAGCAGATGTGCGTAGATAGCTGACGCCCAAACAGAAAGAATGTAAATCTGCAAATGAATTGCGAAATTATCGCAGATCGCTATCCACTTGCAAACCCATACACAAATCACAAACCATCAATTGAGTTTTCTAGTCTGTGCAAATGTAAGTTTGACCTATCGTCAATCTGCAACACAGGCTGATCGAGTTCTGCGCTTATGTAACAGACCCTCCCTTCAAATGTCAGAGCACGCCTGTATTTTTTGGGACACTCCCTGAAAATGGCAGGCATTCGTCCCCCTAATGCCAGCTTCCTGCCAGTTAACCTTTGGGCGCATTGTGTTAAAGATCCATATGCAATTTCTGTTGCTATTCCCTGTCACTCATGCGTGCTATGTTCCGTACACATGTGCAGACATTCCATAATTGCTAGATCTGCAAATTTGATGAATAGCGATGTGTGCATGGCCTAAGTATCAGGCACATAAAGCTATTTGTCCAGAATGTCAATTTTGGATAATATAGGACTCCCAGCATGCATTCAGCACGCAATACCAAACTGTAAAGGTTTTCTCAACAGACTGATACTTGACCAGTTTTTCTACTTCCTAAATGAGTTTTGTATTCTACTGTACATTTCCAATTCAATTCCCTGGTCATACGGCCCACATGCCATGCAGCGGTCTACATTACCATTGTTATATCTAGCCTAGAAGAAGACACCATGCATAATGTGCAGAGGACAGGAATTATAGATGATCCAGAATGTTATGTGTTATTACAGTGACAAGGCAGAGTTAAAGCTAGTAGATCATAGTTTTAATTAAAGAATCACCTGTCTATGTTGTTACTATCCCTAATGTCTCTTCTTCAGTTCTCTACGTGTGTGCATTAGACAGTGGGCAGCCATTATAATTGCAAACCTGCTAGAGAATAAAATTGGGTCATTTGGAAAACTATTTTTTTTTCTCAGCAAAATCAAAAAACCAGGTCATGAGTTATACCAGCACTGAATCATTATAAACTTGTCAGCATTGGCACTCTTAAAAAAAAAAAAAACTTAATTGAAACAATACATCACAGCTGGAAAGACCTGTATGTACTGTGGTCTGGTCTTAATAGTAAAATGTCACAAACAATCCATGTTTGACAAAACTCTCACCTCCTCAAATAGGGAGTTTTAATTAAAGAGCAATTATTGCTGGCAGCACATCGGGAGGGGGAGGGAGGTATGGATGACACCACGTTAGGGGAGAGTCTGTAAGCAGTCAGCATTTCCAGCATTGCTGGACACAACCTATGGGAGGCGTGCCACAAGGTCTTTGTTACGAGCCTCTGGCGGGTCTGTGTTGCTGCACCCTAACTTCTGTATGTGCAGTCTCACCTGTCACAATTAGGCCATTAGCACTCTGCCTGTGTGTTTGGCTGTCCAGCTGCAGTGATTAGGCGGTTTGTCATTTCCTGTTGTTTTCATTGGGAGTTACTCCCTATATTACTCAGCCTGTCCTAAGCCCTGTGCTAGTTATACTGTTAGTTTCTAGTGCTATTGCTGGTCATGCCTGATTACGCCTGTATTCTCTGAATATTCTGTTTATTTGCATGTACCTGTTATTGTGCATATTATGTGCACTCCAGCCTGCATGTACCTGCTCTGAAAGAGCTTGGGTGTGTGTCCCTTTGGACGTGCCTGCATACTGCATGCCCCTGCCCTGATTGAGCTTCTGTGTGTGACACTTTGGATTTACCTATGCATACCTCCCAACATGACCCTCTCCAGAAGGGACACAATGCTCTGCTCCTAGACTTTCTTCTTAATGTATGATTACCTCCATCTGTGTTGAACAGGTTAATTGATAAGGAAGGTGCTTCAACACAGGTTAATGGCAATCATACATTAAGAGGAAAGTGCAGGAGCAGAGCATTGTGTCCCTCCTGGAGAGAGTCATGTTGGGCGGTATGTCTATGTCCAGCATGTACCTGCTCTTGCTGAGCGTAAATCGCAGTACAATCGCGAAGTGAGTGCGTGCGCAGGAGACAGTTGCACACCCCGTTCCGTCGGAGCCCTCTGTAGCTCCCCAGCAGACTCTCCCTGATCCCTGCCAGTCTCCTTAAAGTTGAGACGGTCAAGGAAAGCTCTCCCCGCCGCCGTGTTGATGCAAGCCTATGAGACACTCACACATCACTGTCAGATGGAGTGCCTCTACCCCAGCCTGCGCCAGCTAAGGGATTCTGGCTATTCCCTGTACTGGCTGAGAGGCGCTTTGTCTTTATCTGTGTAAATTCTGGTGTTGCTATTAGTGACTAATCCGCTTGCAGATCCTGTCCTTTAGCCTGTTCTTAACCAATGCTGCTTCATGGTCCAGTCATGTATTTCTGACTGCCTGTATCGGCACTGCTCCACAGTCCGGTCCAGCAAGTCCATTTGTGAGTACCTGTATTGTGTGCAATCTGGTCCTGTTTTGTCTGCCTGTAATGTATTGATACTACCAGGAACTGCACTGCTTACACCTCGTCCATTGTGGTTCAGTACCCAGTGCTTGGTTTCCCATCTCCAGTACTGTGGGCTAGTGTGTACCATCTGCCGCAGTGGTCTCGTGCCAGTCGCATGCTGTAGTGTGCTAAAGTTCTGTTTGTCATGTGTCTGGTTCTTCCTCTTGTGTCCCTGTCTGACTACAGTTCCGTACTTACCTTGCACAGCCTCCAACAGCAGCCATGTCCTTGAAAAGACCAGGTGGCATTCCGGTAATTGGTGGACCTAACCCACCAAGGAAAGTTGGCTGTTATTGGAGAAGGTTTAGTTAGCAGGAGGCTAGAAGACAACTGTGCAAGTTTAACAGCGCCACCTAGTACCATCTGGTGGCAATCATAACAGATTTGTCACTTCCCTGCAAGACCCCTTTTCAGATGGTGCATAATTTGCACTGGGTGAAACCAACCATAGTGACGTAACTTGTAGCTAGCACACATCAGAAGCAGACATTTTGTCATCTGAATCCAAAAGCTATGAGACTGCAGATCCTAAGCGTTTGGAGCTGATAGGCTGGTACTTTTTCTCTCCACTTTTTCACTCTCCAAATGCCCTTTAGAATGCTGACATGGTAACATCTGCACAAGGTTGCCGATATTCTGACTGCACCCTCCAAGAGAGGGCATCCAGCTAGGTGCAGCAGATGGTGGTGTAGATGGGCATGGTGAGGTCTAGGGGCTGGGGAAGGGGTGTTCCTTAAGTCAAGCAAGTGGCATGGTAATCACGGATGCTTCATGGTGGCCACATACTCTGCTATGTAATGCAGAGATTACGGACATTGTACGGGGGGGGGGGTGGCTAAGATGATGTTATTTAGTGTGAATTGTGTCACCATCCACTTTGACTGGCCAATTTATTCAGTAAGTTTGAAGGTGGGTGGTCGAAAAAAAAAGGGATTTACTCCACCATTCATAAAAACACGAGTCCATCTTCAGCAAAATGTAAGTGTCTTGCTCATTGTGAAACAGTGCAAGGTTGTACGGATGTTGGTAATAACTCGCATGAGAGGGTGCTTCTTAAATCATTTTTATTACTACGCAAATGCTTCAGTGTAAAATTCAAAGAAGAAAAAACATTGCCATTGACTGACACAGAATCTGACAAATCCTTGTTGTAGCCTTGGCAATCTCTGCATGGGGCAGCGCTTCGGATCGGATCTGGAGTTAAAACACATACAATATGGCACTTTTCACGCGATTGATTGGCCCAATGGGTCGAAGTCATATGAAAAAGGACCAGATCATATAAGTGTTTGGGCACTTTATCTTCCTGTTGGTGTTCCACAAACATCTACACTTGTCAGGTTTCTCTTCTCTCTCTATACCAACCACCTTGGTAATATTGTCAGCTCCTTTGGATTTCATTACCACCTTTTTAATGACAGTACACAAATATACTTCCCTTCCCTTCACCCTCTCTTCCATCTTCATCTGTCTCTCTTCCATCTATTTCTGGATGTCTTAGCCCTTACTTAAACTTTACGTGTCTAAAAGTTACAGTAACTCACTGTCTTCCCTCTCCCAAGGCTCCGTTCTTCTCTACAACTTTCTCGTTCTGTTAATACTATAGTCTTCCCTCTCCTCCAATCCATATATAGGCATCAGCACAGACTCTTCCCTCTTCTTTATCCTCCAGATTCATGCTACCTCCCAATCATGCTGCTTTGACCCCTGCAACATCTCCAGGATTAGAATGTCCTTTCCGCTGGAAGCTACCAAATCTCATACCCATACCTCCCAACAGGACCCTCTACAGGAGGGTCACAATGCTCAGCTCCTGGAGTTTCTTCTTAATGTTGAACAGGTTAATTGATAAGAAAAGTGCTTCAACACAGATGAAGGCAATCATACATTAAGAGGGACGTTCAGGAGTAGAGCAATGTGTCCCTCCTGGAGAGGATCATGTTGGGAGGTATGCATACCCTTGTCAACACCTGCCTGGACTATTGCAACCTTTTACTCTATAGTCTTCCTATATGCCACCTCTCCCATATTCAATCTATTATCAGTGCTTTTGTGTTATTAATAATAATTATAATAATAATAATATGAGGGAGAAGAACAGTAATAATCATAGTTGACATTTACCCTTTTATCTTGAAGTGTAGACGTTTCTATTTTTACATTTTAATGTTAAATCTCTATAACATCTCACTGATTGTGTTTGCAAATGGGCATATTTATTTTACAGACTTGTATCTGCATAAAACCCCACATAACATATTGGCTTTGTACAGTTTGGATCTAGATATAGGTCATGATATACAGTACCATACAAAAGTGTGAGGATGAGAACATATTAAATGGTGGTGTGGTCTGGTGTACTGTGGACCTGCTCTGGCTGGAATGGGATGTGGTCCACAAACAGAAACCTGCCATACATATTTGCAATGTATCAGAATGCATACATGCACAGTTATTTAATTACATAAATGATGCTACATTTAGCAGCAGCAGATCCATAACCCTAGTTACACTTATATTAAAACAAACTGAGATAAAAATAAACATTCTTAAAATATGTATTATCTTGTATTACTGCCCAGAATCTAAAGCTGTCTGGGAAATATTATATTTATTAACAATGTTGCTATTACCCAGTTGCTATGCTGTATGTTGTACTCAGGAAATTAAAATTCAGAAACTATACTGTACATGTACGGAAAGGAGACAAAAAAATAGAAAATATACATATTTCAAGATTGCTCTATTTCTTCTTTTTCACCAATAGTATGCTCTATATATAGTACTGTATGTACCCCCAAAGTACATTTACTCATCTCTGCTCAAAATTAGAGTAAAGCTCACCTAGTCCAACTCAACGGGTGACAGGAATTTTAAACACAGAAGAGAGGAGGTGGAGCTGTTGGTGGTCCTGGCTTGTCAGTAATGTCTAACCACACCAAGCTTGCAGCAGGGCCCTCTAACCCCCAAATCTGTCTGTTGTTACCCAGTTTGTTTTATCACTGTCTACTATTGTAAAGTGCAATGGAATCTGCTGCGCTATATAAGAAACTGTAAATAAATAAATGTGACCAAAACCCCCTTATGCAGGGGCCCCAACTTTAAAATAGGACATGTGCCCAGTACAATAGACCAATGTCTTTTTGGCAGCCATGTTTAGCATTACTTAGCTCCCTCTGTGGGCATCGCTTTGCAACAATGGTAATTCAAATATGGAGCATAAAATATTAGTACATAGGATTCAGTATTTCCCCTGTTCTGTATGGTATATATGGACCTGTAATCAAATCCACTTGAGATTTGCACACACATAATGAAGCTTTAGAACCACTAACCGTCAATGTCCATCTCTGCTGCTCCCATAACCATCGCAGGGATCCCAATAAAGGAGGCAAGTATCCAGATACAGACATTGATGACTTTCGCCTTGTGTGGAGTGCGGATGTCGAGCGCCTTCACTGGATGGCAGATTGCGATGTATCGGTCCACACTCATCATGGTCAGTGTAAAGGTGCTTGTGAACATGTTGTAGTAATCAATAGAAATTGCAATTTTACAAAGGGCGTTTCCAAAGGGCCAATTCCCCATTATGATATCCGTACCCTGGAACGGGAGGGTTATCAGCACCAAAGCATCTGCCATGGCCAAGTTAAAGATATAGATGTTGGTGGCAGTTTTCATCTTGGTGTACCTGGAATAGACCATAAGAAGAATAAAATAGTGCGACACACATTAATAAAATGTAAGCATAGGTATATAATAACAGGAGAGGCTATCCAAGAAGAAGGCAATCTATTGCTTTCCAGTGAAGGGGAACTAATAGTACTCTGGCTAGCACTGGTACTGGTAGTTCAACAATGACAGGAGATCCACATGTTTAACCTCACACTGAACTGTGTATTATTTTAATTATTAAGGGGGCATCATATGTAAAATGATTGCATTTAAATCACAGGGCCTGGTTCATTTTAAGTAACTGGGAGAAACCATGTTGCCTTGTAATGGGAGACAATACATTAAAAAAAAATTCTGTGGAGGGTAAATGCTGACTGATCTTGCATGTAGCCCACAAATGTTAGATAGCTTTAGTTTTGCACTGCAATTTAGATTTAGATTTGAACACACCCCACTTAAATCGGTACTTGTGTATCATCACGGCGCCCACGATGTTCATCTTAGTACATCGCATGCATCGCATGCAATATAACCTCATGCGATGCGATGCATGCGATGCCATTTTTATTTGTACAAGCACCCTAATGGGTGCTTTCAATGTTAAATTCACCCCCATTGTCAACGCCACCCCTACTATCAAGGCCAACTCAAAGCGTGGCAAGCGCAGCGTGGCCGCGAGGCGACCTTTTCATACCCCACCTATCCACGTCGGTGTGGAGTTGATTATAGTTAGTGTGGCGAGCGCAGCGAGCCCCGTGAGGGGACACGTTTTATGTTACATGTATTACACGTCCGCTCGCCACACTATCTAAAATCAACTCGGGTTGGTGTTCATAGTGGGGGTCGCGTTGACAATGGGGGGGCACTTAACATTCTGGGGGCATTTAACATTCTGGGGGCATTTAACATTGTATGCACCCATCAGGGGGCTTGTACAATTAAAAATCGCATGCGATCGCATTGCATGCCATTTGCTGGCATGCGATGCAATATTTAATTGTACATTTTTCCGTTTTGATGGGAAAATAGCATGCCATCGCGTACCATATTCAGTGGTATGTGATGCGATGGGCGCCGTGATAATACACAAGTACCCTTAAATCTAACTCTCTTTGTTACATCTGCCCCACCTGAAGTGCAACATGGGATTTCACAGTTGCTTGCTTTTTTTTGCTTTACGTTCAAACACATGAATCAGGCCCAATGTTCATATTATTCTGCTCTACTTTAATTTATCATTGATACTCCCATACCATAGTGACCATCCATTCAAAATGTATTGCTTCTATCTTAACATGCCTGTTACCCATTTCTTTTATCATTCATTTTGGTTTATTTGTGCTGTAAATCCTGTAATTTCATGTCATGTTTTTGCAAGATATATAAGAGCAATGCTTCTACTAGCCATGTTTGGGTAGAGGAACCAGGAAGAGAGTGCCAGGAGAGAAGAGAAGGTGTCAGGTTACAGGATCATAGAGAAGGGACTTCGGGGTCAATTTATTCATTGTTATTTGCAGGATGTTGCAGATATCTGGAGGTGAAGGTTATACAGTGGCATCCCCTCCAACATGACCCATTCCATTAGGTACAAATGCACTGTTTCTGGACTTCCCTCTTAATTGATAATTGCAGTCCCCTGTGTTGAACTAGTTCAGTGATGATAACGGTGTTCCAGAAAAGATGAAGGCAATGCTAAATTAAGGAAGAAGTCCAGAAGCAGAGCATTTTGTACCTAATGGAATGGGTCATGTTGGAGGTGTATGCAGTGTACTATAATGTGAGGTTTATAATGCACACCGACACATGTTTAGATATGACAGAGATAAGGTACACCGCATGTTTTGGTACGCTGTATAACCTACTTTTAATTTGTGTTTTGCAACTAAATGGTGTTACACTATTGTGAAAATTCCTGTTTGCCCCTTATGTGTTTGAGTAGAATAACTATGACAGGAGAGACGGGAACGGTCAAAGATATACCACACTTGTGGTAAGGACAGGGCCACCAAGAGAGAGGGGGGAGCGGATACTAATTACCCAGGCCCAGGCTTGCTGGAGGGGCCCAGCGAGGGCCCTGGTCCTACCCCCCCCCCCTCCCCCTCTGTCTCTCCAGGGCAGCAGCAGCACATATGTACAGCATGTGCTGTGCTGGCAGCGTGAGAGCTTATTCTGAGCCTGCTGTCAGCACAGCACATGCTGTAGGTATGTGCTGCTGCTGCTGCTACTGAGGGGGGGGGGGTGACAATAACACTTCCCCCTTGACATTAAAGTGTGTTTCCACCCCCCTAAATGTTTTGGGGGCGTGGCCTACTCGCAGGAGGTGACCACACCTCCTGCAATTAGGGCACCCCCCAAAATTCTACTGGGGCCCTGGGTAAGGATACACTTATGGAAAGGATAATCATTTTGTGCTGCTGGTGATACAAAAGTGAAAAATCGTGTTTTATGAAAAAAGTTCCTAGATTATTACGGTAATGTAGCAACCACCCTATGAGGTGCAACACACCAAGAGACTTTTCAAACCAACTTTTAATACAATATTAACCTCAGGAAGTGGTTTTGGGGCTTTCAATAAGGGTCAGGAAAGAAAGTCAAAGAATTTCATTGCACAAGTCCTAAGAGAAGTGTGTCTGTATAACAAGAATGGTGTTTACTGTGAGCATGATGGCTGTACTCTATGGAACGCTTACGACTTTAGGTTGGTCAGCACACAAAACTAGTATGACATGTACTGTACTTCGACATGGTGGGAAAAAGAACTGTAAAGTTAATATGACAGAGATGTCTTTCTTGTATTTTCCAAAACAAAAAGTGAAGTTACTGTAATTAGTTACATTGAACTACATTCTATTGGTTTAGATCACAGGTTGTCAAACTCGGTCCTCAGGACCCCACACAGTTCAAATTTTCCAGGTCACCTGTGGAATTTTAAAATGTGACAGTTGATGATACTGAGTGCTCCTGCCAGTGACTTGAAAAAGTTGAATTGTGTGGGATCCTGAAGATCGAGTTGGATAACCACTGGTTTAGATGATACTTCTGCATTAGTTCCACATCTGCCTGTAAATACACAAGTGAAGTATGAGAGTACGGTGAACGTTTTCCCTCAAATCTTTTCAAATGATGTACCCCACAGGGATCCAACCTGGGACCACTCATATCTCTTTGTTAAATCAACAGAAAAACACTTGGGCATTAAGGAGGCAATAAAGCAGCTATTTGCAGATGACACAGTGATGTTTCTAAGACATCGTATTTAAGAGTATGGAGGTGATTCTCACTCACAAATAAAGTGTCTGCATTGGAATATAGACTCAGGTGAATGATTTTCTGTTATTTGCTAAAGCGAGTACCCGTTTAACTAATGCAGGTGTGTGTGTGTGTGTGTGTGTGTGTGTGTGTGTGTGTGTGTGTGTGTGTGTGTGTGTGTGTGTGTGCAAACGGTAACCCATGCCCCCTATTGATTTTACAGCGGCTGCCAAAATCGTCATCCTTCATTTTTGCAATTGCATCAGACCCATATGTAGTAGTTGCAAAAGAACTATCACACACAGGCTTTTATACTCTCAATACACATGAACATCACAGTGATATTGACACACTTAAAATTAGTAGGATTATATATTACTTTCCATCTGCAAATATGCTTGCAATCTACAGTATGCCTTCTGACACTGGTGACTGATTTCTCTGAAAATAAACCAATACAACCCAGGTGAGTTTTGGGAGACCTGCTATAAGAATCGCCCTACTGTCACTCCGTAATTAGCTACAGAAATTGAAGACTCATTTTAGTAAAATTGTTTATACTTAAAATATATTAGAAATGTCTGCAGCTGCTTTCAGTGATCCTAATATATTCCACTCCTCTTCCATATCCTCTGTCTTTGACACCTGCCTTCCTTTATAAATCAGTGCATAATTAATCTTTAAATTCTACTACTCCTCTACTGCCCTAAATCCATCTCTTACCCATTCCTTGTATACTTCTAGCATATCATTTTCTCCCTACAGGATTATCCAAGTCCAAAAAGTCTCCTCATCAGTACATGTCTACCAGTGATGTGCGGTCAGGGTATACTGGGGAGGCAGAGCCTCTCCTGTCATACTCCACTACACTCCTGAGCTTTGACTATAAAATTAGAATAATACAGAGATGATATTTAGAACTTATATATATGTAAGCTTTGTATTATTCATATGCGACTGCACAGCACTGAGGTACTCTGGTTTGTTCCCAGAATCCAAAAATATACTGGCACAGTAGGCAAATTGGTTCCCGACAAAAAGTTAACCCTAGTGTGTCTGTACATGTTCATGTGTTTACGGCAGACTGGATGGGTCAAATGGTTCTTATCTACTGTCAAATACTGTGTTTCTAACTATTTATTATTTATTTATTAAGCATTTCTTATATAGCGCAACATATTATGTTGCACTTTACAATAGGAGACAGTGATACAACAAACTGGGTCAAAGGTATGAGAGCCCTGCTGCAAGCTTACAATCTATAGGGAAATAGGCATTGATACACAAGGATACAGTAGATATTCTTTAATGCATAAAGTCCACCAGAATGCAAGGTTCCTGGTGCGCTGTATGATATGGTGACCCAGCAGTTTGGTCAGCGGTCAGGAGGATGGAACTATACCTTTGCTTTCCCGGAGTATTAAACCGTAGTGCAGTATTCGGTATACATATTGTAATGACCTACCCCATTGTTATGTTTGTCCTAGTCTCATGTGATCACTGTAGAGCACAGCTACCCTGACTCTTTTCCACAGTGGCATGAGATAAGATAACCAGGGAGAGTTCTATACGACTCTACACCCACTGAGTCCCCGCCCCCTTTCCAGCCACGGCTTTGGTTTTTCACCTTCAAAAGCTGGGGGGATGTGTTATCTTTATACTAGTTTTAAAGATTGCATGCCACAGATATGCCTCCTAAAGGAGTATCAGGAGCTGTACACTAGTTTAATTAAACGACAACTAGACTACAAGGATGTGTGCACAATGACAGCCTTCCCGTACCTGCAGGGGCATCTTAAGAGAGGAAGAGACCCGAGTGCATCCACCTCCTGCTAGAACACTAGAGCGCTCAGACTCCACTGTGCATGCGCAGATCACCGCCATACCCTTTTTTCCGGGATCACGGCAGCGCTTCGACCGCCGGTGCCAAACACCGGAGGGTTAGTATTGGAAAATGCATTCATATGCGCGGTGTGGGCCCCCCTGGGACTCAGCAGCCAGTGTGCACATTGCACGCAGTAGAAATATGCCACTGCACACCTGCCTCTCCAGACTCAGCAACCTGAAAATGTATGTGGGAACCATACCTCCCAAGATTTGTGAGGGAGGCATAGGGATTTTGAGCACATCGAACTTTGGGGTCGTGGTTCGATACCTCTGTTTAGATCAGGCATGTCCAACCTGCGGCCCTCCAGATGTGCTAAAACTACACATCCCAGCATGCCCTGCCACAATTTGGCTATTAGGGAATGCTAGAATGATGGCAATGCATGCTGGGATGTGTAGTTTTAGCACATCTGGAGGGCCGCAGGTTGGACATGCCTGGTTTAGATGTCTCTTTCAAAGTCTCTGTCTAGGAACTGACACAGAGTGACCTCCCAACCCCCCCCCCCATGAGACACTGCTGCCAGGAAGGTGAAACAGTGCTGAAAGAGGAACAGTCCTCACAAAACAGTTGAGAGGTATGAGGTACAGTCTAAACTAACTTTTTTGAGCATGTGCACTTTAGTAAAGTGCAGATTTAAGTGCTGCTACTGGAATGTTTCCTAATTCACTTTTTTATGCTGTAAATCCCCAAAGGCCTAAACAAATGTATTACTTACCTGACGTTATTAGACTTCAAATTGTTAAACAATATATTAAAATGGTCTATGGTCTAGATCTTGCAGGACTACTTGTAAAGATTTAAATATATCTTCATTGATAGCAAGACTACAAGATATAGAAGAGCAGCTCATAATTCAGTGAGTTAGATATTTCAGTGGCTGTATGGCAACAGTTTAAATTGGATGTCTCCTGGTGAGCACATGAGGGCATTTCCTGATTTCCCCGAGCTGGTTCAACACTACGGCTGTGAATTATTCAAATGAGATGGAAATGAGGGCTGTTATGCAGAATATACAACTGGCATGTGAACTACACATTGAGCTTTTCTGCACATCTTCACAGAATTAAAATATAACAGATACTAAACACATACAGGGGAGAATATTAAATTCCTGTCAACATCAAATAGGGCAATATACAGTAACAATTAGTTTATGATAAGACCACTAAAGTTAAAATAAATATGTTCCAATCCATTTGCCGATAAGTAATAAAGCATGCAATGACATCATAGAACAACATTTTGATATTTGTACATTTGTAATTTTCATATTTGTACATTTGTAAATTAGCCTTTCTATAAGCACCTTATTTTATATATGTAAAAAAATTGTAACGTTCTCTTAACTTTTGCATATACTGGACACAACTACCAAATGCCACATAATATTTAAAATTCACCTTAAGTCTTATCAATCAATCACAGATATGAATTTGATGTAAAACTTGTGCAATCTCAATTCAAGCTAATAGCTGACTGATTGCTTGATTTTTTACTAAAAATAGAGAACTCTACATTATCTTATATATAAAACTCATTGGTCTATTTGTCTGTGAGGTGGTCCAGTTAGATTCTGGTTAGGATTTAGGAGGTTAGGGTCCGGGACAGCTTTGATACACATTGCCTCATCTGAGCCTTCAACTACAAGGATTTGGAAACAAAACTTCAAAGAGTGGTAACAATGAATCCCAGAAAACATACTAGGGGGTTAGTTGGATCTCACCGTGGAATGAGCTGGCCAGAACATTAACACCCCACCTCAACCTCCCCAGGAAAAAATGAACATAGAGGATTTACACCAACTGCCAGTGAGTCTTCGCCAGCGATGTTTGGAATGGAAGTTTGCGTGTCTCCCCTATTTAGATTTTGGCCTTTGGAGCCACCACTGTTCTGCACCAATCTCACAGATGTATAGAAAAAGTTCCTAGGCTGCTAATAATTTTTTAAATGTTGACCGTTACATCCAACTCATTGATAACTTAATAACTTGAAGATTTAAACCCAGGCACTTCAGCTAGTGTAACATAAAACATAAAAATAATGGCAACCTATTGTAGTCCTCTTTCGTTGTTTTTGGTGATTGTACATGAAATGTTTCATATATGTTCGCTGTTGACTTTATTATCTGTCATTCATCAATGTGATAAGTATATATGTAATTTTTTTGACAACAAAAAGACTGAAAAGTCCCAAGGCGCTACCAGTCCTTTGCAGCCGTAATTCCAAAACGAGGACCACTGGGTAATCCTCCTGTGCAAATCTTCCAAAACAAATAGGAATTCCTGGCGCTGGACTTGAATGTTCAGAATACCAATGATTTTCTCATGCAAATATGAAGACAAGAGAAAATATGTGTATAAATAACACAATTTAAGTACAACAGAGTGGGTGGGGTAGGGTTAACCCAAAAAATCAAGTCGTACCACGACTCACACTTTGTGTGCAGTTACAAGTGTATAGCGGTTTCTTTAAGGTCCACCAACGTGTTAGACAAAGAGGTAATACCAAAAGAAGGTGTAATCACAGGTGCATACCGTACTCAACTGATTAAACAGGAGTGCGAAACATATAAAGGTTTCTTTTATACCAAGGATCCCATTCACATGTTATATAACAATGAAGGTACTTCGTACCATACTCACAAGAAGTACTGGTACCATAAACACGTAAAGGTATCTTGTGGGGGGACTGGTGGGTGGCAAATTTCCACTGGTGAGGTCCCCACGTGGCAGCAGGTGTACCCAAAAATAAAGGGATGACCAGTCTCAGTAACAAGATTATTTATTTAAAAAAACTGTAACCGTGACCCATTGGCCAAGGGCACGGTATAGATTAAAAGGTAAATGTATAACAAAAATGAACATTTAAAATCACAAAAACTCACTTGACATCCAACATGTTTCGGCGGGCTCTGCCGCCTTTTTCAAGGATAGTCAGTGAGTGATACATACAGAGTTCTTATAGCAATATGGAGGAACCGTTTCCGGGTCAAAGTGCATATGTCTAAAGTGGTGTAAATGACACCTTTAGAGTGTCATGAGTGGCCTGCAACATCCGTTGGCTGGCCAGACAATAAAGCTATATAATGTGAGCACCTTCTAATAGCGTCTAAGCGGTTAGAAGAAGATATATAAGTCCGCGGGCGATGGTTTCTGGTTAGTGGAACGCATCCCCGGGAATGTGATGAGGTGTTGGAACGCATATCCGGCTAGTATGCCGGGTTATGCGTCCGTGCGTAAATGACGTTAGGACATAGCCCAACGGCATATGGAGCGCAAACTGGGAGCGTACGACGCCAGCGTCCGGTGGTTGAAACGCATAGCCGGAAATACTCAGGCGCGCATCCAGCTGAACTTGCTGGAACGCAAAAAGTGACGTGTGCGTCTCATTATATAGGAAATGAAGTGACATATATCATCTCCGTGGGTGAAACGCAAAGCTGATGCCTGCGTTTCACTATAAGTGCAATGGGTGTGATAAACAATAATAAAGTGCGCATGTGCATAAATCGTATAGAGATATAAGTGAACAGGTTCCTCCATTCACAATATAATTCATATTTGTACATAACTACTAAATATAAAAAAATCTTTAAAAAATATATCTAAAAACATTTTATAAACAGCATATCATGATATTAGGACTACAGAGAACGACATAAAATACATCATAAAAACCATTTTAATTCAAACTCATGGTTTAATCCCAATGGAGCTAGGGTGGATAAATTAAATATCCACCTCATCTCCGTTTGTGCCAGTCTAACATCTCTGTTGTTGTTTCTCCAATTACCTTTGACGGCCTCCAACCCCCAAAAACCTGTGATAGATTTCACAGAGCTGTCATGAATTTCCGAGAAGTGTAAGGAGAAAGGGTGATCTTTAAAGCCTTTTTTAATATTTCGCACATGTTCGGCAAGTCGGACTTTTAAATTTCTTTTAGTTTTGCCGACATAAAGTTTATCACATGAACACCGGATCGCGTAAATTACGTAATTCGAGTTACATGTGATAAACTGTTTGGGCTTAACAGTGATGTTATTGAGTTTGATCTCTGTAAATTTCCTAACCACAGAGGGGTGGGATTTGCACATTGCACAATCTCCACATCTGTGGAACCCATTGTTTCGTGTGGACATGGTCCCCCTTTCCATGAATGCACTACTAACCAATTGATCTTTAAGGCTGGCCGCCCTTCTATAAATGAATTTGGGGTTCTGTGGTAAAATACTGATGAGGGCCGGATCTTCTAACAACACTCTCCAATTTTTCTTAATGATATGCTCGATGGATCTATGATAAGCATTATACTGTGTACTAAAAGCTATAGTATATTCATTGGTGTTGGTTGTAATGATGGGTTTATTCTTAAGAAGATCTTCTCTAGGGAGCAGTCTAGTCTCCTCTAGTGCCCCCTCCACAAGAGTTGTGCTATACCCTTTATTAATGAATTTGTCCTTCATTCTAGCAGCACTCTCCTCAAAATTGACACCATTGGAACAGTTACGTTTCAAACGTACGAACTGTCCCTTAGGGATATTTGAAATCCATTTTTTGTGATGATTACTAGAGGGGTTAATGTATGAATTAGAATCTGAGGGTTTGTAGTAGACTGATGTGTCTATCTTATTGTTTTCTATAAAAATCTTAAGATCCAGGAAGTTTACCTCATTTTTACTAATATTAAAGGTCAAATGGATATTGAACGGGTTTAAATTAAGGTAATCACAGAACTTTTCAAGTTCTGTCTCCGGACCTCTCCATATAAACAATACATCGTCTATATATCTCCACCACTGGACCAGATTTGCCTCCCAGTCATGCCCATGCCACACCATTAGGTTTTCCCATCTGGCCATGAACATGTTGGCATAACTGGTGGCAAACCTGGTCCCCATGGCCGTACCGACCTCCTGATTATAAAAGGTACCGTTGAAATTAAAATAATTATTCATAAGAATAAACTCTATACCTTGTATGAGTAGGTTTTGTAAATCAGGGTTGATATCAGTTTCCTGGAGGGACAATTTTACCGCTTGTATTCCATCAACATGCCTAATTATAGTGTATAGGGATGTTACATCTGCGGTAATTAAAAAACACTCTTCATCCCATTTAACCGCTCCAATTTTATTAAGTACGTCCTTTGTATCTTTTAAATGGGACCTATTCGTAATAACCACTGGTTGGAGATGATGATCTATAAAGTATGATAAATTGGCCGTGATACTATTAGTACCCGCGACAATTGGTCGCCCTGGGGGATTTTGGGCATTTTTGTGAATCTTTGGCAAAAGATATAGTACAGGGATGGAATAGTCTTCCCTTACCAAAAATTCAGCAGTTTCACTACTCAAGGTTCCAGAGTTGACAAAACTATCAATCAAACTTTTTAAACCCGCCAGAATTTTGTGGGAGGGGTCTGTCTTCAATTTTTTGTAAGTGATCCCATCATTAAGTTGGCGGGCTACTTCAGCTGTATAAATAGACTTATTTAGAACAACTACAGCCCCGCCTTTGTCGGCGGGTTTAATAATTATGTTCAAATTCCCTTTCAGGCTGTCTATAGCATCTCTTTCTTCGGTGGTCATATTATGTTTAAGCGGCGGGAGGTTATCTTTTAGTATTTTCAGCTCATTATTAACCATTTTTTGAAATGACTCAATAAAGCAACCTCTGACATGCTGAGGGTTAAACGTGGAAGGTTTTTTGAAGGGATTAATGGTCCGATCAACAGTTTCCGGATTTTTATCTAGGAAGAATTTTTTAAGGGTGATCTTCCTAATAAACTTATTTACATCCAGATATAGGTCAAAAAAATTAATTGAATTACTGGGTGCATATTTTAAACCTTTTTGCAATACTTTGGTTTCCCCCTCAGATAAAATGTGGTCACTTAAATTGTAAATTTTAGTCACATGGTCTTCTGAATTAGGGGGAGAGATCTTAGTAGAACCCCTTTTCCTTCTAACTCGTTTGCGTGTACCACCTCTTTTGCCCCTTTTAATCCTCCTATATGAAATAGGGTTCCCAGGGGTGGGTGTAACTAATTGATTCTCCATGTTTGATGATTCCTGTCTAAAAAATTATCATTATGGCGCATAGGAGATCTATTGGGTGGATGTTCCAAATTCTCAAATCTATTATGGGATGCAAAATGGTCAACCCAGTTGGACGGGCCTTCCCTTTCATGGAATCTTCTCCTACTGGATGGTTGGTCTGGAAAGACTGGATCATTCTTTCTATCTTCCCAAGGCCTGAAACTCTTTTTAAAGGGTACCCTTTTCCATTCTCTTTGATTGCGATTTTTGGGGGTCCTAGGGGGTAGTGGTGTTCTCAAATGATTACGATTAGACCTCAAAATTTCGCTATAAAGAGGTTTGGGTCTAAAGGGTGATTGGAAACTCTGAGGTTTCCTCCTGAGATCCTTTCTGGGGACAGTAATTCCGGGGGCGGGACGGCTGCGTGCACCTGGTGGCCCTGGATCGGGTCTCCCAGGCAATGCAACCTCTTTAACCCCGTCGGCGGAAGTCCTGTCTCGCTGGAACTTTTTTTGTTTTCTCCTCATAAGTTCTCTTTCATTTTTTTGGAGTTTTAATTTGATTTTATTTTCAAATTCCTTATACTCCAATTGATCCTAAAAAGGGTCAGTAAGAGTTTCTAGTTTTTTCAGAGTGGATTCAACCTCCTCCATATCTCTTTTCCTTTCTTGGATAATTAACTCCATTAGTGATATGGAGCATGTATTGAGGATTTGTTCCCATCTTTCCAAAAACATTTCTGACGGTTTATTAAATGACGCCTTCTTAATAATTTGAAGTCCTCTGGGGATAAGTTTCACTGAGAGATATTTCTCCAGTGTAGTGACTTCCCACCAGAGACGACTTTCTTTTAATAAAGTGGCTTCTAGTTTGGACATCACATTTTCTAACGTATCATCTACAATTTCAATATCACCTATGGTGTCTAAAGAAAATACTGTATCAATGTGCTGATGACGTATACTACGGTGAACATACATGGTTGCAGCCTAGAACGATATTTCAAAGTGGATAAACAAACTGACAACAAAAAGACTGAAAAGTCCCAAGGCGCTACCAGTCCTTTGCAGCCGTAATTCCAAAACGAGGACCACTGGGTAATCCTCCTGTGCAAATCTTCCAAAGCAAATAGGAATTCCTGGCGCTGGACTTGTATGTTCAGAATACCAATGATTTTCTCATGCAAATATGAAGACAAGAGAAAATATGTGTATAAATAACACAATTTAAGTACAACAGAGTGGGTGGGGTAGGGTTAACCCAAAAAAATCAAGTCGTACCACGACTCACACTTTGTGTGCAGTTACAAGTGTATAGCGGTTTCTTTAAGGTCCACCAACGTGTTAGACAAAGAGGTAATACCAAAAGAAGGTGTAATCACAGGTGCATACCGTACTCAACTGATTAAACAGGAGTGCGAAACATATAAAGGTTTCTTTTATACCAAGGATCCCATTCACATGTTATATAACAATGAAGGTACTTCGTACCATACTCACAAGAAGTACTGGTACCATAAACACGTAAAGGTATCTTGTGGGGGGACTGGTGGGTGGCAAATTTCCACTGGTGAGGTCCCCACGTGGCAGCAGGTGTACCCAAAAATAAAGGGATGACCAGTCTCAGTAACAAGATTATTTATTTAAAAAAACTGTAACCGTGACCCATTGGCCAAGGGCACGGTACAGATTAAAAGGTAAATGTATAACAAAAATGAACATTTAAAATCACAAAAACTCACTTGACATCCAACATGTTTCGGCGGGCTCTGCCGCCTTTTTCAAGGATAGTCAGTGAGTGATACATACAGAGTTCTTATAGCAATATGTAATTTTTTTGTATATTATGTCAGAAAGTAAAAAAAAAAAAAAAAACATACAAATAATACCTGGTTTTCGTAATCATGGATCCTATGTGTTTTCACACAAAAACTTGGGGTGAACAAAGACCTACAATTGAATTACCTGATAATGAACATCAGGCAAAAACTGTGATAAAAGCCAATTTTCTTCAAGGGTGATAAAATATCACAGTACAGTATCAAGAAGTAAAATGCTTTTTGATTATATAGCTGCAGTAGGAAGATGCAGTGGCAATGCCACCACAGGCCAAGAGGTGACTTGTGGATACCGGTACTTGTTTTATGCAGATTCTATGTGGTCTGACTGCCTGCATGAAAGCTGCTGAAAATGTTCCTCCAAAAAAATTTCTACTGTCCAGGAGGAGGTTCTACGGGACCTCTAGCGTCTGTCAGTTAAGCATAGCATGTACTGTAGTGTTACTTGAAAGTGCCGGGATTCTGGAGCGTAAAACCCCTGTCAATGAGCATAAAACTGAAGCAAAGAGGGGTACACTCTGCGCAAACCCGTATTGGGATCAAAGCGATAATAAGTAAGACTATTTACATTTTTTATTTACCACATAACACAGGCACAATAGGTTACATAAAACTGTTAACTCTCAAGTACAGTAAATCAGTTTATAAGTGTATATGGAATTAATACTTTAAAAAAGGATTTGTTTGCTATACATTAAAAACAAATAAAAAACATAAAAAATATTAGTAAGTACAATGAGGATACAGCATCAGGTATGTTTAGCCTTGAACTCATATTTAGTTCCATTGTGAATTGGAACAATCTTATTCTAGCAAGGGGACAATCTCTAGATCTATATTCAATCCTTTCGGAGTCAGACTTCCCATACTGAAGATCATTCTACTTTAGTCTTTTGTCAGAAGATTTTCTTGGTCTCCGCCTCTCCACAGGATTTGCACTTTCTTGAGACCTATGAAATTGAGCGTACGTGGGTCACTACTGTGTTCCTCCTTATAATATATGGGCATACTTCCTATTACAGATATTACAGATGTGGTCTTGTTCTTGTACTCTTATACAGCTTGAGCCGTCATCAGCCAGCCTGCCCGATCACCAGATCTCATGTACTGGCGCAGGCTGGGGGACGGCGGACCGGCTGACAGGGATGCGCAAGCGGCTCATTTGCTCACGTGTCCCCATCAACAAGGCAGCGGGGAGCGGGAACCGAAGACTTCCCTGCCTGTCTCCGCTTCATGGAGGGGGGGGCAGGCTGGGGCAGAGTGTGCAGTAGCAGGGAGACGGGTGGAGGTATGCTACAGCCATGAACAGAATGGGGCATGCGAGCATCTCCTGTGTGCCTGACCCATTCTGTAGGAGGACAGCGGCTGGAGGGGGACAGCGCATGGCGATTTTATTACCAGGAGCCGCTCTAATGAGAGCGGCTCCAGCTTTATGTGATTTTCTTTTTGTTTTCATGATGTATTGTAAACCACAGGGGCATTCTAGCATATATATCACCCCCTTGGTATGGCATGTAATTCTCTCCCGAACAGTATAGTATAGTGTAGACTGTAAATGGACTAGCCTATTTGGAGACATCTGATCCAATATGGCCACCCACATATGTGATTCAATTTAACAACCCCTCAGTTTCTACTTGTTATTTATGTTGCACCTTCTAAAAATGCACACCTAATATAAATGCTTTAAAGGATATAAATCTGAAGGCATCCAAAATTCCTAATTCATGGTCCCATGCCCTATAAGAGAGGCAACTCCTGCAACATCCATCTGATATTCCCCATAGGGAACAGAAAAACAACAATGCATGCAGATCATCTACTCATCAATTGTGGATTATATTATTATTTTTAATTGAGTGGATATTAAATTTAACAATCTTATAAGTACACATAAATAAAATAAGAGTAATAATAATAATAACAATAATAGTCATCATCATCATCATCAAACATAATTGAATGTAGCTTACTCCAAAGGTCTACTTTAAGATTAATGTCAGTTGCTAATCAATTTTCTTCAGCCTCAATCTTATGAGTGATGGGACACTGTGTGTTAGATTGTAAATTACATGAAAAGAGATATACACTATAGAGAAGGGAAGAAGCCTGAAACGCAGAGAGAACTAAACCATGAGTGATGTGAGGAAAGTCTTAATGGTGTCAGTACACAAGGGAGAGGAACTGGCGGTGGAAAGGGGTCAATTTCAAACTATACATTTTAAATCAAACAAACCTATTTACCAGAAACCTGAAGCTGCATTTCACTTCATCCCTTCAAGGAAGTCACCCAATAGGAAAACAATCCTTGCACAGAGAGGTGCAGAATTATTATGTGATTTAAGCTATACTAATAGATTGGCAGTCTTGTACTGCAAGTAATGGATGTGTTCTTTCTCTCTGTCAAGTCAATACATCTTCTACCAGCGGGAAAAGCAATTGCCTCCTTACTAAATGAAAACTAGTCCCTAATCTTCACGTACTTAACCTTGGAGTAGATTTAAAGGGACTTTATACCTATATTTTTTATTATTCATTTATATTTGGCAAATGTAAGACTTAATAGTATGATTGTATATAATATCTGGTGCAGTGGTCCCTTGTAAAACAGCCCACATATGCAAATATTGCATAAATCACACATCATGGTCTGCAGAAATTCTTTAATAAATACAGTTAGTCTCTCATAATTGCTGAAATGCCTGAAGCTTAGCACCGACCAAAACAAGGTGACAAGGCTGAACGTAACATTTACTTAGTCAATACTTGTTTCTAAAAATCAATAGCACATGAACAAAATCATAATCATTCCAATAACATGTATTGACAGCCCATGTTTTCTAATGTATATACAGAATACTGCTACGGCTATGCCAATGTCCATGACCACAAGCAAAATGCATCTTTTTACGCAAATGTTAAATTTAACTCTTGGTAATAAGAGATTGGGCATTATGCACAACAATACATGTATTAACTAAATAAAATAAAATATTATATAGTCAATATATATTAAGGAAAGACAGTGCAATATAAAGCACATATTTATATGAAAACATCATTATGCCTTTTTGAGCAATTACAGTTGAATATACTTTGTATTTCTATTTTTTTTTCTTATCTTTTATTTGATTCCTTTTGCTCTCTTATTAATTTTTAGTTTATTTCACCTTTCTTTTTTTTCAAATGGTATGGTCTTTATTGCCTTAAGCTTACCACACATGCACTTTCAGGATTCTCCATTGAGCACCACTTACCACGGTATTGTGAAAGGGAGGACTTTCAGATTGTCAGGTTACAACCGATTGTGGCAACACTCGCTCTTGCCTGGCCTTGGTTTTTCGTTTCAGGTCTTGGAGTGGCCGAGCTGAGCAACCCAGCTGCAGTACTCCAACAATATGATAAGTTGCAGCAACCATGAATTTGCGGCGTGGGGCTGACAGCCATGGAACAGAAATGGCGGTTCTGCTATTTACCACCGCCACCTGATGTCCTGCGTGGGCTCCACGGGGCTGATGGGCAAGCTGGTTATTTGGTAACAGGCATCATAAGCATAGTGATAAGAAATGAGGAAGTGGGATGCCAGTACAAGCAGTTCAGGGTCAGTGCTTGTGACTCATGGGAGAGTTGTCCAACAATACGGATATCTTGTAAGATATTTGCCCTTAGCACAGCTAATGTGAACTTGAAAGATTTGGAAAAAGGGGGGAAAATGGGGGAAAAAGCATTGTTTTCAACGATGAACACAACAAAGTGAACAATAAATAATATATTAATTTTTAATAAACTCATAAAATCTAATAATAGCAATTCATATTTATGGACCCAGTGGAAATATAACCTGCACTGAGCCAGAGTAGCAGTCACAATCAGATGAAGGCCAGACAGCAAAATAAGTCCTGGGTATCGCTAGAGGGATTGGTCCTAAATAGTGAATATGGACCAATCTTAAACCTCACAGATGATATGACCAAGTCTTCCAGGTGTACAGTGCCAAAGACTTCCAGCAATGTAAGTCCTGGGTGTTGCTAGAGGGATCGGTCCTGAATGGTGGATATTGGACCAATCTTAAACCTCACATATGAGGCGACCAAATCTTCCAGGTAGGCAGTGTCAAGGACTTCTAGTTTGTGGGGCCAGGCGGTCAAATACATCAGCAAGTGATGGTTCAATCTTAGGTAGCACAAGTCCAGAGTGCCCACCAACGCGTTTCGCTGGTCAATTTAAAACTACTTTTATACTGCAGGTCTTTTTTTAATCTCAGAATAATGGGTTTCGATAGTGCATACCTAGACTGAGGTACAAATTATGCATCTTTCTTTTTTGGGTATTAAAATCAATGACAGAGCTTGTTGTTACTGCTTAATGTACATAAATTGTTTTCAGCAGTTGAGATGGCCATGGAGGCTTGAAAGATGACTTTACATGACAGTCTTTGTTGGCTATGTTTATTTTTGCTTGTAGGGTAATAACTATGTTCACAATGTTTTCCAGGAAGATTGAGAGAACATTATCATTCATTTGTAGAAGCCTTAATTTTCTTTACCTGTCTGCTGAGATAAAGTATGACCTACATAGTTGGTCCATTTTTTCTTTCTGGTTTTAATATCGCACTTCTTTGGCCAGCTTCCATGTGTGCTAATGCAGATTTCCAGCTTTTTATTCATTCTGCTAATGACTTTGGTTTATAGTGAACATTTATTGGACATGGTAACCAGAATCGTAGCTGCAGTACTGGATTAGAGAACGTTTGACAAGGAACTTGCTCCTGCTTCAACTTTTTTTGCAATCACTGTGGCATTAGAGCATTGGTGGGAAACTCTGGCATAGTTATCTGGTGTGACAACCTCTGGTTTGTTCTGGCCGTTAATCTACAAAGTGCTTCTTTTTTGCCAGTTTTGTCATTGATTACTAGGCTGGCTTTGCATTGTTGGTTCTGGAGTTTCCAGGCTTAATATAATACAAGGGTGGAAAATTCAATTGTTGATGATCTTTCTACGTTTAACGAGGTTGAATTTAGAGAGATGGACCCTGCTGCACTTGACAGTGACATGTTCTACTTATATTTAGCAAGTAATCCATTCTGATTGGAAGAATTATTGAGGCACTCTGTAACCCTATGACTTCACTCCTACAAGACAGCATGGTCGGAGTGGGAAAAGTACTGTGCCTCAAGTAGAGGTAAAGAGTGAGCACTGAGAGATGCTCTCTTTCTTCTGAAACTGTTATAGCTGGGTCCGTTCACTCGCGGAAATGATAAAGAGGTTGACCCGTGTGCCGCTTTATGGTCTACACATGATCCTACCAAGTGTTTTATAACTGTGCGAGTCCTTAGGTGTTATGTCAACACCTGCAATTGAAGATAAGCAGCAGCCCATGGACGTTCATGCATTTCCACATCTACTGATGGCAGTTGAGGTGGCTCTGCTGTTCAATTACATTTTGGAGCAGAATGAGTTTTACGATGTAATCTTAAGAAATCAAGCTTATACAGATGTGTTATTGATTGATAGAGAGGTGAAAACCAACGCCTAGCAATGTGAGTTTGTGTTTTATCATTATTCCATATTAACTTTAATCACCAATTTATTATTATCAATGGAAATAATTATTCAGTTTCAATATTGTTGACAAAAATTAATTTGACCTTCATTTTTAATCCCAACTGTGGTGGACATACAATATATCGGTTTAGCAAGCGTGAATGAACACCCACCACCTGCCGCTGATCTCCGCTATGCAAATAGATGTGTCCGCTGACACATCAATTCGCATGCGAGTGTACAGCCACAAAATTATTCGATGGTTGCCAAAAATCTAATGATTTTTTTTAGGCGTTCGCAAATAAAAGGCAGTCTGGACTGTCGTATTTTCTTCAAGACATGTGACGTCATGTGCCCGCCCCATGCAGGCTTCCACCCTCATTGCATGGGGACGCGCAGCATTTTTCTGGGCACAGACACAATCTGCACACTGCCTGCACCGATGTCGGTGAATGCCTCAGCGACTGTGATAGTGGCTGAAGGCATTCGCACAGCAGCTCTGCACATGCGTATATACTCTATGATACCAAATTCGGCTCTTAGCTTGCCAACATGAATTACCCCCTAAATGTGTCCCCAACTGGTGAACTGGGTAAGCAGTGTTGCATTTAGGGAGATGGGAGAATACCTAAACCTGTGCGTAAACTTTATAAAATGATGTAATCTGTGCAGTTCACTGGCTTTTTCCTTCATTATAGACTCCTCTGCTGAGCCTCTGTGACAATTTTAATGCTCATTTTGGTATCGGGTCGACAGCCATAGGGTGACATGCACTAGGTTCTCCCAACCAAAGGTCAACATGACAATGTCTACACATACAAAGATCGACATGAATATTTCATGATTTTATTTTTAAAAAATGATCCTTTCTTACGTTACGATCCATGTGGGCATTGAGTGAGTTTATAATAGTGTGCGAGTGTAGCGAGTCCGAAGCAAAACCCTGCTGAAACCTTTTCTTGTATTGCCCATTCTCATGTCGACCTTGTGCATGTGTCTACCTTTTGACCCTGTCTACCTTTTCCCTGTGTCGACCTTTCGCCTGTCAATCCAATAGTGGTCAACCTGTTGACTGTCAATCTAGACACTGTCCACCTAATAATCCACACTTCTCATTCTTCTGTTGCTTTACTGTATTTGATTTGTAACTGGACTGTGCTGCTTGATTCCTGTCCTGACGTTTGGCATGTTGTCAACTTCACTTGCTCATTGCCTATCCTGACCTCACTTCATATTTTAAATGCTTCCTTGTCTGCAGCCCACCATAACCTTGATCTGTGGCTCTGAGTTATTTTTCTCCACTAGAGCTATAGGTACAGTCCATCATGTTGCTTCCTAGTTCCTTATACCAGCTCTACAAACACTGTTATTTCATTGACGTTTGTTTATATATCAAAAAAACAAATAATTTAGTAATCTGTGTTAAGGTGCCCATACACGTTGCGATATGTGTGCTGTTCGTTTTGAACTTCATTTGTGCTGTGCGATTTTGGCACTTGTAGGGGAATGCGATGAGATCTACTGTACTGTGCGGGTGAGATGCGATTTTAGCCTCTTTTTTTTTTTTTTTTTAGTTTATAGTTACCTAATGGACAACGCATCGCATGTACAGTACTACAAAACTGATGAGATGTAGCACAAAAAGTACTGCCTGCAGATACTTTTTGTACTATACAATATTGTACCCGCGGGGACTCGCATCGCATCCCCACAGGTACACAGTGCAATTTTAACCGATGCGTTTTGAACTTTAAAAGTTCAAAACACATAACATCTCAATGTGTATGGGCACCTTTACACTTTGTTACACTGCACATCAGTCTGCCTTCACACAACTATACGCCCCTGATTCTTCTTTATTATGCTATCCTGTCCTTATGTATAATAAGTCTGCCTGTTATTAAGTACTGCAATTTTGAGTCACTACAGAATGTCATCTGGAAGATATTTCAAATACTAGTCATATGCGTATCTGAAATGCAGCTTAAGTTATGTCATCTGCCCTCTGCTATAATTACTGTAAACATTCAGGAAATATCCCCAAGCTTGTAGCTGAAACAATAACGTGACTGTTTTCTTATTTACAGTTATTTATATGGGTGTGGTATGGCGGCCCGATCCCTGGGAATCCGATGGTCAGTATACCGACGTCGGAATAGCGGCCCGACAGTCGGGATTCCAACAGTCAGTATACCGACATCGGAATGCCAGAATCCTGTCTGCCGGTACTCTGACTCTCTGCACTTGCCGCTCTGTGGGCTCGGTGGCTTGCCACAGGTTCTGTTGTACCTCTATAGGGGTTGTGGGCCCCCATGAGGGAGAATAACCCCCGATGGTGAGTATACCGACATCGGAAACCTTGAATGTTAAATGCCGATGTCGTTATACTGACCATAAAAGTCCCGACTGTCGGGAGGTAATCCGGCACCCATTTGTATAGCACATACAGTATGTATTTATATAGCTTATGTATTTCAGAGAGAATATTTACTCATTTCATAAGTCACTGTCCCGTGGAGCTTTCAATCTATGGGGGTAATCAGTAAGGATTTCAAAAGCAAAATCTTTCTCTAATGAGCAAAACTATGTGCACTTCAGGTGGGGGAAGTGTAAAATGCAGATCTTCTATCAGATCCATATATATTTACAGGTGGTACAAAAATAAATTGTATATATTTCTGTACAGGTTGAAAATAATGCACCCATAAACCTCTCTAGGCTAGTGTTTCTTCATTTTTCATTGGCAAAGTAACTGTGTAAGATACTAAAAGGACAGTTTAGATATAGATACGCAGAGATTTTACCTCTATGCATATACCTCAGAGAGCGCCACATAATTGGATGCTCAATTAGTAGAAAAGGTATTAATTTACTTGTATAAGCAATGTAAATGACATAAAATAATATACATACATTACAATAAATTCAAATATAAACATGCAAATTCATACATGTCCCATGTGGTATAGAAATTTTGGTTATAACCTGGAGTCCAGGACAGAAATCCTATGATTTTAATTCGCTGCTGAGAGCCCCAGCTGTGCAAAAAGTGCAGATGGACCTTTTGCTGGGTCTCTCAGCACCGAATTAACATCAAAGGATTTCTCTCCTGGACTCCAGGTTATAACCAACATTTCTATACCATGGGGCATGTATGAATTTGCATGTTTATATTTTAACTTATTTTAATGTATGTGTATTATTTTTATGTCATTTACATTGCTTATACAAGCTACTTAATAAATGTTATACTAATTATCCATCCAATTGCGTGGCGCTCTCTGAGGTATATGCATAGAGGTAAAATCTCTGTGTATCTATATCTAACCTGTCCTTTTAGTGTTTACTGAGCAACTTCAGGTTTGCCACTGGGAGCAGCCACCATTAGTTTTCAACAAAAAACAGAGGGGAGAAACACTAGGTGTTTTGCTGGACACTACTGGAGAGAGACTATCACCAAGTCCCCTAATTAAGTGCTGACCACCTGCTCCATTCACATCTGATCCTGTCCTAAAGACCGTTCCTTTAAAACCGTGCAGAGCCTAATAAATCCTGATTGCCAAATTCAACTGGAAGAATATCCCGGGCTGGCTATCATATACCATCTTTTGCCAACGGGCACACCTCCTAGGCATCTACCAGGACATACCATCATACGGCCTTAAATCACACGGACGCTTTCTGGACTTTTATGGACACAAGTTCTTGGATCAGTGCAGGTCCTATCAACACCACACGGGTGACTATAAAAATACCTCAGCTCTCCCAATAGGTCCATTGCCATTTATTGTTTTTATATTTATATATTTATTATTTTCCTTATGTCTATTGTATACATATGTATGAATTTATTTATTATTGATTAAATAATTTTTATTGACTTGATGCAGGCACTTGAAACAGTATTTTTCTGAGCGCCGATTCTCCCCTCTGTTTTTTGTTGTTCTATATTCTTACTTGGGGAATTGACCATCCCCTGAATCGGCTGCTCTTTTAAGGAATAGACTCATACAAAAGCGCTGTAATAGATTGACCTAGGTCAGTCCCTTTTCCAATACCATTAGTTTTCATCCAATCAATATAAATTGATTATTAATTCTAATTTATAACCAATTTATACTCATTTGGTCAATATTTGCGCCCGATTGGTTTTCTTTGTTTAGTGTGTAAGATACTGACTGATTCATCAAATTAATGGCTAAGATACACAACTGGAGAACATTAAATTTCATAGTTCCTTCACTTAAAATACTGTAGCAAGAAAGTGTCTCTCTTACAAATAACCTATACAATTCTGTCAGCTTAGGGAACAAAACAATAATGAGGCACTGAGAAAATAGGGAAAGGTAACAAAAAGATAAAAGGCCTGATGAAATGGAACAAATCTGATAAGCATATACTGTAATTAGAGATGTGCGTGGAACCCCAGGTTTTGGTTTGCTAAACCAACCTCTGCTTTGTTTTTTTTCCCCTGATTTTTATAAAGGCAGTCATCTTATTTATTGTGGTTAATAAACTGCATAAATCTCACTTTAAGAGGTACTAACAGTTATCATATCAGTCATAGAGGTGATTATATCTAAAAATCAGTCTCAGTTAAAGTCTGGCAGTCTCACTAACAGAGGTTTTCTGGTGCAAAACGCTGGGACCTCACAAGTAGTCCCAGTAATAGAGGTTTTCCATTACTCCAAGTCCTACATATCCAGGTTTGACAGTATCATCATCACACAATATTAGCTCGTCCCCACTGGAATCCGCCATAGCAGCAGTGTCTGTACTTTGATCTAATTGACACAAATTGTCTTCCTTAAAGAATTTGTAGTTTATTTTTATTTTGCACATTTTTTAGATGTATCTTACATCGAATGCTCTCAAGGTTCCCGGCTGTGCAAAACAATCTTCCCGAGTGCAACCTGGAGGGTTTGCAGCTTAAGTCAAGCAAAGCTACTTTGTACAAGGGGCTCCAAAATTCCTTTTCCCTCCCAGTACTTAAAGGATTATTTTAATGACAATTTGTACACTGTCATTAAAATAATCCTCCAACATTCTATTGATAACTACTGTATCCGATTGAGTCACCGTAGAGGTGTTTATAGCTTGGCCAATTTTTTTTTTGCCATACTGTTGTTTTGCTCATCCTCATCACCAGTGGATCTCTTGGAAAAGAAAAACTGATGCACAAGACTTTCCTATGACATGTTTCATATTTCATCAACTAGAATGGACGTCAAGCCATTTACTTGATTTCACATTAGATGGTATAGAATTGATTCTTAAGAACAATTTTTTCGGTACTTGTGAGTTATCCGGGCGCCCGATGTTGAAATTGAATGTCAGTACAATAAGAGTACGATGCGACGCGATGCGACGCGATTTCCCTTGAAATTTCCTCGTATCCAAAATCGCGTCGTAATCGCGTGGCATTGTATGGTATACAATGCCACGAGATGCGACGCGACGCGATTTTAACACTTCCCGCCCAATTGTAATCCCGCCCTCTGCCACATCTGGCACAATTTCACTCTGAGGGAGTTTTGACAGGAGAAAAGAAGTGATTTGCTGTGTTGGTGTGTCTGAGAGTTTTTGTGAGGTGAAATTTGTGAAATTTGCTTTCAATTTATTTGGATATTGCCCCATTTTGCCCCTTACACCCTATTTCACAGTATGGCTTTGCCGGCCAGTATCTTCAGCCTCACCAAAACTGAAGAGGATACAGTTAAATTCATGCAGGACAATGGGCTGCTTCCATCCACAGCTACCTGTCCAAATGGACACCCAATGCGCCTGTCCGTGAAAGAGCGGAAATGGCGCTGCTATATCAAAAGCTGTGGGAAAAAGCAAAGTCTGCGGGCTTCACTATTTTACCCCGGATGCAGGCTTCCATTTATGACCATACTCCGCTTTATTTTCTGCTGGTGTGATGAACTGACATCTATAGACTTTTGCGACAAGCATTTGAACATATGTAATAAAACCGCTATCTTTTACAATGCATTGATGCGGGAGGCATGTCAATGCGACCTCATGTCCCAGCCTCAACGCCGGATTGGTGGACCAGGCAAAATTGTTGAAATTGATGAGTCGCTCTTCGCAAAGAGACAAGCCAATGTCGGCAGAGTTCTCCCACAGCAGTGGGTCTTTGGAGGAGTGTGTCGTGAAACAGGGGACTGTTTTATGTTGCCAGTGGAAAAGCGAGATGCGACGACCCTGATGACTGCAATTGCGGAGCACATTGAGGCTGGAAGTACAATTGTAAGCGATTGCTGGCGTGCGTACAACACCGCAGAACTGGAGCGGGCTGGATACAGTCACTTGAGAGTCAATCACAGATATAATTCTGTGGACCCGGACACTGGAGCACACACCCAAAATATAGAAAGATTATGGGGATGTGCAAAGTGGCGGAACAAACGCCAGCGGGGCACAGCCCGCCATCACCTGGACTCTTATATGCAAGAGTTTGTGTGGGGAAAGTGCCTGGCGGGTGACAGCCCATTTAACTGCATTCTACATGCACTAAGTTTGTTGGCAAAATAATTACGCCTATTAATTATTGTATGCTATGTGTTGTTGTTGTTATAATTTATTTCTGATATATGCTAATTACAGTTATTCCTTAAATTCTGTTGTCCTTAATGTGTCAGATATGAATGATATTGATGAATGATATTGGATGTTCACAACCAGGCCACTATCAACGTGAACCCGAAGCGTGGCGAGCGCAGCGAGCCCGCGAGGGGCGGCGGTACGTGTCCTCCGACCTTTTCATGCCCTACTATCCACTAGGGTGTGGAGTGAGAATAGAATAGTGTGGCGAGCGCAGCGAGCCACCGAGGCCCGAAGCGTGGCGAGCGCAGCGAGCCCCGCGAGGGGACGCGGATACCTTCACAGGTAAGCGCGTCCCTTCGCGGGCTTCACAGGTATCCGCGTCCCCTCGCGGGGCTCGCTGCGCTCGCCACGCTTCGGGCCTCGGTGGCTCGCTGCGCTCGCCACACTATTCTATTCTCACTCCACGCCCTAGTGGATAGTAGGGCATGAAAAGGTCGGAGGACGCGTACCGCCGCCCCTCGCGGGCTCGCTGCGCTCGCCACGCTTCGGGTTGGCGTCAATAGTGGAGTGGCGTTAACAATGGGGATGGGATTTAAGTTTTGTCACTTTTTGGGGGTTTTGGCCATTTTTACATTGAAATTAATGTAAAATCGGGTCTCAGGGACCATTTTACATTGATTCCAATGTTAAAATCGGGTACACTGCTAAAATCGGGTGCTGATCTCGTCGCGTCGCATCGCATGCCATTTGGTTAACGCGCGATGCGACGCGATCCGATCCTATGGTACCCGATCTAAAATCGGGCGCCCGGATAACTCACAAGTACCATTTTTTCTTGTACAATGAATCCTACTATTTACAATTGAATAACACAGCAATGGGGACAAGGTTTATCCCTAGTTATGCCATACAGTTCATGGCACAATGGGAATTGGAATTTGTGTATGGATGGTATTACAGTGGGGCGAACCTGGTCACCTGGGTAATATACATAGATGACATAATCTTTATCTGGAAAGGAGATACAGATTCCCTGGAGAAATTTTACACCAACAAGAAAAATACATTTCAGAGCAGTACCAACTCAGTACTCAAGTATTCCATCTATCACTAAATACAGTAGCCAACACAGACAGATAGAAGCCACAATTAAAAACATTGGGGTATACAAACATTCTGGAACAAAAAAACTAAATTTTTATACAGAAGAGAAGATAAGATAATATAGGGGAGGACACATCTGCCACCATCTGGATGCTTAATGGTTGGTAAGACGCTCATGAACTTAATTTGGACTATTTTGACATTGAGGGCGGAATGTTTTAGAGGCTATTTATTTATGTGATCCTTCCCTGGTGGATTTTTAATTGTATATCAAATAAGGAAATTGTACTCATTTATCTTATGTCCGCTGTGAGTCATACAGCATGATAGGACGTATCATCAGAGGGAAACATAAAACACATACCAATGAGGCAAATGTTTTTACAAAAGTCCCAGACACTCTGCCTCAGACATCATGTGTGAAATGGCACCCGAGCAAAGATGAGAGACTTTATGCAATCCAAAGCATGTGATATCTGATCCCGAAAAGATTACTTTTTTTGATAGGGGGTATGCAATGTGGGATCACGGCTGTCGATACTCGCTGACAGCTGTGATCCAGGCCCGTTTGCGGTCAGATCGACTGCATAAAGACAGACGGGATTCAATGTCCCGCCTGCTGGTGGGCGCAAAGGGAGCGTGGCCACAAAAATGGCCGTGGATTGTCGATCTGTGGCCCGGATAACGACAATCCACCGCCGTTATAGGCAGAATAGGCCCGACAGCTTCTGAAGTCGGGCCCATTCTGCCGTAATCCTGCATCAATGCTCTCGTTAATGACAGCATTGAATAGGGATCTGCCGCTATTTCCCACGTCGGAAATAGCGGCGGCAGATTGCATACCCCCCTTAATGTGTAATTTTAAAATCCGAATCTGGGGGAAGGCCTGAGCCAGAACTCAGATCTATTCACAATGCAGAAGTTGGGATGGTTTTGATTTCTAGAACTTGCTCAGTTCTAAATAAAATGCAGGGACACAGCTAAGTCTATTCATTAAAATGTGGCAACAGAAAATCAGTTATCATGGTAATCAACTGTTTAAATATCACCAGGGCAACCAAGTGATACTCCCTTATCAATAACGTCTAAAATAGTAAAATAAGTCATAATGGGATGTCCTAGGTCTTAATGGGATGTGCTAAAGGTGGCCATACACACGCAAATTTATCTGCAGATCTGTCTGGTTGGAACAAAAACATGGTTATGGATGAGAGCAAATGACAGTTGACCATTTGCTTGGAAATGCTGGAAAACTGCCAAACTGTCATTCATCCATAACCATGTTTTTGTTCCAACCAGCCAGATCTGAAGATAAATCTTACTAGTGTATGGGCACCTTAAGTCTAGCAACAGTAAAATAAGTCATAATGGGATGTCCTACCAAGCTCAGACTTAGTACTACAACACAAAAAAAACAGATAGCAGGTTTTATGTAATAAATAAAACTTGTAATGGTTGTACTGTATAGTGCACCTGCTAGCCTGAGTAGCTAGGGTGTGCAGTCCAGACCCACTCCCCTCGATATATTCTATATTATGTGTATGCATACACACCTCAAGGCAGGGACTCCTTCAATCTGTACTAGCATCCCTCCCACCTGTCCAAGGGACCTAGCATTTGATGACTGTTGTATAGAAAAACTACAGATAAGATCCTGCACTTATAATAAAATAACAAGTCAGGTATGGGGTGAACTTTTGGAGTGTGTGACACCCTGGATTGCTTTGTCTGGGCCTCTTTGGGGCACCACCATTTAACATTTATATCATTGTGTCTTTGTTTAATATTTAAGTAGCACCTTCACACATATATTTTTGAACATTTCCAACACTAAGCAGCCATTTTTACTTAAGGTGTCTATACACTTGTGCGAATTGGCCTGTTTTTACCCTATTCTGATGGATCGAGCTTAGACATTGGGTGAAACCGTGCCAAATCGGGAAATTGGATTATATTTGCCATAATGTTTCGTTAGAAGATATTTTTATTTAGCCATATTTTCTAAGAGTTATTTTTGTTTCCTGTTTAAACAGTGGAACAGGGAGCTTAAACTAAACGTCCACCTGCGTACTGTATGCACAGTAGACTCTTCACTCCCGATAATTCTCTAGACCTTGGATATGTTTCGTCATGGCAACTGAGTATCTCGGAATCCACAGTGATAAAATCATACTTAAGCTAGCATAAAGTATTTTGTTATTCAGAATAATAACTTTGCTAAGGGGCAACAACAAATAATTAACACTTCATCATCACAAACATTATCATGCTAAATAGTCACAAACAGTGAAAGGATATACAATTAAACCAAAGGCTAATTACAGGATTTATTTGTATTAAACATATCAAAATTTAAATAAAGGATTTAAAGGATTGTTAGTGAATATGACAGGCTGTGAATAAATTCTGACATGTTTCCTGTTTAAATCAGCTACTGTGTAAAAATGTTTAACACCTTGTAAGGTGTGAAATGTTTTTAGAGAATGTCATCATAGAATACATAATGCTACACGCGAATTAACAACTATATTGGACATTTTGTGCCTGTTTTGTCTGGAAAAATACGGTGTTAAAAAAGCTGTATTCAAATTGCTAAATATTTGCACTCAGGAAAAGAGTTAACCAACGCTAAACAAGAGTTGTTCAATAAGTAAGGTAACAATACCTCTCGTGTGTGTGTGTAATTTTCTATATTTTTTCCTAATTTCCCACCGGGCCAGAGCAGGCACACCACTGCTTCCCCTCACAGCCATTAGACTGCATCTCATAATAGACATAGGGGGGTATTCAATGTCAGGGGCACGGCTGTCGAGCTAGCGCGACAGCCGTGCCCCTGTCCCGTTCTCGATTTGCTCGCCTGGAGCTTGGCAGTCGGGATTCAATGTCCCGGCCGCCGAGCGGCAAGAAGGGGGCGTGGCCGCGAGCTGAGGATGGAAATAGACGAGCTCCGGCCGGGAGCTCGCCTATTTCCGGCTTTTCTCGGCACAACGAGCCCGACAGCTTGTGATGTCGGGCTCGTTCTGCCGAGAACCCCTGTTCAATGCTGTCGGGGAAGATAGCATTGAATAGGGCGCCGCAGCCATCTCCCCCGTCGGGAGATGGCTGCGGGAGCACGACACCCATTGAATACCCCCCACAATGTCACAACATAAGGTGAAACGTGGTGAAACATCGAGGTGTGCAGTGTGATCAGAGTTCTACTGTACATCTAAATGACACATCAGCACCTGAAATTCATCTCCAACTTGTTGAGGTGAACGGTGATGGTGTGATGTCATGGAATCCGGTTTGGGGCAATGCCGGTAGGATAGATGTTCAAAATGTGCCGTGATCTGGCCTGCCAAGTACTTCCACCACACGCAGTGCACCAAACCTAAAACTAATGTTATAGATATATCACAGGTAGCAAGAGCTCATGTAGCGTTGGACTCAATTTACGCCAAAGACATAATGTAAGGCCTGATTGAGAGATGGACGCAATAACAGAGTAGCTGTGTCAGTGGATGTAGCAATACTGCTAAAATACACTAATACTACAGGGGGAGTGCTGTGTAAAAGCCAAGCTCCTGCATGCTTATGTGATCCGTTTCTACATCCAAAGACGCAGCATTATCATAGGCCATCTAAGTAACCTTCAAGCTCCAAGACAGTAAATCTGTGTCGGAAGACATATACACTGGCGTTGGTACTCCCAGAAAATGGAACGTTGGCCAGTACAGACCCTACTCTGCTCCTAAACTGCTTAGAGGGCACTGAGTGCAATTACACAGGACATCCCACCGTTGCTCATACACAGTCCTCCCGCCACTACAGTTCTGGGCAAACCATAGGGTTCACGAGTGCGTTTCTTTTTTCGCATAATGCACAAAATGTTTGATTTGGTCACTCCTAAGGGTTCTGCTATCTCTCTGATTTTTCGTGTGTTTTTGCAACATAAGGATGGCCTGTTCCACTTGCATTAAGAGCTCCAAATACAAATGCCACACTTGGGGGTAAATTTAATAGTACAAGTTAATTTATTCATCAATTAAGCAGGCATCATCTGGAGTTGTTTCCAAGGGGTAAATTTACTAAGATGGGAGAACTTTTGAAGAAGGGATGTTGCCCATAGCAACCGATTTATTTTGCACCTTCTAGAAGATAATAAATATAAGCTGATTGGTGCAAACAAAAATCCATCAGAAATGATTGTCAAGTACTTAACTGTACATGATTTAGATCAGCGGGTATCAACCTGTGGGTCCTGACCCCAAAGTGAGTCCCGTCCAACTCAGCATGGGGTCACGACTCCATGTTGCTGGCCATCAGACTAATGTGGGGACAGGGGATAACTCATTAAGTAAACACCCACTGCTTCCCTCTTCTATCCCCTTTCCCTCTCTTACCATCCCCTGATTACCCACTGCCTCCCTGTCACAATAGTGGCCACTTCACTTCACTGACCACACATGTGGCGGCCATTCTGTGGTAACTTGCTGGGGTCCTGTAATAATATTTATTGTCTGACAGGGTCCCAGAGCAAATAGTTTGAGATTTAGATTATTATAAAAATTTAACTTTACTATAACATTAATTATTTTGGTGTATTAGATGCTGGGCTGTTTTCTAGATTTTGAGATCATTAATGTGGATAATAAAATAACCTAATGACTTTATCCAGATACAACCAAGTGGTTTTATATTCAAACAACATTTATTCTACACCAGATAATTGTTTGTATATGATACCGCAAACACCTTGTTATGCTGTTTTAGGCAAAACATTAAATAATGTCCACCCCACACACACCCCAAAAAAACCACCCTACCACCAGCACTCACTTTCCAGCTCCTCAAGTTGTAGTGTAGAAGTGGCATCTTATAAATTCCTTAGCCACCACCTGCATTAAGTTCAACAAGGATGTCTTCTTCATAGATGTTTGTAATTTTGTGATAGGCAGACTCTGTGGCACCCCCTCCAGATCCCAGCGCCCTTGGCAGCTGCCTAATGGATGAGCCAGCCCTGTCTGTACCTAATACTGTAAATGCCTCAAGGGTTTGTTGTTACATTGAGTTGTCTATATTTTGGCTTGCTATACTATCCCATTAAACTGGAACAATCATGACTTACACAGGTTCTGTGGCTCATTCAACCAGATTAAATGCAAGCGTGACGTTAGCCAGCCACAAAACCTGTGTAATTCACGAGTGTCCTGGTGTAAAGGAATGGCATACCTTTCAACTGCCCTGATTTTTGTGGGACCGTCCTGTTTTTTGGGGGCGGTCCTGCGTCCCATTCCGGGACGCTCTGAGCAGTGAATAGAGCATTGTGCATACGCACAGCATCTATTCCCGGAAAAGGGGGGCTAAGCTGCTGGCCATGCCCCTCACAGCAGCGACAACAGGGGGCCTAGCCTCTCTGAGCGGTGCAAGGATAAGCCACAACCCCTTACTGCTAGGCCACACCCACAAATATTGGGCACGTGCAGCGTCCCGTTACTCGTTCTTTACAAGTTGGGAGGTATGGTATGGTGTGGTTCTATCTATTTACAGTATCTATCTACCTATCTATCCTCTTACTTTATAACTGGTAACAGTGAAATAGAAAGTTAACTCTATGAGTGCCAACATTGCTGTGAACGATCCTCAAATAATCCACTATAAATGCCAGCATTGCTCACAGCGACTGTTCTTTTAGTATAAATAAATACAAATACAATCAATTGATTGAAATTTAGTTAAACATCGAACCCAAAAAAAGAACAGTCTCTGTGAGCGACGCTGGCATTTATAGTGGATCTTTTGAAGATCTATCACAGTAACGTTGGCACTCAAAGGGTTAATAAAAAAAAAAGCGTTTGCTTTCACACCTATTTTGACAAATGCCCTTTGCACTGAATGGGTTAACAAAGGTACAAAGAGACAAGAGGGGTATGCTCGCAAGCTTTCATTTCTTAAGGTGCTGTAGGGCCCTCATCAAATCCCACAGTCTTATTTCTGTGTACTGGTCTATTGTAGGGTGAGGCTAAAGGGGATATGCTGGAAACCTGGCTGGACTAAGTCATCTGAACAAGTCATTATTGATTTACAGCCTGCTGAATCGATATCTGCATTTCATTAATGTACAGTGTGTCATGGGAACAAGGAACACGTGTCCTATGCTTCAGTATCAAAGGACTGGTTTACATTTTTTATCTATAGGCCTGATTCAGACCTGCTCACTAGCCTGCATATTCTCGCAGAGTAGCAAACAGGTCACTGCCGCCCTGCCGAATACCCCCCCACACCGCATCCTCTTGCTAGCATGCAAACACATCCCCTTACATGTGGCCAAAATAAACTGCCTTTTATTTTAGATGGATATGGCAGACAAGGGGGTAGGAGTGGACATCATGTAACGTCAGCCGCCCACCCCAAGCAGGCATTGACCCACCTGCATTCCCAGGGGAACACCCATAGGTTTCATTGGGGACACCCAGCCCCCTTTCCGCCCCCCTCCCCTGACTGTGCGTACGACTCCGCGAGTGTGATAGTCGCCGAAGTTGTTCGCTCAGGGGTCTGGACATGCGCACATCTTCCAAGCGCATGCACTGACCCAAACAATCAGAAACAGGGCGGAATTTGTCCCCGTCCGATTGTGCCTCATTCAGGTCCTATGTTTGTTGTTTTTATTATTAATAGTCATAATAATTTTATATATAAGCTCTTTCTCCAACAGGACTAAAGGCACTTTACAGGCATCAAGAATAAAGCACAGAGTACAAAAAATGAGTAACGTCATACAGAAGTAAAAAGAATAACCCAGGAGCACAATAAGCATAATGCAGGGTTGGGGCAGAGTTTTTGGGTAAAAACTTCTATGGGTTATATGTTCCACCCACAAAAGGTGGCAGGAGAGGCAGCCATGTTGGGCGCACTATGTAGGATTACCCTAGAATAGGTTACTGTATACAGAGACCTAGAGGGTTTATTCTGATTCACTCGGAAAGGCATAATCACTCTCTAATGGACAAACCCATATGCACTGCAGGTGGGGCTGATGTGCAGAGAGAGTTAGATTTGGGTGTATTATTGTTTCTGTGCAGGGTAAATACTGGCTGCTTTATTTTTACACCGCAATATAATATAAGTTTGAAGTACAAACACCACCCAAATGTAACTCTCTCTGCACATGTTACATCAGCCTCACCTGCAGTGCATATGGTTTTGTCCATTAGAGAGTGATTGTGTCTTTTTCGAGTGAATCTGAATAATCCCCCTAATGCTAGTAGCAGGGTCCCAATATAGCCGTTTGTTCCATATTTTTGTTCCATATGTTTTACATCCCATCCATGAGTATGGCCACACTACAATGGCTACACTTTGAGAGACACAGATGGAGCCATTGCCGTTCTTGCAGTGGCCGGCTACCGCCAGGGGCGCGCGTGCACGAGACGCTCACGTGCCCCGTGGCAACGGAGCCTGCCGGGGGTCCCCGCCGCTTCCCCCGCCATCACCGCCGGTCCCCCTCGCTGCCCCCCCCCGAACTGGGCAGCGTCTACCTGAAGCGGAGACGGGCAGGGAGTAACGCTGCCCAGCCACTGTGATACTGGGACGCGCGTCCCTATTGCCGGTGCTCCCCAGTGAAAGAAATCTGGCGGGAGCCGGGCAAAGATGTAGCATGCTACATCCGTATAAGGACCCAAAGCATACATGGTAACAGCTAACATATATATATAGTAGTATCATATACCCTGTATGATATGGATCTACATGAAGCACATCCTGCACCACGTAGAAAGACATACTATATATTGGGGTGAAAGTACATGGTACATAAAGGGGCCCATTAGGCAGTAGGTAGTATATTTCATAGATGTCAGTATCAGCAATTTCAGAATTGAAAGAGAGAGTCCATCAAAATTTCTTAGGAATTCAGGGGAAGATTTATTGGTGAAGTGATAATGTGGCTGGTACTTTAACACTGGCCAATCAGCTCTTCACTGTCAAGTTACAGGCTGGGTTTGAAAAATGTCAGTTATGAGCTGATTGCACTTTATCACTTCACCAGGCTTAGTACATCTGCCCCTGGCAGTGCCAGAGTCCAGAGGCCCCTGCAGGAATGCAAATGTAGAATGAAGGTAAAGCTGGTCAGGGAAGAGAAGCCATCTGGCAATGGAGTTGCAAGATGTTGATCTGCCAGTGCAGCTGCATCCACAGGAGGATCCAGCCACATAGCAGTGGCAGCCAGGAAGAGTGCAGATAGCAAAACATTGGCTGACATGTGGTCCTGGAAATCTACTCCTGATAACCAAACTCAACACGAAAGGCAGGTCCTTTGGATCGTAAAATCATTGTCTTGAAGCATGGGTCCTAGCCCTAAAGATCCTCCTCTACACTCAGGTCTAATCAGCAGTGCACAAGAATGTTGAAGCTCAGAGGATCGCGCCAGGCAGAAGTGTCAGGCAGTACAAGGTTTCCAGGTCAGCAGGCATCAGGCAGGAGTGCGTGGCAGCACGACACATTGCGGATGTAAGCTGTCCAGTTTCCTGTGCAGATCACCTTAGCACCAGCAGCCAGACTTGAAAACCAAGAGCAGGAGACCTGAAGTGTGTGCGAAAGTGTGCAGGCAATGAAGGGGCCGGTTAGTGTCCACAGCACAGATCCTGGATTCGGCAGTGGTGGATGTGATAGGGCAGTTTTTAATACCAGCTACCTGGTCTCAGGCCTGCAGCTGAAACAAAAAGTGCCAATTTAATTGATATATAAAGGCCGATATCCCATATAAAACTACGGGAGATTTCAGGGCGATATTCATTTTTTTTTCACAATGTTTACACCGATTAAGGTCAGGTTTAGCCATGAATAGCAGCTAAACTCAACCAAATGAATTGGCACGCAGTGAAAAGTCCCATGTGACAGCTCAAATGGGTGAATTTGTACATTTGGGATCATCACCCCCAGGACGCACCGCAACAGTGCTACATTTGAATAGTTATGTTGGGTGCCCTCTAGTGGCTGCCTAAAACATTTCAATACAGCCCAAAGTATCTACTTGTACTTTTTGAAATTGACATATTGGGGGAAATTTACTAAAGGAAATTTGTAAAAACTAGGTGTATTTGTATCCAGAAATACACTTATTTTTGACATTTACTATCCCAAAAATACGGCAATTCGTATTCGTATTGATGTGCTATCAATACGAATACGAATTGACGTATTTTTGGGATAACGTACATTTTGAAAGAAGGATTGGCACTGGTTTGAAATATACATTGAGTAACAATTGTATAGTGGTATTAGATATAGAGAACCAGCGTAGTTACTGCTCTTTTTTGGATATATAATGGCAGTGTTTGGCTGGTGGTGCTCCCAAGGATGTTCAGTATTTAAACTGTAAGGCAACGAGAGGGGGGGTGATCACGAGAATGACCAAAAAGGGAACATGCAAACGGGTTTTTGGGGCACACTTGATGATAATGTAGTATATGTGAAGAGATGATATGTGGGTGAAATAAGACTTAACTTTTATTAAGGAATAACTCTAAAACAAGGTGATATTTCAAATTGATGCAAATAATGCACAAAACAAGACAATATGTATTCAATAGAATAGATGTGGAAATATCACAAAATATAAGGTTGTTAACCTGTCAAAAAAGAAGAAAGAGGGTCCTTGATATAATTTGTAAGAGTGGGCGCAATGTTTAAGATGAAAATACAAATATACCTGTAACAAAAAGTCCCTGTTGTTAAACAGAAGTTTGTTCAATTAATATCAATAAATGAAATTTATACAGGGTACAGGTATGTAATAGTGGATGCTTGACACACTAAATACAGGATTTAGGAGATGTATATAAATGAACCTGTCTCCGTCTTATAATTATAAAAAAAGAGATTAATACCATTCAGTGGGAGGTAATAATGGGGGGTCACTACCGGACAGTGAGAAGTAATAGTGAAGATTAAAGAATGTGAAAAAAGCCGAAGCTATAGAGAGATTAGTAAGATTGAGCTGAGTCCAGAAGGTGATCTCCTGCCTGCAACTTGATTACAACACCCGGTATTCCCAAAGGGTCTTCCCAAAGGTACTAGCCGGGCCCATCACTGCTTAGCTGCTGAAATCGGAATGGGTTCAGGCGATCCAGTGAGGTATGATAGTAATATTGTTGGCATGCGAAAGGGATACCAGCATTTGAGGCTCAAATGAAAAAAGGTGCTTCTGCTGTCAGAGGCGCCGTTGGTGGTCCACCCTGGTGCTCACCTGCATTGCAGGGGGGATGGCTGCGGCACCACTGATGAGAGAGCACTGAAGTAAAAAGATATCAGCAAAAAAGAGGATGGGCTGGTGTCAATGGTGCGGTCCTTAACCTCTGCTGTCCATCATCCACCTTTGGGTGTCCAATGATGAATGAGAGAGTCAAGGATTGCTGATCCAGTCCCAGAAAAAGAAGAAAAAATTGAAAAAATTATTATATCGGGGACAGCACAACCAATGATGTTGTTGCTGGTAATGTTGTTGCTGGGAATAGAATGAGGTTTGCCAAAAGTAGCAGGGATTAGTTAATTAAAAGTTTTTTTCGGTTTTGTGTCCTCATTAATGGTGCATCCTAGTCCCCATAGATGTCAGTAAGTGGGAATTTCTGACCGGAGCTATTGTGCCACCTTGAGGAAGTTTATTGCTGGATTGCCCAGTCTGTATGCTACACTAACAATTAGAGCGATTGTTTTCTGCTGTGTATTTAGGAAAGCAGATAATTGGACAGACTGGGTTGTGGGTTCTGTGTCGATGTCCACAGAGTATAGGGAGGGGAAAATGGGGGATAGTTACTATATTTAAGTGCCAATAACAATCAAATGTGCATGCAATTGAGATCAGGAACTGTTAATATTCACAGTGCTGGTCTCATGTTGATATACAGTTACTGCTGGTAAAGAGAATTCAATCTTATATTGGTAGTAGTATTGTGCACAAAGTAAAGTAATGTAGCAGTATATTATACAAAGTATCTTGTGATAGTTTTTTCACTCAGAGTTTCATACATAGGTTCAAATAATGTTATGCGCATGGAGTTTCATAACCAAAGACAAAATAATATGAGGTAAAATTACTATCTGTTTAAGGTAATTGCTGCCTGTAGTTGCAGGCGAAGATGGTCAGGTGTACTATTAATTAGAGCAGCCGCTGGTACATTTGCAAGATGACTAAAGTAATAAACATAGCCGCTGGTACATTTGCAAGATGACTGAAGTAATAGACACCATGTGTGACGGTTCCCGGAACAGAGTCACGGAGGCCGTCTATAACGTATAAGGTATTGCTGATTCGTCTGGGGGAGAAACAATGAGGGAAGGCTAAGGCAGCCAACTCCCCACGGAGAGTGAGGGGAGAGACGGTACTTAGCTTAGGAGATGCGGCACCCGGCGCCAGATGACGGGAGCCGTTGATGATGTCAGGTAGTGACCGGCGTGGAAGACGGAGGCTGGGGGTGTGTCAGAGGCGTATCCTCACACGTGTTTCGCCTGTGGCTTTCTCAAAGGACGCTGACAGGGAAGCAGAACAGCCGGTATTAAGTGCGTGGCTCTGTCCAATCGGAGCCAGGGGGCGGGTAAAGGGGTGAGTGACATTTAGGATGAAAAAATGGGTTTAGCCGTGGAGTGAATTGGAAACAAATGAGAAGGGAAAGGAAAAAAGGGGGGCGTTTATACAGGGGACGCAGTGTTGCACTGTGCCCGAATGGTACTTAAGGGTTTGAGCATGTTAAGCTGGTGAACACGGGGATTAAGAGCTGGGTGCTAAATGTCTTGCTGGAGTCTTGCTGGAGTAATGCTGTGATGGTTAGTTAATAAAAGGCATGATCATTATATCAGGATTCTATAAATTGCAGAAAAATGTCCTATTGTTAATGATAATAAATAAGACCAAAACATGTTTCTAGAATGATTGTTAGCCATTGCAAGGGCTAATGATGAAAGAATGAATAAATTAACTAGAAAGCTCTTAATAAATGTTTACATAAAAAATGTTGGTGGTAGTCCTGTAAAAATTGCTGGACAGACTATTGAAACATTTGAATGGATAAGTGATGGTTCAGATTGCACTTGTTGGTCACCTACTTATAGTATAAAATAAATAGTGGTCCTGCATAAACTTAATATATATTGTATAATCCATACTGTCAAAAAATAGCAGATATTTTATTAATTAGAGAAATATGGTAGTCACCCTTGTATAATGTCCCTTATATCATAGTAAATGGGAAGGAAGTATGGGTATAGATACTGGGAATAGTAGTACAAGCAAAAAGAAAATAATGTATAAATGTGTGTAAATGGATCACGAGGTAAGAAAAACTATCATGAGAGTGGTCCCGAAAAAGGAGGGAGCAACACTATGGATACACCATAAATTTTAATCATAAGATGAATATGATAGTCTCCCTTATATGGTGTCCCTTACGTCGTAATAGATGGGAAAGAGGTATGGGTGTAGATACTATCGAATGATGGTACAAGCAAAGCGAAAATAGAGAGAAGAAAATATTCTATGAATGTATATATACTGGTCACGAAGTAAGAAAAAAGGGGTCTGAATAGCATGAGAGTGGTCCCGAAAAAAGAGGGAGCCACAATATGAATGCAGCATGGCTGGGGGAGTGGGGATAGAAGGAAAACAAGTTAGAGGAAACAGGGATTACAAGAAAGCACTATAATTGATGCCTTCGTTGAGGCCTTTGGGAGTGAGGGATCCCAAGTGGAAGATCCACCAGGTTTCTTTGCGGAGGAGTGCTTGGTTGGTATCTCCTCCTCTTCGTCCAAGATGCAATTGTTCCAAACCGCAGAATTTGAGATCATTGGTATTGGAGGCATGTTTTTTCAGAAAATGTCGTGCCACCGATGTTAGAGTTTTCATTTTGGATTGATCGCTAACGGCATTTCTGATGTTGCCTAGGTGTTCCAGAATCCTCTGTTTGAGAGGCCTGGAGGTCATACCTATGTATCTCAATTGGCATGGGCATGTGATACAGTAAATGACGTTGGGAGTCTTGCAATTGAAGTGTTCCCTGATCAGAATCGGTGTTCCGAATTTATCATCAACGGTTTTGATATTGTTGACATGTCCACATGCTTTGCAATTACCACATGGGTAGGTCCCTGTGATCAGCGGTTTCTTCGGTTGGTTTGCGGTGTAGTGGCTATGCACCAAATTATCCTTCAAGTTCGGTGCCCTGCGCCAGCTCATGTCCACTCGTGTGTTCAGATTAGCGGCGAGATCGGGGTCAGACAGAAGAATGGGCCAATGTCGTTGGATAATATTTTTAATTGATTTCCATTCCGGACAGAAGTTTCCTACCAGTCGGATCGTATTGGACGTGGTGTCTTTGGGGCTTTTGAACAAGATCTTCTCGCGGGAGGTAGATAGTATGGCTTTCTTTGATCTCTTGATGAGTCTTTTAGAGTAACCACGTTCGTGGAGTCTCTGCGATAGATCTTCACACTTGTCCTTGAATACCTGATCATCAGAGCAATTGCGTCGGAGTCTTAAGAACTCGCCTTTTGGAAGGTTGTCAATGGTCGGAGGGAAGTGTGAGCTGGTACTGTGAAGCAGGCTATTCGTGGAGGTGGACTTTCGATACAGTTCCGTGGAGAGCATGTTGTTAGTATCCCTGTAAATTCTCAGATCTAGGAAGTTGATACTGTTACTGTCGCATTCGAAAGTAAACTTCAAATTCAGGTCGTTGGTGTTTAATCGCTCGATAAATTGGGTAAGGTGGAGTTTGGACCCTTTCCAGATAACAAGGATGTCATCAATGTATCTCATCCAGCTTTGGATACATTCAGTATCAGGGTCATTTTGGAAGACAACTTCCCTCTCCCACCATCCAAGGAAGAGGTTTGCGTACGTGGGAGCACAAGCCGCTCCCATCGCAGTACCCCTTCCTTGGACGTAGTAATAATTCTCGAAAATGAAGTAATTTTTCGGAGTGAGAAGTCCAGGAGCTCCAATAGAAATTCATGAAAGGGGGTGATGCCCTCCATTTGCATGAAATATCTCACTGCTCGGATGCCAAGGTCATGCTTAATACAATTGTAGAGTGACTCTACGTCTAATGACACGAGAAGATGGTCATCATCTAATTGTATGTCGTGAAGTTTCTGGAGGACATCAGTGGTATCCTTGGTGTATGATGGTAAACCAACCACATGGTGACGGAGATGGATGTCCAGGAAGGTGCAAGCATTCTCAATTAAGGAGCCATTTCCAGATACAATAGGTCTTCCGGGTGGCTCTTCCAAGCACTTGTGGACCTTTGGAAGTAAATAGAATGTCGCTACCCTTGGTGTGGGGTTCTCTAAATATTTGTGCTCTGATTTGGTAATGACTCCATTAGCAACTGCCCTGCCAATAATTTTGTTATATCCAAGTAGGAAATTCGAGGTGGGGTCGAACATAGATTTAGTATAACATGATGTGTCGTTGAGTTGTTTGTGTGCCTCTTTCAAGTACATCTGGACAGGCCATATGACTATGTTTCCACCTTTGTCAGATGGTTTGACAACAATATCCGTGAGTTCTTTGATTTCTCTGAGTGCTTTTGCTTCCTGTTTGCTCAAGTTACCTTTTGGTAGGAATTTGTTCATTTTTTTCCTAAGGTACAGTTGGTCCAGGTCCTTGGCAACCAGGTTGGTGAAGACTCGTACTTCTGGACAGATGGTGTCTTGCGGGAAGAATGTCGAGCGCTTCTTGCATATGGGTCTGCTGTTGTTGGGTTCTTCCGGACTTTCCAGTTCTTCAAGCTCCTCAATAGCCTGCAATTCACGTGGTGACCATTCTGGGGTCCGTTCAGAATCTATGGACTCTTTGCGAGAGGCATGGAATTTGGTGAGAAGAAGTTTGCGACTGAATAACTGTATACTAGTTTCCCATCGGAATCTATCAAACTTGCCGGTGGGTGAGAAGGAGAGACCTTTGTGAAGAACATTTTGTTGATCAGTGGTCAGAATGTGAGAGGACAGATTAATGATTTGGAGGCCAGAGGTTGGTGGAACTAATTGGGTTTCTTCCTCTGAGACTGCCGACTCGGTTGTCGCGGCTCCCATTGTGTCCAGTCCCTTCTTCGATTTCTTCTTGGACCTTCTTGTCTTCCTCCCCCTCGATGGGAACCCCTTCCCCCTCCAAAATCTAAAAAATGTTGCTGATTGTTGGTGTGTGAGCTGTCGTATGAGTTGTCACTCAGTTCGTCAGCACTCGAGTACTCAGACTCTGAAGGAGATGGTGTACCTCTTCTATCTTGGTTGTAATTTTTCCTTGGGGCTCTTTGAAAACGTGTCCAGTTGAATATTTTTCCAGTCGCAAAATCTCTTTGGTCTCTGAGAAACTTAGTTTTTTTGCGGTCTATGATAATTGTCTCATAATGGTCTAGTTCTTTCTTATTTTTATCGAAGTTAGCTTGGAATTGTGTATCTTGCTCCCATTTCTCTAATTTTTTGCCTAATTCCTCAATGTTTTTAGAACATTCTTCTAGGATCAGGTTGTTATGACGAATCAAGATGGACATCAGCTCCTGAGAGCATTTCAGGAGACTCGTCTCCCACTCTTTCTTGAGAGTGTCAGTGGCCAGATCGAAGGCCGGGAAAGTTTTCGGTCTAAGGCCTCGTGGCGTGATTTTTTGCTTATAATAATTCTCCAGACTGGAGAGGTCCCAGTTTGTGCGTATTTGTTTCTGGAGTAATCTCTTCAGACTGGCCAAATCGTCATCCCACGTTTGGTCGGTCTCAGTCGACGTTGATTGAGTTGGGAAAATAGTATTGAAGTCATTTATTCTGTGTCGACTTGTTAATTCGCTTCGTAAGTTGAATGTGGACATAGTAAGGTGTAATTGTAATCACAAGGTGAAGTCGGCTGTACTACCACCTCGAAGTTGGTGTCTTGTGGAGTAATAAAAGAGGTCAGAGATACAAAATAGATCGAGTACCGTGCTCAAATCCAAGAACCTGAGAAAGAACTCAGTTTGGAACTACGTACATTTTGAAAGAAGGATTGGCACTGGTTTGAAATATACATTGAGTAACAATTGTATAGTGGTATTAGATATAGAGAACCAGCGTAGTTACTGCTCTTTTTTGGATATATAATGGCAGTGTTTGGCTGGTGGTGCTCCCAAGGATGTTCAGTATTTAAACTGTAAGGCAACGAGAGGGGGGGTGGTCACGAGAATGACCAAAAAGGGAACATGCAAACGGGTTTTTGGGGCACACTTGATGATAATGTAGTATATGTGAAGAGATGATATGTGGGTGAAATAAGACTTAACTTTTATTAAGGAATAACTCTAAAACAAGGTGATATTTCAAATTGATGCAAATAATGCACAAAACAAGACAATATGTATTCAATAGAATAGATGTGGAAATATCACAAAATATAAGGTTGTTAACCTGTCAAAAAAGAAGAAAGAGGGTCCTTGATATAATTTGTAAGAGTGGGCGCAATGTTTAAGATGAAAATACAAATATACCTGTAACAAAAAGTCCCTGTTGTTAAACAGAAGTTTGTTCAATTAATATCAATAAATGAAATTTATACAGGGTACAGGTATGTAATAGTGGATGCTTGACACACTAAATACAGGATTTAGGAGATGTATATAAATGAACCTGTCTCCGTCTTATAATTATAAAAAAAGAGATTAATACCATTCAGTGGGAGGTAATAATGGGGGGTCACTACCGGACAGTGAGAAGTAATAGTGAAGATTAAAGAATGTGAAAAAAGCCGAAGCTATAGAGAGATTAGTAAGATTGAGCTGAGTCCAGAAGGTGATCTCCTGCCTGCAACTTGATTACAACACCCGGTATTCCCAAAGGGTCTTCCCAAAGGTACTAGCCGGGCCCATCACTGCTTAGCTGCTGAAATCGGAATGGGTTCAGGCGATCCAGTGAGGTATGATAGTAATATTGTTGGCATGCGAAAGGGATACCAGCATTTGAGGCTCAAATGAAAAAAGGTGCTTCTGCTGTCAGAGGCGCCGTTGGTGGTCCACCCTGGTGCTCACCTGCATTGCAGGGGGGATGGCTGCGGCACCACTGATGAGAGAGCACTGAAGTAAAAAGATATCAGCAAAAAAGAGGATGGGCTGGTGTCAATGGTGCGGTCCTTAACCTCTGCTGTCCATCATCCACCTTTGGGTGTCCAATGATGAATGAGAGAGTCAAGGATTGCTGATCCAGTCCCAGAAAAAGAAGAAAAAATTGAAAAAATTATTATATCGGGGACAGCACAACCAATGATGTTGTTGCTGGTTATGTTGTTGCTGGGAATAGAATGAGGTTTGCCAAAAGTAGCAGGGATTAGTTAATTAAAAGTTTTTTTCGGTTTTGTGTCCTCATTAATGGTGCATCCTAGTCCCCATAGATGTCAGTAAGTGGGAATTTCTGACCGGAGCTATTGTGCCACCTTGAGGAAGTTTATTGCTGGATTGCCCAGTCTGTATGCTACACTAACAATTAGAGCGATTGTTTTCTGCTGTGTATTTAGGAAAGCAGATAATTGGACAGACTGGGTTGTGGGTTCTGTGTCGATGTCCACAGAGTATAGGGAGGGGAAAATGGGGGATAGTTCCTATATTTAAGTGCCAATAACAATCAAATGTGCATGCAATTGAGATCAGGAACTGTTAATATTCACAGTGCTGGTCTCATGTTGATATACAGTTACTGCTGGTAAAGAGAATTCAATCTTATATTGGTAGTAGTATTGTGCACAAAGTAAAGTAATGTAGCAGTATATTATACAAAGTATCTTGTGATAGTTTTTTCACTCAGAGTTTCATACATAGGTTCAAATAATGTTATGCGCATGGAGTTTCATAACCAAAGACAAAGTAATATGAGGTAAAATTACTATCTGTTTAAGGTAATTGCTGCCTGTAGTTGCAGGCGAAGATGGTCAGGTGTACTATTAATTAGAGCAGCCGCTGGTACATTTGCAAGATGACTAAAGTAATAAACATAGCCGCTGGTACATTTGCAAGATGACTGAAGTAATAGACACCATGTGTGACGGTTCCCGGAACAGAGTCACGGAGGCCGTCTATAACGTATAAGGTATTGCTGATTCGTCTGGGGGAGAAACAATGAGGGAAGGCTAAGGCAGCCAACTCCCCACGGAGAGTGAGGGGAGAGACGGTACTTAGCTTAGGAGATGCGGCACCCGGCGCCAGATGACGGGAGCCGTTGATGATGTCAGGTAGTGACCGGCGTGGAAGACGGAGGCTGGGGGTGTGTCAGAGGCGTATCCTCACACGTGTTTCGCCTGTGGCTTTCTCAAAGGACGCTGACAGGGAAGCAGAACAGCCGGTATTAAGTGCGTGGCTCTGTCCAATCGGAGCCAGGGGGCGGGTAAAGGGGTGAGTGACATTTAGGATGAAAAAATGGGTTTAGCCGTGGAGTGAATTGGAAACAAATGAGAAGGGAAAGGAAAAAAGGGGGGCGTTTATACAGGGGACGCAGTGTTGCACTGTGCCCGAATGGTACTTAAGGGTTTGAGCATGTTAAGCTGGTGAACACGGGGATTAAGAGCTGGGTGCTAAATGTCTTGCTGGAGTCTTGCTGGAGTAATGCTGTGATAGTTAGTTAATAAAAGGCATGATCATTATATCAGGATTCTATAAATTGCAGAAAAATGTCCTATTGTTAATGATAATAAATAAGACCAAAACATGTTTCTAGAATGATTGTTAGCCATTGCAAGGGCTAATGATGAAAGAATGAATAAATTAACTAGAAAGCTCTTAATAAATGTTTACATAAAAAATGTTGGTGGTAGTCCTGTAAAAATTGCTGGACAGACTATTGAAACATTTGAATGGATAAGTGATGGTTCAGATTGCACTTGTTGGTCACCTACTTATAGTATAAAATAAATAGTGGTCCTGCATAAACTTAATATATATTGTATAATCCATACTGTCAAAAAATAGCAGATATTTTATTAATTAGAGAAATATGGTAGTCACCCTTGTATAATGTCCCTTATATCATAGTAAATGGGAAGGAAGTATGGGTATAGATACTGGGAATAGTAGTACAAGCAAAAAGAAAATAATGTATAAATGTGTGTAAATGGATCACGAGGTAAGAAAAACTATCATGAGAGTGGTCCCGAAAAAGGAGGGAGCAACACTATGGATACACCATAAATTTTAATCATAAGATGAATATGATAGTCTCCCTTATATGGTGTCCCTTACGTCGTAATAGATGGGAAAGAGGTATGGGTGTAGATACTATCGAATGATGGTACAAGCAAAGCGAAAATAGAGAGAAGAAAATATTCTATGAATGTATATATACTGGTCACGAAGTAAGAAAAAAGGGGTCTGAATAGCATGAGAGTGGTCCCGAAAAAAGAGGGAGCCACAATATGAATGCAGCATGGCTGGGGGAGTGGGGATAGAAGGAAAACAAGTTAGAGGAAACAGGGATTACAAGAAAGCACTATAATTGATGCCTTCGTTGAGGCCTTTGGGAGACGAGTCTCTCAAGAAAGAGTGGGAGACGAGTCTCCTGAAATGCTCTCAGGAGCTGATGTCCATCTTGATTCGTCATAACAACCTGATCCTAGAAGAATGTTCTAAAAACATTGAGGAATTAGGCAAAAAATTAGAGAAATGGGAGCAAGATACACAATTCCAAGCTAACTTCGATAAAAATAAGAAAGAACTAGACCATTATGAGACAATTATCATAGACCGCAAAAAAACTAAGTTTCTCAGAGACCAAAGAGATTTTGCGACTGGAAAAATATTCAACTGGACACGTTTTCAAAGAGCCCCAAGAAAAAATTACAACCAAGATAGAAGAGGTACACCATCTCCTTCAGAGTCTGAGTACTCGAGTGCTGACGAACTGAGTGACAACTCATACGACAGCTCACACACCAACAATCAGCAACATTTTTTAGATTTTGGAGGGGGAAGGGGTTCCCATCGAGGGGGAGGAAGACAAGAAGGTCCAAGAAGAAATCGAAGAAGGGACTGGACACAATGGGAGCCGCGACAACCGAGTCGGCAGTCTCAGAGGAAGAAACCCAATTAGTTCCACCAACCTCTGGCCTCCAAATCATTAATCTGTCCTCTCACATTCTGACCACTGATCAACAAAATGTTCTTCACAAAGGTCTCTCCTTCTCACCCACCGGCAAGTTTGATAGATTCCGATGGGAAACTAGTATACAGTTATTCAGTCGCAAACTTCTTCTCACCAAATTCCATGCCTCTCGCAAAGAGTCCATAGATTCTGAACGGACCCCAGAATGGTCACCACGTGAATTGCAGGCTATTGAGGAGCTTGAAGAACTGGAAAGTCCGGAAGAACCCAACAACAGCAGACCCATATGCAAGAAGCGCTCGACATTCTTCCCGCAAGACACCATCTGTCCAGAAGTACGAGTCTTCACCAACCTGGTTGCCAAGGACCTGGACCAACTGTACCTTAGGAAAAAAATGAACAAATTCCTACCAAAAGGTAACTTGAGCAAACAGGAAGCAAAAGCACTCAGAGAAATCAAAGAACTCACGGATATTGTTGTCAAACCATCTGACAAAGGTGGAAACATAGTCATATGGCCTGTCCAGATGTACTTGAAAGAGGCACACAAACAACTCAACGACACATCATGTTATACTAAATCTATGTTCGACCCCACCTCGAATTTCCTACTTGGATATAACAAAATTATTGGCAGGGCAGTTGCTAATGGAGTCATTACCAAATCAGAGCACAAATATTTAGAGAACCCCACACCAAGGGTAGCGACATTCTATTTACTTCCAAAGGTCCACAAGTGCTTGGAAGAGCCACCCGGAAGACCTATTGTATCTGGAAATGGCTCCTTAATTGAGAATGCTTGCACCTTCCTGGACATCCATCTCCGTCACCATGTGGTTGGTTTACCATCATACACCAAGGATACCACTGATGTCCTCCAGAAACTTCACGACATACAATTAGATGATGACCATCTTCTCGTGTCATTAGACGTAGAGTCACTCTACAATTGTATTAAGCATGACCTTGGCATCCGAGCAGTGAGATATTTCATGCAAATGGAGGGCATCACCCCCTTTCATGAATTTCTATTGGAGCTCCTGGACTTCTCACTCCGGAAAAATTACTTCATTTTCGAGAATTATTACTACGTCCAAGGAAGGGGTACTGCGATGGGAGCGGCTTGTGCTCCCACGTACGCAAACCTCTTCCTTGGATGGTGGGAGAGGGAAGTTGTCTTCCAAAATGACCCTGATACTGAATGTATCCAAAGCTGGATGAGATACATTGATGACATCCTTGTTATCTGGAAAGGGTCCAAACTCCACCTTACCCAATTTATCGAGCGATTAAACACCAACGACCTGAATTTGAAGTTTACTTTCGAATGCGACAGTAACAGTATCAACTTCCTAGATCTGAGAATTTACAGGGATACTAACAACATGCTCTCCACGGAACTGTATCGAAAGTCCACCTCCACGAATAGCCTGCTTCACAGTACCAGCTCACACTTCCCTCCGACCATTGACAACCTTCCAAAAGGCGAGTTCTTAAGACTCCGACGCAATTGCTCTGATGATCAGGTATTCAAGGACAAGTGTGAAGATCTATCGCAGAGACTCCACGAACGTGGTTACTCTAAAAGACTCATCAAGAGATCAAAGAAAGCCATACTATCTACCTCCCGCGAGAAGATCTTGTTCAAAAGCCCCAAAGACACCACGTCCAATACGATCCGACTGGTAGGAAACTTCTGTCCGGAATGGAAATCAATTAAAAATATTATCCAACGACATTGGCCCATTCTTCTGTCTGACCCCGATCTCGCCGCTAATCTGAACACACGAGTGGACATGAGCTGGCGCAGGGCACCGAACTTGAAGGATAATTTGGTGCATAGCCACTACACCGCAAACCAACCGAAGAAACCGCTGATCACAGGGACCTACCCATGTGGTAATTGCAAAGCATGTGGACATGTCAACAATATCAAAACCGTTGATGATAAATTCGGAACACCGATTCTGATCAGGGAACACTTCAATTGCAAGACTCCCAACGTCATTTACTGTATCACATGCCCATGCCAATTGAGATACATAGGTATGACCTCCAGGCCTCTCAAACAGAGGATTCTGGAACACCTAGGCAACATCAGAAATGCCGTTAGCGATCAATCCAAAATGAAAACTCTAACATCGGTGGCACGACATTTTCTGAAAAAACATGCCTCCAATACCAATGATCTCAAATTCTGCGGTTTGGAACAATTGCATCTTGGACGAAGAGGAGGAGATACCAACCAAGCACTCCTCCGCAAAGAAACCTGGTGGATCTTCCACTTGGGATCCCTCACTCCCAAAGGCCTCAACGAAGGCATCAATTATAGTGCTTTCTTGTAATCCCTGTTTCCTCTAACTTGTTTTCCTTCTATCCCCACTCCCCCAGCCATGCTGCATTCATATTGTGGCTCCCTCTTTTTTCGGGACCACTCTCATGCTATTCAGACCCCTTTTTTCTTACTTCGTGACCAGTATATATACATTCATAGAATATTTTCTTCTCTCTATTTTCGCTTTGCTTGTACCATCATTCGATAGTATCTACACCCATACCTCTTTCCCATCTATTACGACGTAAGGGACACCATATAAGGGAGACTATCATATTCATCTTATGATTAAAATTTATGGTGTATCCATAGTGTTGCTCCCTCCTTTTTCGGGACCACTCTCATGATAGTTTTTCTTACCTCGTGATCCATTTACACACATTTATACATTATTTTCTTTTTGCTTGTACTACTATTCCCAGTATCTATACCCATACTTCCTTCCCATTTACTATGATATAAGGGACATTATACAAGGGTGACTACCATATTTCTCTAATTAATAAAATATCTGCTATTTTTTGACAGTATGGATTATACAATATATATTAAGTTTATGCAGGACCACTATTTATTTTATACTATAAGTAGGTGACCAACAAGTGCAATCTGAACCATCACTTATCCATTCAAATGTTTCAATAGTCTGTCCAGCAATTTTTACAGGACTACCACCAACATTTTTTATGTAAACATTTATTAAGAGCTTTCTAGTTAATTTATTCATTCTTTCATCATTAGCCCTTGCAATGGCTAACAATCATTCTAGAAACATGTTTTGGTCTTATTTATTATCATTAACAATAGGACATTTTTCTGCAATTTATAGAATCCTGATATAATGATCATGCCTTTTATTAACTAACTATCACAGCATTACTCCAGCAAGACTCCAGCAAGACATTTAGCACCCAGCTCTTAATCCCCGTGTTCACCAGCTTAACATGCTCAAACCCTTAAGTACCATTCGGGCACAGTGCAACACTGCGTCCCCTGTATAAACGCCCCCCTTTTTTTTTCCTTTCCCTTCTCATTTGTTTCCAATTCACTCCACGGCTAAACCCATTTTTTCATCCTAAATGTCACTCACCCCTTTACCCGCCCCCTGGCTCCGATTGGACAGAGCCACGCACTTAATACCGGCTGTTCTGCTTCCCTGTCAGCGTCCTTTGAGAAAGCCACAGGCGAAACACGTGTGAGGATACGCCTCTGACACACCCCCAGCCTCCGTCTTCCACGCCGGTCACTACCTGACATCATCAACGGCTCCCGTCATCTGGCGCCGGGTGCCGCATCTCCTAAGCTAAGTACCGTCTCTCCCCTCACTCTCCGTGGGGAGTTGGCTGCCTTAGCCTTCCCTCATTGTTTCTCCCCCAGACGAATCAGCAATACCTTATACGTTATAGACGGCCTCCGTGACTCTGTTCCGGGAACCGTCACACATGGTGTCTATTACTTCAGTCATCTTGCAAATGTACCAGCGGCTATGTTTATTACTTTAGTCATCTTGCAAATGTACCAGCGGCTGCTCTAATTAATAGTACACCTGACCATCTTCGCCTGCAACTACAGGCAGCAATTACCTTAAACAGATAGTAATTTTACCTCATATTATTTTGTCTTTGGTTATGAAACTCCATGCGCATAACATTATTTGAACCTATGTATGAAACTCTGAGTGAAAAAACTATCACAAGATACTTTGTATAATATACTGCTACATTACTTTACTTTGTGCACAATACTACTACCAATATAAGATTGAATTCTCTTTACCAGCAGTAACTGTATATCAACATGAGACCAGCACTGTGAATATTAACAGTTCCTGATCTCAATTGCATGCACATTTGATTGTTATTGGCACTTAAATATAGTAACTATCCCCCATTTTCCCCTCCCTATACTCTGTGGACATCGACACAGAACCCACAACCCAGTCTGTCCAATTATCTGCTTTCCTAAATACACAGCAGAAAACAATCGCTCTAATTGTTAGTGTAGCATACAGACTGGGCAATCCAGCAATAAACTTCCTCAAGGTGGCACAATAGCTCCGGTCAGAAATTCCCACTTACTGACATCTATGGGGACTAGGATGCACCATTAATGAGGACACAAAACCGAAAAAAACTTTTAATTAACTAATCCCTGCTACTTTTGGCAAACCTCATTCTATTCCCAGCAACAACATTACCAGCAACAACATCATTGGTTGTGCTGTCCCCGATATAATAATTTTTTCAATTTTTTCTTCTTTTTCTGGGACTGGATCAGCAATCCTTGACTCTCTCATTCATCATTGGACACCCAAAGGTGGATGATGGACAGCAGAGGTTAAGGACCGCACCATTGACACCAGCCCATCCTCTTTTTTGCTGATATCTTTTTACTTCAGTGCTCTCTCATCAGTGGTGCCGCAGCCATCCCCCCTGCAATGCAGGTGAGCACCAGGGTGGACCACCAACGGCGCCTCTGACAGCAGAAGCACCTTTTTTCATTTGAGCCTCAAATGCTGGTATCCCTTTCGCATGCCAACAATATTACTATCATACCTCACTGGATCGCCTGAACCCATTCCGATTTCAGCAGCTAAGCAGTGATGGGCCCGGCTAGTACCTTTGGGAAGACCCTTTGGGAATACCGGGTGTTGTAATCAAATTGCAGGCAGGAGATCACCTTCTGGACTCAGCTCAATCTTACTAATCTCTCTATAGCTTCGGCTTTTTTCACATTCTTTAATCTTCACTATTACTTCTCACTGTCCGGTAGTGACCCCCCATTATTACCTCCCACTGAATGGTATTAATCTCTTTTTTTATAATTATAAGACGGAGACAGGTTCATTTATATACATCTCCTAAATCCTGTATTTAGTGTGTCAAGCATCCACTATTACATACCTGTACCCTGTATAAATTTCATTTATTGATATTAATTGAACAAACTTCTGTTTAACAACAGGGACTTTTTGTTACAGGTATATTTGTATTTTCATCTTAAACATTGCGCCCACTCTTACAAATTATATCAAGGACCCTCTTTCTTCTTTTTTGACAGGTTAACAACCTTATATTTTGTGATATTTCCACATCTATTCTATTGAATACATATTGTCTTGTTTTGTGCATTATTTGCATCAATTTGAAATATCACCTTGTTTTAGAGTTATTCCTTAATAAAAGTTAAGTCTTATTTCACCCACATATCATCTCTTCACATATACTACATTATCATCAAGTGTGCCCCAAAAACCCGTTTGCATGTTCCCTTTTTGGTCATTCTCGTGACCACCCCCCCTCTCGTATTTTTGGGATAGTAAATGTCAAAAATAAGGGTACTCTTTACCTAGCACGGCGCCCACGATGTCCATCGCGGTCATCGGGTGTAAAAAATCGCGGGCATCGCGTCCATCGTATGCACTAAAGTAACGGGTGCGACGCGATTTCCCATAGGGATCAATGTTAAATTTTTCAATGGACCCGATTTTTCAGTTCAATGCCTCAATGCCCGCGATTTTGCCATAGGAAACAATGTTAAATGGGCCACAGAGCCCAAATAGGCACCCTTAGCAGTGAAATGTCCCCCACAATTGTTAACGACACCCCACGATCCACGCGAACCCGAAGCGTGGCGAGCGCAGCGAGCCCGTGAGGGGCGGCGGTACGCGTCCTCCGACCTTTTCATACCCCCACTATCCACGTCGGCGTGGAGTTGAGAATAGAATAGTGTGGCGAGCGCAGCGAGCCACCGAGCCCGAAGCGTGGCGAGCGCAGCGAGCCCCGCGAGGGGACGCGGATACCTTCACAGGTAAACGCGGCCCTACGCGGGCTTCACAGGTATCCGCGTCCCCTCGCGGGGCTCTCTGCGCTCGCCATGCTTCGGGCTCGGTGGCTCGCTGCGCTCGCCACACTATTCTATTCTCAACTCCACGCCGACGTGGATAGTGGGGGTATGAAAAGGTCGGAGGACGCGTACCGCCGCCCCTCGCGGGCTCGCTGCGCTCGCCACGCTTCGGGTTCGCGTGGATCGTGGGGTGTCGTTAACAATTGTGGGGGACATTTCACTGCTAACGGTGCCTATTTGGGCTCTGTGGCCCATTTAACATTGTTTCCTATGGCAAAATCACGGGCATTGAGGCAATGAACTGAAAAATCGGGTCCATTGAAAAATTTAACATTGATCCCTATGGGAAATCGCGGGCATCGCGTCCGTCGCGTCGCACCCGTTACTTTAGTGCATACGATGGACGCGATGCCCGCGATGGGCGCCGTCCTAGGTAAAGAGTATTAAATAAGTGTATTTCTGGATACAAATACACATAGTTTTTACAAATTTCCTTTAGTAAATTTCCCCCATATTGTAATGTAATGACTGAAATCAAGATAAATGATATCACAACTTTTGTCACCATTAGGGAAAATTTGGAGGAGTTTTCTTGGTGGAAACTGTTATTTGTTTTGGGTTTTTTTCGTACTGCAAACATGCATAAACCTCTTGCACATTTCTGGCTTTATACATTCAGATGCAATTTGCACTTATGCAAAGAGAGACATGGTGGTGGAACGTGGCGGGGGGAACGCAAGCACTGATCAAACACAGTATAGGCATGTTCTCAAAATGCATCCTGTCTGTGCCTGTCTGATTACCTAGGATGACAGTCGGCAGCTAGGCACTTCTGATGGGCTGCATGTGTTTTGATCTCTCCCAATTATAGTATTACTATTATGAATGATGTGATTTATTCCATTGATATTTGCAATTTGTATGCATAACGAAAGCAGACTCATTTGTTCTTTTAAAGGGGAAAAGAATGGATATTGGTATTTGATGGAACTTAACAAGAAGATTAATTTTGTAAATATTTATATTTTACATGGAAATGCCCATTTATTTATTTATTAATAACACTGTCCAGATATACGACCATTTTATGTACCAATTGGGTATTGTAACCGACTAGTTTTTACTACTAACAGTATCTGTTCTAAACCCCCCCCACACAGGACACTGTGACCCACAGGAGGTCAGTTTGCATCGCTCTTAGATTAAGTTAACTAAATCCTGGAAAATTTAACAAGATCTAGAGCCAAACAATTATCTTGTTTTCTCATGCTTATCCTCAAAGCAATTTTAATCTGCTGTGACTGACATTGATCAATATGTTGTATGTGGTTTTTAATGAATAATTATTTCATTTTCAATATAGGAGTATTATGCCAATATAACTGTAGTACTACACATCAACCCTAAATATTAATATTTAAACATGTGGACAGGGAAGGGGCACAGATATAAACTTCTCCATCTCCCCCATTGTGAAACTTTTGTTGCTGAGGAGGTCACGATGCCTCCATCTTGCATAATCCAATTACTTTTGACCTGCTCCTCAAGAGTCAGGAGAAATTCAATTACTTTTTCATGCATTTCAAGTACATTTTTAATGCAGATCCACTGGAAACATTACCGTCAATCAATAGCAGTATTAGATTGGGCCTTGGTAACACAGACACATATTGACTTTCGATTAACCGTTTCAGTTAATCAGAGAGTAAGCTCCCGGGGCTAGTGTGATTATATTTTTGTTGACTTCTGTTGCTCAGTGAAGTACGAACACCCTTATGGTGTATTTCATAATTTATATATTATATACTTAAAATAATTCATTGAAGAAACTGTGGGTAAAGGTGTGTACATAAGGTGCGATTTTGGCTAATGATTTTGACTCTATAGTCAAAATCAATAGCTAGTTAGTTCAAAACAAACAGTGTTAAGACCGTGTAAGATCGGATGCGCGGCATCGTGTAAGATCGTGATGGGATCTGGATGCGCGGCATCAGAATCTAAAGTAGAAAAAGATTGTGCAGCACAGTCTATTTCTACTACCTTGTAAGGAGGGTCATGCTGCTGAATGCAGCATGGGTCCAGATCCCCCCTCCCCCAAATAGTCACCCCCCTCCCTGCCTGCCGATGACGGTATCCAACCCCAGATATAATTTTTTGGATTGTGTTAACATTTTCTCAATGTTGACCTTTTTCAATGACGACCTTTTTTCAATGTCGAATGTGTGCATGTTGACCGTTTGCAGGGTTGCCTACAATCTAAATAAGTAGGGTGTGGAACCGGTGGGCGTGGCATGAAAGGGGTGGGACCGGAGGCAGAGCTCAACAATTGAGCTTTGTGGGGCGTGGCCATTGCGATCGCATTATCATGGCCATGCCCCTGCTGTGAAATGCCGGCAGTACAGGAATTGCACAGCAGGGGGTGGGGCCACGATGATGCTATTCAGGGAGGGAAGGCAAATACAACCTTCTGGTGTCATTCTACTGACTGCCGATCTAGACACTGTGGACCTATCACCCGGACAGTTGTCATTTAAGTACAGTTGTTTGTTACTGAGGTTCTGACATTTTCCTATTTCCATTACTTGATTTTCAGTAGAGTCTGAGAATGTATTTAGATCAAATTTCCTCCAATCCATAGCAGGTGTTCCAATTGGTACAGCAAAACAGCTGCAATTCTGTAGGACTATTCTTATGCATTATATTCCTAATGACTCATACGCGAGTTTGCTGTGGCACTTGTCTCCCTCCCTCCAATGTTTCTGTACATTTATGTTTGTTTAAAGGAATATTCCATCTATAGGTGTCTTGAGCAGGGAAGAGATGGGGGAACTCATTTCTCTATGCTACCTAATTAACCCCCTCCCCCATTAGGCAGAGACAGGGCCAGTGGTAGGGTTTTTTGCCACCCCCCTGCAAACTAGAATGCTTTTATGTGAGAATTAATGTACAGATTAAAATGTTGCACCTCGCCATTAGAGGTGGTGGAACTCAGTTCCACCCTGTTTCCCCTCACTAGAACCCCTGGTCTAGAGATATAGATTGATAAGCCATGAGACCGCAAATGCATTGTAATTATTACTGTGTTAGATGGTATCCCTGTCAGATCACTGCACCCATATCACATACTAGCCCAGTATTGTTTACATTGCCCCCATCTGACCATTGTTTGTGGAGAAAAGAAGAAATTAGAGATTTATTGTGTGGATGAGATCTCCTGGCAAAAAAATAAAACAACCTAATGTGGCTTTGGCATAACGGCCAAGATGGCTGGATGCCTCGTTGTGTACCCAGTGTGTTCACTAGTATATGCACAGCTGTAATAGACACTGCAGCTGACAGAGTTTTCAGATAAGGGGCCAGATGCACTAAGTTTCAAAATTGATAAAATGGAGAGTGATAAACAACCAGCCAATCAGCTCCTGCCTGATACTTTTCAAACACAGACTGTGACAAGACAGGTAGAAGCTGATGGGCTAGCTGTTTAGCACTCTCCATTTTATCCCTTTTGAAGTTTAGTGCATCTGGCCCTATTATTCTTTTTTTCAATACCAACACCAGCCACATTACCGTACTCCCAGGAGAAGTGGCCTGCCCACCACTATTTGCCTGAAGTGGCCATCATCAAACCTCTGGGGCACCATTAGCAGAGACTGCTGTTCTTATACAGTAGCTGTACCAGCTGTACTAGCTTAAGCTACATTGGAAGTTTGGCTTTGCATTGTGAGGCATGGCCTGGTGGTGATTTGACTGGATTAATGTAGAGTCTTCCCATGGATGTTGTTTTGTAGCCATGAATCGCAATGCTTGTGGATATATATTGCTATCCGACTGCTTGCAGCTCCATGATTCCCTATACCTGAACTTTCCCCATTGGAAGTAAGTATTGCATCTGTCTGGTACATGTCCAATCATCAGCTGTCCTTGTTTGGCAGACCAACCTGTCTACATTTGGAACTTCAGAGTTTATAGCACTATCTATAGGCAGTTCTTCTGCTGGAGGGTAGAATGTGTGTTCAGAATGTCAGTTATCCTGTACAGCTGTATCAGACTTTGGGTCCATGTCACAACTCTTCCAGAAGCCAAAGATTGCTTGCAGTTTAGTACACCTCCTGTGTTGAGTTGTAGGATTCACCTGACTTTTCAGATGGACCAGTGCTATCTCTTCACATTTGAATCATACTCTGGTATAAACACACCGGGCTCATAGAGTCTGTCATTAAGTAAACATGTCCAGGCGTTAAACCCGCTGCTTTAGCCACTGTTGACTCTGATGCTGTGGGCTAAATTTACTAAGATGGGAGTTCTATTGAAGATGGGATGTTTTCCTTAGCAACCAATCAGACTGTACTTATTTGTTTAGCCTCTTCTACATGATAATAGATAGAATATGATTGGTTGCTATGGGCAACAACCCATCTTCACTAGAACTCCCATCTTAGTAAATTTACTGTCTGCTTCTATTCAGTTATTAGGCAATTTCCTTATGCAGAAAACCCACAGCGGATGAGCATTAGCCCATATAATCTGGCTTAAATACCAACAATTCAAGGCTTGCCCCTTGTGGTAAGCCACAGTGTGTACATTTCGATACACCAACTGGAGCGTACAGCATGGGACGGTGGCACTACATATGTAATATAAGCAGTGCACCTAACTACTATTATCACCACTTAATCTCCATTAGGTTGAAACTAGACAGTCTTTACAATGTTCTTTCTAGTACTGCTGTAGTGGTCCACTCCGCGGGTGTGGTATATGGTCCTGACAGTCGGAATCCCGACAGTCGTTAGCCCGACATCGGGATACCGACTGGCCGGACTCAGACAGCTGAGCGAGCGCAACAAAGCCCCTTGTGGGCTCGCTGCACTCGCCACACTGCGGGCACAGTGGCTCGCTTTACTCGCCACCTATTCTATTCTCCCTCTATGGGGGAGGTGGCCCCCACAAGGGAGAATAGCCGGTGGCCGTCGGAACCCCGAGTGTCAGGGTTTTGACTGTCGGGGTCCTGACGTTGGGGTAATGACTGTTGGGCTCCCGACTGTCGGGAAACTGTCCGGCACCCCACTCCACTCCTATTCTACTTTTTTGCATATCTTCTCTATCTTACCTTATGAGCCAGTTCCATGGTACATGAATCACAGAAGTGGAAGATACACTGCCAACCGTGCTAGAAACCACAAGCAATGTATCAAAGGAAAAAAATATATATCCCTTTTAAGGAAGTAAAAGATTCCTCATCTGGTGGTCGCATTAGTCATTAGTTCTCCATTGACGGTTGTCTCAACTCGTGGTTAAATTACTATAAAATGCATAAATCAAAGAAAAACCACTGTGTAATAAATTTAATCTAATGAAGTTATTATTATTGTTTATTTATATGGTGCCACAAGTGTTCTGCAGCACCTAATAATACATAAATGAGCAAAAAAACAAATAATTACAGTAAAAGACAATTTAGCACATCTACATGGTAAATAAGGATAGTTGCATCAGAGGACAGGACACAAGCAATTATCAGGATGGCAGAGATATATATATTCTAAGAAAAACACACAAGGAGAGAGGGCCCTGCCGGTGAGAGCTTACATTCTAAGTGGGAGGATCAGACAGACAGGAGTGACAAAGAAGGGGTACAGTAGGTTCAAATTTAAACAAATAAAATCGCAAAAGTTGAAGCTAAATGGTGTTACAGTATAACAAACTCACAGAATGTGTGAGGAGAATGAACACATAAAGGTATATTTATAGTCTAATAGTTCAAAACACCAATGGTAGTGTTTTTTCCACTTCTGTGTTTTATGTGTTTTCTTTAAATGTTGTGGTATTTATATTGGAAAGTGACTACACCTTGGCTGCTATCGCACCCATTAAGAGTATCCCCCAAAAAACTTTATTAAATTTGCTAGCTCCATGATACAGACTAGTGGGTAGTTTGATTTCATAGGGTCATATGCCAACCATCTTGACAATGGAGTGGTGTTTTTGTTCTTCCACATGGAGAGTACTGAACCTCGATAAAGGGCTGCATTGCCATGTGCCTCCTTTTTATTGTCTCCAGTCCTGTGACCTGTGTCATTATTTATGACCAAGGGCAAGAAATCTGCCTCACTAAACCCTGTCTCCTATTTTATGGTGACTCATTCCTCAAATACCTACTGACTCTCAAATACCTACTACTTTCATTCCAGTCATCTCCGAGAGCAAATTGTGCATTGAGGATTTATTCTGCTCCCTCCACAAAGACTGGCATTTCAATCATCCTGTCTGATATACAAAATATCAGTCTGGCTAACTATACAGTAGTTTACAAAGAAGTTTTGGGCCTTTAAAATTGAGATCACTAAATTTGATACCGGTATTGATGTCCTGGAAAGTGATTATTATATTCCAACAGATGTTTGCAGAAGGCATTAAACAAATATGTAATGACTTTCTATTACTGTCCAATAAACAAGAAGACCTTTAACAACAGGGGATGTAGAAATAACCTTGGCATCCATAATATTCCTGAGTTTGCATAGTCCGCTAATATTAAAGACTACATCTTCCTATTTTTTTATCAATTGCTTCTCCCATTCCAGGTGACATGTTGATCTTGGACAGAGTCTACCAAGTTGTCAAACCTTGATCACAGGATTCAGCCTTGCTGAGAGAATGTATTTTTGACTATACAATTTGCTCGAAAAATCAAATGTACTCACTAGTTTAGCACTCCCTCGACATCCCGTTGGGGAACAAGCTACTGTACTAGTTTTTCAGGATTTGTATCCCACTTCTATGCCAAGGTTGAGGAAAATTAAAGACATAACCAAATACTGATAAGGTATAGAAGAGGTCTCCCTTCACCTTACGAAACAATAAAGAAAATTGATAGGAAACTCACCAAATAAAGCACTTTAGCATCTCCAGAGTTTGAACCTCTCAGGTTCCTCATCTCATCAACAGGATTCTACGTCCATTCACACTGGGAGTACTGTACTGCTACCACTTCATAGAAAAGATTGGCATACAGATGTTCCACTTGACGAGTGGTTCCCAAACTGTGCGCCTAGGCTCCCAGGGGTGCCTCGGAGCACTTGCAGGGGTGCCTCAGGTTGGTGGTCCAAAACCAATTCAAATTATTTATGGCCAATGAAAGAAGGCAAAATCAGTGCTTAGGGCTTCCAATTATAAAATATGTGGGGAAACAGAAGTGAATTGTGTTCCTCACCACATAACTGGACCTAAGGATGATATTTAAGCACAGCTTATTTTATTGATTTTTTTTTTCTTGGTAACAAACTTTGGCCTAGGGGTGCCCTGACAAATATTCTGATACTCTAAGGTGCCATGATTCAAAAAAGTTTGGGAACCTCTGCACTAGACAGAAACCCACAACAGTTTGGAGGAATTCTGTTCTAGCGCCAAACATTGGGCTTAGTATATAAGTTATAAATATGTAACATTTACAAGGTTCAAATAAAATACTGCAGAGACAGTAAAATGAAAGATGAGAGCAGCAAATGAATCAAGTAACAAGATGGTCTTCATGGTGTGGAAACAATAATATCAATTTATGTAGGAGGGACAAGTCATGGCCTCATCCCACAGCTTTTTACCCCAGGAGTTGTGGGTTTATAGGAGAAGTGTTATTATTATAAGACAATGATTTGTCACTTTTCAAGCCTTAGATCTTTGTATACTCCACCAATAGATTAAACGAATGTGTGATTACGAAACTGCATGAAATAGATGCATGTCTTGCATGATGCAAAATGTATAGGATTGGGGAACTAGAAAGGAAAACCCAAAATTAGGCCAAAAAAAAGAGTCTCTACCGAGCCTGGGAGACAATGAGAGACAGTAGATCCAGAAAGAGGCTGCTTAGCAGTTAAGCTGCTCTCACTTAATGCAGTGCCAAAAATAGTTGCTAGACATCTATTATTTTAAATTGTGAGGGTTAATGATAATGAAAGAAATTTTATGTTAAAATATTTGCTGACTTAAAAACCTTGACGGAATAACTGCTACCTGTGTTAGTTACAATATATAAAACATTTCTCGAAGAGTATAGAAAATGACCTGTGGTGGCGCTATGCTGCCTATGGACTGTACAGACCCCCAGTTATCACCCAATAACTGAAAAAACGATACAATGCACAAAAAGTGGGGATTTCCAACCACGGGCGCAGGCTGAAGTCTTATGGATCCTCCTGGATTCTCCTTAGCGGTGTCTCGACCATGTAAGGGAAATTCAGAAGGAAAGGTCGTGATTACTACTACCCAAAGTATAGTTTTACTGTAGTAAATATATGACGTGTTTCTTGTAAATCAAAAAGTAAGCGTACCCTACTTACAGTAAGCAGGGCAGCGTAAATACACGTAGCGGTTTCTCTTTTTTTCTTCCTTTTTTCCTCTTATCTTCTTTCTTAGATTTTTCTTCCTTTTTTCTGTTTTCTCTCTTTCTGCGGACCACCTCTCACAGTATATACCTCGGTATTGTAGGAAAAGTACACAATATGTATAGTTAGTGATTTGTTCTCAGTGTGATGGAAAATTAAAGAGAAACACCCAGTGGACGAATGAAGTGAAGAGGTGGTGATTGGATCGTACCTTACTCACCAAGGTAAAGGTAAGGTACACATATAAGGGTTTCTTTATTTTGGAGAGGTTCTAATACACTTTAAGGATGATGGCGTACCCCTACTCACGTCAGTAGGGATTTCTTTACACCCGTAGCGTGTTCTTTAAAGGGGCTTTGACCTTGGCCGGAAAACCGCAGTTGTTCTCTCCAGGATGTATGGTGGTGTGTATACAAATATAATAAAAATATGTTAGATCTTAGTGGGTCTCTAAATCCTATGTGAAAAACACCCGGTGCTCACATGAAGTGGAGTGGTGGTAATCGGATCGTACCTTACTCACCAAGACAAAGGGTAAGGTACATATATAAAGGTTTCTTTCATATGGGGAGATTCTGTTTCCTCTATAAACCCAAGAAGTAATGGCGTACCCCAACTCACGTCAAGGGAGATTTCTTTATACACGTAGCGTGTTCTTTATATGGGGAGGGAGGCTTGACCTTGGTCCGAAGATGGCAATTTTTCTCTCCGAATAATATAGTGCAGGAGACAATATAATATGAAAGAATGTGTTAAATCTATTCAGTGAGTCTCTATATCATGTACGTATAGAGATTATTCCTATTAGAGGGTGTGCAATAAAACCAAGAGGTACTAGTATCGTACCATAACCGTGTGAGTTATGGTACGATACTAGTACCTCTTGGTTTTATTGCACACCCTCTAATAGGAATAATCTCTATACGTACATGATATAGAGACTCACTGAATAGATTAAACACATTCTTTCATATTATATTGTCTCCTGCACTATATTATTAGGAGAGAAAAATTGCCATCTTCGGATCAAGGTCAAGCCTCCCTCCACATATAAAGAACACGCTACGTGTATAAAGAAATCTCCCTTGACGTGAGTTGGGGTACGCCATTACTTCTTGGGTTTATAGAGGAAACAGAATCTCCCCATATGAAAGAAACCTTTATATATGTACCTTACCCTTTGTCTTGGTGAGTAAGGTACGATCCGATTACCACCACTCCACTTCATGTGAGCACCGGGTGTTTTTCACATAGGATTTAGAGACCCACTAAGATCTAACATATTTTTATTATATTTGTATACACACCACCATACATCCTGGAGAGAACAACTGCGGTTTTCCGGCCAAGGTCAAAGCCCCTTTAAAGAACACGCTACGGGTGTAAAGAAATCCCTACTGACGTGAGTAGGGGTACGCCATCATCCTTAAAGTGTATTAGAACCTCTCCAAAATAAAGAAACCCTTATATGTGTACCTTACCTTTACCTTGGTGAGTAAGGTACGATCCAATCACCACCTCTTCACTTCATTCGTCCACTGGGTGTTTCTCTTTAATTTTCCATCACACTGAGAACAAATCACTAACTATACATATTGTGTACTTTTCCTACAATACCGAGGTATATACTGTGAGAGGTGGTCCGCAGAAAGAGAGAAAACAGAAAAAAGGAAGAAAAATCTAAGAAAGAAGATAAGAGGAAAAAAGGAAGAAAAAAAGAGAAACCGCTACATGTATTTACGCTGCCCTGCTTACTGTAAGTAGGGTACGCTTCCTTTTTGATTTACAAGAAACACGTCATATATTTACTACAGTAAAACTATACTTTGGGTAGTAGTAATCACGACCTTTCCTTCTGAATTTCCCTTACATGGTCGAGACACCGCTAAGGAGAATCCAGGAGGATCCATAAGACTTCAGCCTGCGCCCGTGGTTGGAAATCCCCACTTTTTGTGCAATATATAAAACATGACCCAAGTGGTTGTATATAGTCATGGTGCACAGATCAAATGTAAATACAAACAGTGATTAACAGAGGCACTCTTGCGGGCATGAAGTAGTTAATGTTTCTTCATCTATGACGACTAACTCTCACGACTAACTAGCTTTTCCCCTAGTTTATATCCATGTGTCTGATCGTGGAAGGGCTGTGATGCCCATTTGGAGTGTCTGCAGTCGAAACCATTGTAGATAACATCAGGACTTCCAGCAGCCCCATGCCAGGTGTAGACTCTCCAACAGAGTATGGTCTCCAGTGTATGCAATTAAGCATCTGGGTTTGCAGCCACTCCTGTTACATACTCACAACACTCCCATCAGACTGAATATCATTCTTCATCTGATTATTAACCTCCCAGCAAAATGTTGCAGTCAGTGCAGCGGAATAAGTCCTGCACCTAAGAAGACATGTTGGGACACTTTGGGCAGTATTCAATGAGAAAAATTCTCCGTGTTTTATGGAGAATTTTTGCTTTTTTCGCCTTGGACGGAGTATTTTGCTCTCCAAAAGTGAACCACCCTATTCAATGTGAAATATTCGCCGTCTTTCTAAGTGATTTTCGCCGTCTCTCTCCGTGTAGAAATTCTCCATCTTTTGATGGAGAGCTGGAATGTGAACTTTTAATCTAAAAGGTTTTTTTTTTAAATTTTGGTGTAAAAAAATCTGGTTTTTTTTTTCTGTGAAGGGGCATGTTATTTTTATTCATGTGCTTATAGGACATGAATATATATTTAATAAAAAAAAAATTTTTTTTTAAATTTTTTTTTTTTTTTACACAGTGCAGCCAGCAGGGGGCCGGAGCGCTCGAGCCGCTCATTAGATATTCATATATTCACTGCACCCGATCGTTAATATGCACAAACGGGTGCAGTGAATACTGGGTCCCCCGCTGGCTATAGGGGGGGGCAGCCTGTGCTGCCTGGGTCCCGGGGGGGCCCCCTACCCTCCACATATGTTCTGGGGCATCCAGGGAGACTTTAATCTCCCTGGATGCCACCGTCCCACGGCTCCCTGTCAGCTCCCTGCCGCGGACGCTGGTCCGCTGCAGGGGTTAAGACTCGCCGCGAGTGGCGGCGAGTCTTAAATACGTTGAATAGTGGGAGCAGGAGGCTCCGGAACACGGAGAGTGCATGGCGAGAGAAAAAATCTCTCGCCATGCACAGAGAATTTTCCTCATTGAATACTGGCCTTTGTGGCATTTCAGATGTCTATAAATAACTAATTTACATTAGCATCGGTGTTACGTACAATCCCTTATCTGTGGATGTGAATATGGTAGTTAAACACAGCTTATTTTGATATCCTCAGTATCCTCAACATGTTTGTGCTGGAGGTCTATTTAGGAGAAAGAATGTGTGCAGACCATTAAATAGAAATAGATTTGTATCTTACATGAGATGCATACTAGTTCCCTCAAGTAATATAGGTTAGTGGGTAAGATTTGTTTTCCAACCACACATTATTTTTCTGACATTTAGATATTTGCGTGATTATATAGCAGTGGGTGCTATTCCTGAGTCATGTTACACACATGCTTATGCTGGCTTGTTTTTAAAGATCCACAGAAGCTTAGTGAATCCTGTTGGGAGTGGGAGTAGTTGTATTTGACATTTCATGAACGTTTTATTATCATTCCAAAGCACTGATTGTGACTTATAAAGTACCCAACAAAATTAAAATTGACCCCCTTCTTTAAAATGGGATGCATAAATGTTGCAAATGGTATATACAGTACCTACTTTTTTTTCTACATTGCACTGAAATATTCTTTAGAATGATCTATGCAAAGTAAAAGGTTATACTTATGAGTATATATACTGTAGTCAGAGCATCTAAAAGAGTAGGGGTGTGGATTATCAGGTCAACAGCCTCTAGTCTGACAGCCAATAGGTCAACCACAATTGGTTGACAAGCAAAATGTTGACACATCAAAAACCATAACATGCTTTAGGCAACATGGTTGAAAGTTCAACACAAGCAAAATGTCGACTGGAAAATGGTCAGCACAGGAAAATATCGACCTGGTTTTTGTGTGTATGTCAGCAAGTGTCAACGTTTTAGGCTTCTGGTGGACCTGGTGGGAATGGCACTGTAGCATCTGCCTGATGGCAGCAGGTAAAACAAGCCATGGCCAGGATGTAGTTGGTCCTTGACTATAATCGTTGTCTGCTTTTTTGCTCTGGACAAGTACAGGTCCTGGTCCACTCCAATGATCTTTTCTGCAGTTCTAACCACCTTTTGGAGTCTGCATATGTCTCTATCACTGGCGGAGCCGTACCAGACCAGTATCGAGGAGCACAATACAGAATTTTTTTTTTATATTCATAATGTCCATTTGAGAAGGTCAACATGGTTGTAATGTTGACATGCTTGGCGTGCTCCAGTTCCACAGTGTAATCCATAAACTACCCCTAGTACTTGAGACACAACCCTCCCCTCCAATATCCTAATGCTAACCATCCCCTCCCAAAGCCTAACACTATATCTTCCCTTCCATAGCCTAACTAACCCTAACCCTCCCCAATATAGCCTAGCACTGACCTCCCATAGCCCAACTCTAACCCTCCCCTCCTATAGCTTAACCCTAATCCTCCCCTTCCATAGCCTAACTAACCCTAACCCTCCCCTCCATAGCCTAACCCTACCACAGCCTAACCCTCCCACAGCCTAACCCTAACTCTCGACTCCCATAGCCTAATGCTAATACGGTGCTGCAAGTTCTTAGAGAATGTTGACATTTCAGAACTGGCAACATTGTGAGGTTGACAATATGGCTACTCCCCCTTAGAGCACCATGATTAGGTAATAGAAAATATAGAAATAATGTAATAAATCAATAGCTCACTTAATGGTTAATTTACTAAAGCTCGTCCATGTTGTCCAATCAGATTATGTCTATCATTTCTCTATTGCATCCTAGAAAATGATAGCCAGAATCTGTTTGGTTGCTATGGGCAACAGTACCTCTTCATTTTTAGAAGCTTTAGTAAAATTACCCCTTACAGTATGTTTCCTTGTGAATATACACATGTATTTATATATATATATATATATATATATATATATATATATATATTTATTTATATTATAACAAGACATGTGTATACAGTATTTAGATTTTTTTTTAAAAAAACATTGTGTAAAATTATACATAACCTGACACTGCAATTTATTTTGTTTTCTTTAAAAGAGGAAAGTTTCTAAAATATCTATGGAGATATATCTTCCTCTGGCTAAATCTAATTATTGTGACACAATCGTCACATCTATCATATGAATCCCCTTTAAAGTGTCCATGTTGCCAACTAAAGATAGGAAAACTGCTCTGTTTAGAATTCCAATTTGCGTGTGTTTATATACACAATGGTGCTTGAAAAAAATTCTTAAGAATTTTCTAGATTTCTGCTTAAATTTGGCCTAAAACTACCCCAGACTTTCACACATGTCCTAAAAGTAGATAAAGACAGCAAAATCAAACAAAGGAGACAAAAAAAATTACACATGCTCATTTTATTCTACTGACAAAAATGATCCACTAGCATATATCTGTGAGTGGCAGAAGAATGTGAACCTTTGCTTTCAGTATCTGGTGTGCCATTCATGCAGCAACAACTGCTGCAAAAGTCGGTGCAGGGTGGACATTTTCCTTCTCGCAGAAGCCGCGTGTAACTTCGCACATTCATGCATTGTCCGAACCACGCCCACCCAACACCAAACCCCTCAGACTGCGGTCACAATTTTCCAGTATTAAATTGCAGCTTGAGAATTAGTGCATACACACTGCGGCGGGAATGCATGCACTGCTGTGAGAAAAAATCAGCAGTTAGTGATATTTGCTCAATAGCAGGGCTTACTGTATCAGGGCCAACATTAGCAAATATAAGAGACTTGTAGAGATCATCAGATGCAAATGATGTGAAATTACAAAACGTCCAAAAAAATCTAGATGTAGGCAATTATAAATTGAATATAAAAATCACATACAGAAAAAAACTTTTCTAAAACCTGCTTGTGTGTGTTTTAATACTCCTACTCCACTATCGGGCCAAATGTATTGGGATACTCCTCAGTATGGGGATTCAGGACCGTTCATTAGCGTCCGAATTTGGCCCTCTCTCTAATGTTTGGGGTTTGCCCATGCGCAATTATGCACATGGGCAAACCCCGGGAGCCTTTTTATAGGCGTCTCTATAAAAAGGTGGGCGATGCCTGCTTAGGGCGGGTGGCTGACGTCCCATGATGTCAGCGCCCAACCCGAATTCGGAGAACAGCAGCCAGTCTGACTTTTCTTACTGAAGTCAGGAGAAATTATTATGACGGACGCCCATTTAATGAGTTAGCATACACACACACATTGGTCTATCACTCTCCTTTTTTTTCAATCATATAAGTTTATTAAGAGATCCACAAAGGTACAAATAAAACATGAATGCAGTCCGGAGAACAGCAAAATAAGCAATATACTTAATTGGAGAATGCAGTGTGCAGTGGTAGTGATGGATAAGTAAAATATATAGAAAAGGACAAGATATAGAAAAGGACAAGTAGTAGGTAAAGAGATATAGAGGCTTAAAAACATTTCTACGGTATCCTCCCAAACAAGATGATAGCTGTGGTTCAGATTGGGATTAGATACGAAGAGGAAATAAAGGCGGGGTTCAATATATGGAGTTAGGGACAGGTAGCCTAGTATAACAAGTAAGTTAGGGAGATTACCAAGAGAGTCTGTGGGATCAAGAGTAAAGAGTAGTAGGTCAGGGTTCCCAGGGAGTTCGGGAGAATAGAGAAGTGGGAAGTAGAAAGAAAATGATTAACCAGGGAAAATAGGGAAGGGAGTATAGGAGGGGAAGTAAGCCAGGCAGAGAAGAAAAGGGAGAAAACCCTTTTATGTAGTCTTTTTGGGACTAGGTACCAATGGGTTTACACTTTGTAGGAGTTCTCCTAAATGGAGACGCTAATGGTGCACTTGGAGATGTTGAGACGAATCTCCTCCCAGGTATCCTCCCCCAGAGTGGTACCTAGATCCAATTCCCAGGAAAGTTTGTGAGTCGCTGAGGCTGGATGATCTTGCGATAGTATAGAGTGATATATGTGGGAGATGGTGCCTCTATTAGTGGGCCAAGAAATACAGAGAAATTCCATCGCCATAGGGTTGCGGAGTGAGTTGGGGGAGAGGAGAGACGTGGCGATGAAGTTCCGAACCAGGAGGTATTGGTAGAAGCAAGATTGAGGGAGGGGGTGTCGCTCTCGTAATTCGGTAAAATATTGTGGACCAGACTCCCCAAGAATGTGGTGAAAGCTGGTTATACCTGCCCTCGTCCAGATAGAGACCATATAGGTAGAATTTCCAGGGGGAAATGAGGGGTGATATCATAGTGGGGAAAGGGGGGATGGGTATGTGGACAGGGAGTATTTGGGAGAGAGCGAATCCCAGATAGACAAGGTGAGTGCAATCGGGGGGACCATGTATAGAAAGAAAAGAGTATGTCCATATGTGATGCACCTGTTGAAAATCACACGAATAAAAAGTAACTTTTATTTGTCAATTTTAAGAAAGCGAAATATATAAAAAAACACACATACAACAAATACACTCTGTGTTAAAAAACGGTGGCTCTCTGATCCTATGGGCGGTATAAATCTACCTTAAATTCAAATACAGAAATGGAGGGCCATAATATTTTTATAGTGTAATGTAATATCACAGTGTTGTATCACTGAATGGTTGGCCACAATCCCTAAATAGAGGCGCACTAAATAACGATACAAGATCAAAATAGAACGTATTGTTGGACAGGCAGTGTGAATAAATGGTGCATGAAGGTATGCCTGGGCTACTATTTAACACAATATGTATTCCTGACATCTATCGACACAGGTGTCGTCGTTATAGGATTTCTCCTCCCAAACACAAATTTAGGCTGGCAATTATCACAGTGCACTGTGTCAATGGGCGCCTGTCATGTATACGCCTAGTTGGGGGAAATAACTGTGTGCCACAATTCCTGGTCCTAGTATGCGTCAACGCAAATGTCACCACCTAGGGTATGTCCCTTCTCCAACAAATATATAGGCTGGTGATTTGATCCTGCGCATTAAATATGCGGGTGCTTGTCACCTATGGGCCTAGTTGGGGGTGACAGCCTGGTGATAACTGTGTCGAGTTTTTTGGATGTCGACTTCCAAACAAATATAATCAGGCTGGTGATTGTCACAGTGCGCTGAATCAGTGTGCGCCTGTCATCATAAAGCCTAGTTTGGAATGACAGTTTGAGGTGTAGATTGTCGGTGATGTAAATTAACTCAAGACACTTTTGGTGGCTACAGAAAGTTAACCGAAATTACTAAGTCTCTCCATTACCCGAGAAACGGGAATAGTGTGGAGACTGGTGTTAATGTTATGGCGACCGCTCATACAGATGAGTCAAATTTCATCTCTGCGGAGTGTAATTGGTCTAGTAATCAGATCTGTGGACACAGTTGGTGTAATGTAGACACTTAGTGTCTGTAGTTTATTTGCGGACAAATAATTGATATATACAAAGAACAAAAAAACACGTATTATCCTGCCTCCCGTAAGGGTAATCAAGTCGGTACAGGGTCGGTTTTTAGTAATATTAAAATGTCGACAAAAAAGGTCGTCACTTTCAGGGTTGTCGACTTCCAAGCAACAACAGACAAGTGGATGATTATCACGGCGTGCTAAATCAGTATGTGTCAGTCACTGGTAAGTCTGGTTTTGGACTGACAACCTAGGGTGTAACCCGTCACTGATAGTGATTAACTCAGAACACCTGCGGTGGTCATAGAAAATTAACATAACTTTCTCAGTCTCTTAAATTACCCGAAAAAACGGGAATAGTGTGGAGACCAGCGATAATCATTATCGCTGGTCTCCACACTATTCCCGTTTTTTCGGGTAATTTAAGAGACTGAGAAAGTTATGTTAATTTTCTATGACCACCGCAGGTGTTCTGAGTTAATCACTATCAGTGACGGGTTACACCCTAGGTTGTCAGTCCAAAACCAGACTTACCAGTGACTGACACATACTGATTTTTTTTTCTTAAAATTGACAAATAAAAGTTACTTTTTATTCGTGTGATTTTCAACAGGTGCATCACATATGGACATACTCTTTTCTTTCTATACATGTTCCTATACCTTATGTCCAGTGGTAGCACACCTCCGATAACTATTGACATCTTTCCAGTCATTGTACCAACTGGGGGTCCACCTTTTTGCCTCTCATAGATGAGGATCCTGTGCGAATAGCCCAAGCTTTGTTTGTTCCAATCGGGGGGACCAAAATAGCTGAATTAGGCCTATATTTGCGAGGAAGCCATGGGAGATCAGAGATAGAATTAACTTTACTCAATTCGGATTCTAAGTTGACCCAGCGTTTGGTGGCTTTAGGAGAATGCCAGGCTACCAATTGGCGGAGCTTGGAGGCTTGATAATATTTATCTAGGCCTCCATCTACTGAGCATTTGCGAAGAATATCTCTGCGCAATCGGGGCCTCTTGTTATTCCAAACAAATTTACAATAAAATGCTTGGAGGGAAGAGAGGACTCTAAGAGGGACAACCACAGGAAGAGTCTGAAAAAGATACAGTAATTTTGGAAGGACATTCATTTTTATTATGTTTATACGGCCGATCCAGGAGATAAAGAGGGTCCGCCACCTGGATATGTCTTGTTCAATGGGCCGGAATAAAGGAGGGTAGTTAGCCTTGTACAGACTCGCATATGCTTTTGTGAGATGAACACCAAGATAAGAGTCCAAACGCCAGGTGAAATAAAAGTTAAGGCGGAGGAGTTCCTGGGATTGTTTGGGGATGTGAAGGGGCAAGGCTTCCGATTTAGCCTGGCTGATTTTGTAACCAGACAGATGTCCATATGTAGATAGTTCATGAAATAGATTTGGGAGGGAAATCAGGGGGTTGGTAAGGGTGTATCACTCTCCTTTGTATCACTTTTCAGGATTAGTACATCTGGCCCCATATGAGAACATTTGAGATGGTAACTTAAATCCAATCATCTTCCACATTTCTACAACAATTATACAAAGTGAGTGCAGGTCTGAGCTTCCAAAATCCTAAATATCATATTTTGTTTTCTTATTATTAAGAGACAGGTAATTAGCCTGTCCTATTTTTTACAAGAAACTGAACTTTGGTTGTATACAGTATTTAGCTACATGTCCCTCAGGGCCAGTTTTACTAAGCTTGAAAAGTGATAAAATGGAGAGTAATAAACAACCAACCAATCAGCACCTACCTGCCATGTCACAGGCTATGTTTGAAAAATGACAAGTAGGAGCTGATTGGTTGGAGGTTTATCATTCTCCATTTTATCACTTTTCAAGCTTAGTACATGTCGTGCTCAGTAATTAAACCCACCACAGCAGTGTCATGTTCAACTCTGAAGATGAAACACAATTATATGTAAGTATATAGGGAATAATAAGATAAGATACGCTCCATGAGGAACACCAGTACTAATGAAAATCTTGTTAGTGGTTTAGTTAGTGTGGCCAATTTTATTTTGTTATAGAAATTAATGATTTCTCTATGGAGCATTTCCCACGGATATGAAAATAGGTTTGCTTCACTGACCCCCTCGACCACAAGTGCAAGGACTCGTTAACTACTGCATATGACAAGTCTCTATTTCTGGAAGATGTTAACATTTGTACTAGCAAGTGTATGAGATTTTACATCAATTTTCCAAATGACCTGGATTATTTCATATGTACAGGGTAATTGCTGAAACTAAATGTTATAGTTGTGCTTGTTGCAGAACTGGCACGTAGAATTGATTGACAGCTCTGTTCCTTTTCATAAAAGCCAAAGTAATATGCATCTATTAATGTTGAATAATTAACAATATACTTACTTAAAGCTACTGTACAGTAGCTTGCTTTTCAGCACTGAAAGGATGCATGATATTCACATGTGTGTACTGTATGGACGCAAGCCAAATAACGATTCCTACGTTGGAGACATATTGTACTAATAAATGAGTTTATTCAGCTGAAAAGTTTTACAGGAGATTAAATAGAAAGCTACCAATGATAACTCAGTGTTCCTATAAGAAACTATGGAGGAGTTGTGATGGAATTGCTGAGGTTAATGATGATAGGCAGCCTGCTAATTGCCACCAGCCTTCCTTTAGGTGGGAAAATAGTGATTTCAGGGCTCTGTCATTTCTGTAGACAAGGAGGAGTTGGGAGGTATCTATAGTTCAGGTATAGCCTATAGATGAGGCAAGGAAATTAGAAGCAGGTGCTAAGCATGGCTGCATGTCTTCATTGACACCCAGGGCCGGCGCCACCACTAGGCAGGTCTATGGGCGCTGGCCACTGGAGGGTGGCAGTTCGCCCCTCGCCCCCCGTGCAAAGGGGGTACCTGCTGCGCCGACTGGGGAGCGGGCAGGGGGGTCCATGCCGGCTTCTGACAGGAGCCTGCAGTGGTGTCCATGCCACGCGGGTACCTGCGGCGCTGTGTATAAAACTGGCGGCGGTGGGGGTCCCTGCAGTGAATAAGAAATAACTAGCGCTATCCGCCGGGCTTTGCGGTGGCACGGGAAGCGCTGCCGGGTTTGAAAACACTGGCCGCACGCTGATTGGCTGAGATTCAGGCAATCAGCGTGCGGCCAGTGTTTTCAAAACAGAAGTGCTTCCTGCGCCGCCGCATAGCGATAGTTATTTCTTATTCACTGCAGGGACGCCCCGCAGCCGCCAGCTTTATACACAGCGCCGCAGGTACCTGCACGGCAAGGACACCACTGCAGGCTCCTGTCAGACGCCAGCATGGACCCCCCTGCCCGCTCCCCAGAGGGCACAACAGATACCCCCTGCCCCCACCCCCCGGCACCAGGGCGCCCCCACCCCGACTTGCCTAGGGTGCTCCGATGCCTTGCACCGGCCCTGTTGACACCCAGAAGCAAAGTCCATGCAGAGCATCCTTGTGTGTATGAGTATGTCTGTCACTGTCTGTGCATGTGCTCCACACAGGGGTTGAAGTGTGGGGGAACGGGTTGGAACTGAGTTTGACCACCACTAATGGTGAGGTGGAACATTTTAACCTCCACATCGGCCCTGCACAGTAATTCTCACAGAAAAGCATTGTAGTTTGCAGGGGGATGCCAAAAACCCTACAACTGGCCCTGTCTCTGCCTAATGGGGGTAGCGGAGGGGGGGCAGGTAAATAGGTGGCATAGAGAAATGAGTTCCCCCACCTCTGCATGACCACTTCTTAAGTCCTGGCTCCACATGACCATGGATGATTACCTCATAGCAAGAGACATTGTGGTGACATCATTACCACTATCAAGAAAACAATGGTTATTTTGCAATGAACATTCCTAATTGAGCTGCTCTACATTAACAGTGCTGTGGTAACCATATCAGGTGTTTGGAGGTAAGGGAAGTTGGCTAAAGGACAGCTTATCATCTCACACAAAGCATAATGTGTTACCCCACCATCATACAAACAGGCCCTCATTGTAGTGTGCTCTCTACACTGCTCATAAACTTTTACAGTGCTGTACTGTATATTGTTTATCACATGGGATTGTACTGCTGACTGCTGAATATGGATCATAGGATAGACAGGCATTAGGTCTACAAGCATTAGGTCGACCACTAAATGTCGACATGCATGAGGTCGACATGGGTTAGGTTGACAGTCAAAAGTTCGACATGGGGGTTTTTCACTTTTTCACCCGAATAGATAGATAGCTACTGTAGCCCCTGCATGCAAAATACAGGGGATACTTAAAATTTGTGAATACACCCTGAAAACAGGTGTTATCGGTGACATGCCACAAATATTATTTACGAAATAGGCCTGAGTGTTCCGATGGATATGATGACACAAGACTGGAATGAGGTCCGACGGCACAAACATCTACAGGACATATGGTAGATTTCATCCTCCAATGACTACGAGTGGAGATGCTGCAAATTAGCATCAGCATGAACTTTATGTGAATTATTGTAACTATACAGCATTACTTTGTCTACAGTGTTCGTCATAGTCATATTAAAGAAGGCATGCAAAAAAGGACCAGTTCTATGTGTTCTGTAAAGTGCATATAAAATTGCCTATTATATTTTCCAATCACTTATAGCATGTTGTGCAATAAATTGGACTGAGTTCATATATGCATTATCCCACCCAAATCTCCACCGTGGGATGCCTAGGGTATAAAATCTACATAATAATATGTATTTTATATTCAGCCCCTGATTTGATGCAGTTACTCAAATGCTGGCTGCAGTTACTATGGTAACTGGACAGACTGACAAGTCATATTTACAATATTGCAATAACACTAAGACTAAGGTGATGATGTGTATGTTATATAGGGGCCTATTTGTTAAGCTCCATATGTTTGCCTTGATTATTACTATCTGTTATTATTCCCAGCAATAACAGATTATTGGTCCTATATATTAATCAATTCTGCTGTATACGCATGTTTGATGAAAGTTTTAAGTATACCTTAAATGTACCACTGCAGAACGCAGGATATATCAGAGCTATGTAATGCTTTCCGGGTGCTAAAGGTGGTAGCAACTGCTCCCATTGTTTTTTTACAGGGGCAGTTTTTAATAGGTATTGCAAAGAATTAGCCCATTGACTGCAATTGGGTAGTTCTGCTGGAGAGGGATCTTTTGATCCCTCTCATGTTAGCTGCAGGACATCCTCACAGGCATTTGCAGTATTATATCAACACAAATCATATGTATATGGGAAATGGGATACTGTCTTAGTTTTTAACAAAACGCTGGTATACAAAGACACTATCCAGACTGATCATGTGACCACAACCCGGAAGTGATCCTTTTTCTCTAAGACTTTATATTCTGTTTTTCTCTGCTTGTATAATTAAAAACCTCAAACTTATTAAATTACTCGATTGTCCAATATATGTTTGTCTCCTAACCATTTAATGTAATGTATTTTTATATATATTTTAGCTGATTATAGCTGATTGTGACCTTGATTGATTGCTCAACCTCAAATTCAATATTCATTAGTAGTGGTATATATACACCTCCACTCCACATTGACCATCACCTTTGATAAAGCCACAGGTAGTGGCGAAACGCATCAGTTGCTACCCTCTCCTGGACCTATTCCTGACCTACAGATTGCTATACCACTTGGACCTACTTTTGTCACTGCTCTATTGTGGGGATCCACTCCGAAATTTCCCAGTGAACCCACAAAATCTCCTAAACCTCCAAAACCAATCTGGATGATCCAGAGCAAATAATCTTCAGGTGGACTCCCTATATGGTCTCCCAACACCAAGGACACCTTTATCTCCCCCTTGCCATCCCATCGTGATTTCCTCCAGCGGGCACAGGGGCGCCGTATCACCAGTGAGGACCCTTGGGTATTGAGATAGCAGTTCCAAAACTTACCTCTCAGACACCTCCAGCGGCCATACATCAGGATACCGCAGCACCAGAGAGGACCTGTGACACTTTTCCCCCCATCCCTTTCTTGGCTTGTGGACAGTGACCCACCACCCACCATGTGGTAATATGCCTATACATCATTTATGAGTCAGTGATATATCAATTTCTTGTCCAGGAGTGAGCAAATCATTCAGCTTTTTACCTACTATTTTTATCTATTGTTGTACTGTAATAATTGTGTATTTTTTATATAAACTTATTCTTATACCTATGAAATGTGTGTTATTCATTGTAGCTAAGAAGCACTGTTCCTCTATTTTTCTTTTTAATCTACCATTTGTTAGGGTTTGACTAGCCCTAAATTGAACAGCAGCTTCTCCAGAGGATCAGCTCATACCAAGGCGCCCTAGTCTTGAACTTTGCGAGACCAAGACACCTTGCCTTATTTGCAGTATTATATACTCAGAGTTGGAAAGCTGCACATGAGCCAAAGACGCAATGGGGTCTGTAATTGGAAGTAAAGTGATCACTTTTTATGCCAGTCCCGTAACTTTTGTCAGCCCGCCCTGTGCAACCACTCCCCTCCTATATGAGCGCATATTGTCATTAGGCAATATAATTGCCCCTCTCTTTCGCCCCCCCCACATTCGTGCTCTCTCACAGTCTTGCCGCTTTCACCTACGCAACATCTCACGCATCAGACCATTCCTCTCCACTGACGCGACCAAAATTCTCATTCACTCTCTTCTCATCTCCCGCCTTGACTACTGCAACATCCTTCTCTCTGGGCTACCTCTCACCCGCCTCGCACCTCTCCAATCCATTCTTAACGCTGCTGCTAGGCTCATCTTCCTCTCCCGCCGCTCTACCTCCGCCTCCCCCCTCTGTCTATCTCTTCACTGGCTCCCCATTCCTTTCCGAGTTCTCTTTAAACTCCTCACCACCACCTACAAGGCTCTCTCCTCCACAGCTCCCTACCTCTCTTCACTGATCTCTATCCACACTCCCTCCCGTCCTCTTCGCTCCATCGCTGACCGCCGACTGACCTCTCACCTAATCACCTCCTCCCACTCCCGTTTCCAAGACTTCTCTCGTGCTGCCCCCCTGCACTGGAACAACCTCCCACCACCCATCAGGCTTTCTGATTCCCTTACCTCCTTCAAGCGCTCCCTCAAAACCCACTTTTTTCGACTAGACATTCCCTCCTCCTAACCTCTTTTGATCCTCCTATCCTACCTCCATTCCTACTTATCCTATTGTATTTCGTTCGTCCACCCACCTATTTTTAGTATGTTAACTCTTATGAGTAGGGTCCTCCTTCCTCACGTACTCACCCTACCTCATTACCTCACCTGTTCTCCTGTCCTGTTCTTCCCTTCCTCTACTTCATCTTCAGTCTCCTCGACAATTTCCACACCTACTTCTGAACTGATGCTGATTTTAGTTCTACCAGCTATACCCCTATTTATACTGTATTTTTCAACACACCCTGTACGTTACCTTGTAATTTTTTTTTTTGCTATGTATGGCGCTGCGGACACTTTGCGGCGCCTTATAAATAAACGTACTACTACTACTAGGCGGCGCCTGTCAGGGTAGGTAGCTAACACCACCCTCCCCAGTGCAATAATGCACCACTAAAGCGTCCTGGCTGTAAAGCTTACACCAAGTGTGGCCAGTCTATCCAGAGGACACTCTGGCCAGCACTGCAGAGTTGCTAGCATGTACAAGACTTTTAAGAACATGAAATGAGAATATATATATATATATATATATACACATACACATATATTTTTCTATCATACCCATAAGATAAAGTATCAATATAATATTTGTTCCCTACTAACATTAGTTCCATAGACTTTCCCCTTAGTTTTGTATGTATCATCAAAATATTGTCAAAAAACAGCTGCAGTTTCGACTAAAACATGTACATTGTGAGTAATTCGCAAATCCACATGTTTTCGCACCATCCGTTTTTTTCGACATACGACAGATTTTTTGATTGTCGAAAAATCTGCACTAATTGACTTAGTGTTTTAGAAGTCACAATACACTAAAGGGAGCCCAAGTATTTTTGAAATACAAATACAATACTTGTTGTTTGTCATACTCTTTTCATACATACAACAAAAACCTGTGGTTGTGCATGAGAACGCACATCAACCCGGGTCTTGCAATGCGTGAAAAAAACATCCCAGGTCAAAGTCCTGGGTACACAACTCTGCTCTGTACCAGGGTCAGACTGAGACACGGACATTTCCAGGATTGAGAGGCCCGAATATTTTTTTCGGGTCTTATGTATTAGTGGTTTTTTCTACCTTTAGTATTGTCTTCTGCAAGTGATATACTGTACTGTACAGCAAGTGTCTTCAGCAAGTGCCATACATGCTCATTCGGGTTAAGGTCAAGTGATCGAATCAGCCATTGCAGAATATTCCAATTCTTTGCACTGAAAAGACTACTTTGGTTACTTTTCCAGTACTTTTGGGGTGATTGTCCATCTGTACTGGGAAGCACAGTCCAGTCAACTTTGCAGAATTCGACTGCATCTAAGCAGACATTATAATCTCAGTACACTTCAGACTTTATCTGGCTGCTTCTGTTTTCTGTCACAGCATTCTGTCTTCTGTAACATCAATAAACACATGTGTCATTTAAAGCCATGCTGGAATATATACCATCACACTGTCTTCACCTTGTTTTATAGACGAGGTAGTATGCTTCAGAGCATGAGCATTTCTAGGCCTTCTGAATACTTTTTTCTCCCCATCATTCTGGTCCAGGCTGATCTTAGATTTACTTGTCCAAAGAATGCTGTTCCAGAACTGGGCTGGCATTTTTTACATTTTTTGGACAAATCTTTTATCTGGTCTTTCTCTTGGTGAGGCTTATGAATGCACCCTGTGGTGAACCCTTTGTATTTGCTCTTTAAATGTCTTCTCTATAAGAAAAACCTGGATAATAAAAGCCTGACCTCCTGGAGAGTGTTCTTCACTTGGCTAAATGTTGTGAAGTGTTTCTTCTTTACCATGGAAAGGATCATGTGTTCATCCGCTACTGCTGCCTGTGAATTTCCAGGCCTTTGTCCTGCAAAGCTCACCAGTGTATTGTTTTACTCAGTATGTACCAAACTGTTACTTTGTCCGCTCCTATGGTTCCCACTATAGTAGTAGTAGTACGTTTATTTATAAGGCGCCGCAAAGTGTCCGCAGCGCCGTACATAGCAAACAAAAAACAAATGACAAGGTAACGTACAGGGTGTGTTGAAAAATACAGTATAAATAGGGGTATAGCTGGTAGAAATAAAATCAGCATCAGTTCAGAAGTAGGTGTCAAAATTGTCGAGGAGACTGAAGATGAAGTAGAGGAAGGGAAGAACAGGACAGGAGGACAGGTGAGGTAAAGAGGTAGGGTGAGTACGTGAGGCAGGAGGACCCTACTCATAAGAGTTAACATACTAAAAATAGGTGGGTGGACAAACGAAAAACAACAGGATAAGTAGGAACGGAGGGGAACGGAGGCAGGATAGGAGGATCAAAAGAGGTTAGGAGGAGGGATAGGCTAGTCGAAAAAAGTGGGTTTTGAGGGAGCGCTTGAAGGAGGTAAGGGAATCAGAAAGCCTGATGGGTGGCGGGAGGTTGTTCCAGTGCAGGGGGGCAGCGCTAGAGAAGTCTTGGACACGGGAGTGAGAGGAGGTGATTAGGTGAGAGGTCAGTTGGCGGTCAGCGATGGAGCGAAGAGGACGGGAGGGAGTGTGGATAGAGATCAGTGAAGAGAGGTAAGGAGCGATAGAGGAGGAGAGAGCCTTGTAGGTGGTGGTGAGGAGTTTAAAGAGAACTCGGAAAGGAATGGGGAGCCAGTGAAGAGATAGACAGAGGGGGGAGGCGGAGGTAGAGCGGCGGGAGAGGAAGATGAGCCTAGCAGCAGCGTTAAGAATGGTTTGGAGAGGTGCGAGGCGGGTGAGAGGTAGCCCAGAGAGAAGGATGTTGCAGTAGTCAAGGCGGGAGATGACAAGAGAGTGAATGAGAATTTTGGTCGCGTCAGTGGAGAGGAATGGTCTGATGCGTGAGATGTTGCGTAGGTGAAAGCGGCAAGACTGTGAGAGAGCACGAATGTGGGGGGTGAAAGAGAGGGAGGTGTCAATGATGACACCAAGGCAGCGCGTTTGGTCGGTGGAGGTGATCTCGGTTTCACCAATGCTGATGGAGATAGTGGGAGAAGAGGGGATGTTCGGGGGATGGAAGATTAGAAGTTTAGTTTTAGCCATGTTTAGTTTCAGGAAACGTTGGGTCATCCAGGCTGAGATGGCCGTGAGGCATTCGGAGACCTTGGACAGGAGTGATGGGGATAGGTCGGGGGAGGAGAGATAGATTAGGGTATCATCAGCATAAAGGTGGTAATGAAAACCATAGGAGCTGATGAGGGTGCCCAGAGAGGTGGTGTAGAGGGAGAAGAGGAGAGGGCCAAGGACTGACCCTTGGGGAACACCGACTGGCTGCGGGGTAGTAGGAGAGGAGGAGCTCGGAGTGGAGACGGAGAAGGAGCGATCGGAGAGGTATGAGGTGAACCAGGAGAAGACCGTGCCAGTGATGCCAAAGGAGCGGAGGGTGTTGAGCAGGAGAGGGTGGTCAACAGTGTCAAAGGCTGCTGACAGATCAAGCTGGATGAGGATAGAGAAGAGGCCTTTGGATTTAGCCGATAGTAAATCGTTAGTGACTTTGGTCAGGGCAGTTTCAGTGGAATGTAAAGGGCGGAACCCGGATTGGAGGGGGTCTAGAATGGAGTTAGCAGTAAGGTGGCTTAGGAGACGATTATAGGTCAGACGTTCTAGGAGCTTGGAGGCAAAAGGGAGGAGGGAGATGGGCCTGTAGTTGGATGGAGAGTTGGGGTCCAGATTTGTTTTTTTGAGAATTGGGGAGACAAGAGCGTGTTTGAAGGAGGAAGGGAAGATCCCAGAGGATAGGGAAAGATTAAAGAGGTGAGCCAGGTGAGAGCAGACTGACGGACTGAGACGACGGATAATATTTCCATCTCTGATGGATTTTGTTTATTTTTAAAGCCTAAGGAAGTCCTATTTTCGAGTTGCTTTGACCGCATGGTGTGGGTTCACAGCAACAGCTTTCCAATTGCCACACTTTAAATCAACTCCATACCTTTTGGGTACTTCATTTATGTGAAAATAAGCCAGATTTCTCCATAAAATAGGTATTGAGTCAATTGTACAATTACTTTTGGTCCGTGGAAAAAAATAGGCTACTATTAAACAATTGTAATTCCTAAATCATTCCTACAATTTGGATTGTGAATAACCTTAAATTAAAACTGATATTCTGCATTATATAACTATAATTAAATATGTTTTTGTAAACAATTAAAGTGACGAAAATTGCGTCAGTGTTAAAATGTATATGGTAAACAACTAAAGTGTCAAAAATTGCATCAGTGTTCTAATATACTGTATACAACGGTAAACAGCTACATGACAAAATTGCATCAGTGTTTAAATACATGTTGACCTAACTGTATATACTGTATCATTGTGTCTGCTTGGCAGAACAATATACATGCTCCTAGCCACTTGATTGCTTATTACGATGATTTTAAGCATTTTCTGTACTGCTTATGAAGCCATGCATCTAGTCACAATTCAGGCAAGAGGAAGGAGTCGCAACTCTAGTTTTGCAGATGCAACTCACTGTGAATAGGTTTCCGAGACTTTGAATAAAGCCCTAAGGACATCTCAAGCTTCAAAAAGTGATAAAGTGGAGAGTGATAATCAACCTGCCTATCAGCTCCTACCTGACATTTTTCAAGCCCAGCCTGTAACATGGCAGTTAGGGGCTGATTGGCTGGCTGCTTAGCACTCCCCATTTTATCACTTTTTGAAGCTTGATCCATCTAGCCCTAAATGTGAATGTTGATCATTAAATGTTGGAGTAAACAGATTTAGGGGTGTGATACCAGATCCCAGTGTTGAGGATGCTGGCAGTCAGAATACAGACAATGGCATCCTGATAGTTCTTCCTAAAGAATATGGGGTGAATTTACAAAGATAGGAGTTATATTGAAGATGTTAACCATAGCAACCAATCAGATTCTACTTCTTATTTATTTAACACCTTCAAGGAGATCATAGATAGAATCTGATAGGTTGCTATGGGCAACATCCCATCTTCAGTAGAACTCACATATCCATAAATGTACCCCTATAAGTCTAATCCTTAACCTCTCCCTAACCCTTACCCTAACTCCTCCCAGCAGCCTAACCTTCCCTCCCTGCAGATTACCCTCTCCCTAACCCTTACCCTAACTCCTCCCAGCAGCCTAACCATCCCTCCCTGCAGATTACCCTCTCCCTAACCCTTACCCTAAACCTCCTTAATTTTCACCTACATTTGTAGAACTTAAAAGTTACAAAATAGACCTCCAGGTGTTGTGTAACGCTACAGTTAGAGGGCTACAGACCACTAAACTCTGCTCTGGCTGATAACATGTTCCTGCTAATATAGTATAGTTACTCTATTTGAATAATGTCAAATGCACAGCTTCTGGGTGTCCTGATGGAAGCAAGACAACTCTAAAGGTCCATACACACTGGGCGACTATGCCCAGCGTGTATGGACAGCGATGATCGCATTCATCACTGGGGGGAAAGCCGCTCAGTGCTTACACACTGAGCGGCTTTTACCCTGCTCGGAGCTGAAGGAGGGGGAGGACGGCTTTGCAAAGCCATCCTCAAAGCCACTCATCTGCTGGTAATACCAGCAGATGAGTGGCTTTCCCGGAGATGTTGTGGGTTGGTTAAAATGATCGTAATTAAAGACAAAAGAAGTCACATAAATCAAAACATCCTCTCAACAGTGTAACACCAGGTGTAGGCTCACTGTGCAAATGTGCATAGATTTTCACTATGGTGCATACTGTACTGTAGGTTTGTAAAACCAAGATGGCTACTGTTGCATAGAACCAGAAGTGTGCAAGGTCTTGGGCAGAGTGACTATACTATAGAAGTAGAGACTTATGTTTGCACCATACTGCAGACTAGTGCATAGACAGGATTTAATTTCGAGGCGCAAGATTATTGTAACAAGATAAATTAATAGAGAAGGCAACTTCTCAAGGGTGTTTGTGTCATTCGAGTTCATTCTGAGATAGTATTTAAATGGCAGGATTTGCAGAGAGATGGCATGAACCTTTAAGTGTGTTGGGTAAAAACAACAAGAAACACTGGTGTAACCAGGATTACCAGGGCGATTTATAACCTACTGTAGTTCCCCAGACTACAATAACAAGTATTTAACAGTATATAAAATAATCCACTTTACACAGTACAGCTTTATTGTACCTGCTTCACAAAACACACAATAAATATAATCAGCAAAGGTAATATAATATAGTATTTCCACTTATAATGCAGTCACTGTAACTGCACAGCTTCCATGCCTAATATAAGACAGCAGTTTCAATTCAATGCTCATACTGTATAATGAAGTCACCAGCAGGGCAGCTCACATACAGTATAACATTTCAGCTGCATAAAATGTTTTAGACTATGTATACATAAAGGGAGATGTTACAGAACAATGATTTCCACAAGAGATGATGTTTAGCAGCAAAGAAATAATTCAACAATGCAATTAACTCAGTAATTAAACATATGTGTATTATTGCTATTCAATGTACTATGGCATCCAAAATACCAATAAGTATGATTACTGAACAGCAATTATAATCTATCATTGTATACACATAAAAACCAATATACAACACTGAAATATTTTACCTGACGATGACGTACATCACTGCACAGTTCCCCACAAGCCCCACTACGCAGACAATCAGATAGACCACCACTATGGTAACCTGCATGCTCCGAGGTAGGATTCTGTCTGCAGTGTTGTTGAAGAAGTTACCACTCAGGTTAGAATTAAGGAACAGCTCCCTCAGGGCAGCCGGGTTCAGCGAGTCTGGCATTGGGAAATCCATCTGTGGGCTGTTATCTGGAGGGAAGAAGATAATGTCAGGAGGAACTGGACCACTAAGCTGCTGTCAGAGTACAAGTTCAAATCGTGGTGTATGCCCCAGTCTCAATCTACCAGACAACAGCAGCTTATTTTCCTGTAACTGTGCTGAGCTGAGTGGGTAATGCATTAAACACGAAACAGCACAGCAATAAAACATCTTACCTGAGAACTCGCTGGGCCATAAAATAAAGTGACACCGAGCACCTAGAACATTTCGCTTCTCTCTAATTTCATAATCACTTAACAGTCTTTAGTCTTTGGCTACACTAAAGACATTTTGTAGCTGCAACATAAGAGCAGCCGAACATTGGTATCTGGGGGGGGGGGGGGGGAATAATCCGGATGGAAGATAAACAGTAAATAGACAGTTAATAGGTCAACACCAGACAGTCGACAGTTGATAGGTCAACAGATTCAAAACGTTGCCAGTTAAATGGTCAAAATGGACCTAGGTTGATGGGTATCAAAAGATCTGCAGGATTAAACGGTTGACATGCAAAAAGTTTGACACGTTTTATTCAGGTTAGGTATTTTTTGGGGGGGTGAGGGTAAGGGTTAGGCTGCCAGTAGGTTCCATTAGAGTTAGGTATTTGATGTAGCATTATGATTAGGCTTAAAATAACACATATAAAGCAGTTGTCCACCATTTCTAGGCCAACCTTTTAACCCTATTGACCTAAATCTATGTTGACCTTTTGACCCTGTTGACGTACTGAGTGTCAACCATCTGGTGTGGACAAACAGACTGCATATCTAGATACTGTCCATCTTTTAATCCACACCCATCTGTTAGTATCAGTGATTACTCTAGGAGTATCTATTAAGCAGGTGTAACAGCCTAAATCGTTTTCAAATATTGTAGATGTCTGGTGTGAGATCTACCTTTATATCTACAGTGCTTGTAATCATTTTACTGTTGATGTCTTCCCCTTCATTAAACTTTACTGAGTTGGCTAAATAGTTAAAAGGAACACAAAAGCTCAGCTCAAAATCAAGCCACTTGGCACCAGCATATGTTTGGCGTGATAACATATCATCTGGGAATTTTTTTTTATCAAATGAAACATTTTTATGTAAAAATGTAGCATTTTGAGAACTTAAAATTGTTTGATTTATTGAGATGGCAGTAAGGCCCTGAAGACCGAAAATCCTACCTTGAAGTAATATTTACAGTTAGCCAATCAACTGGGGTTTATTTTATTTTTTTCGAAGTATGAAAATTACTGGTTCTTGTTTGAAAAAAAAAGCACTACTTTTTCTTAAAATTTAGTACCTTATGTTTTTAATGGGGCCTACACACACATGCCGATATTAAGGCATTTTCTTAGCGACTTTGCTTAGTTTGGCATGCCACACCCTCCCCCCAAATGCCCACACACCTGCTTTTTCTGGCACTCCCACAAAATGGCCAATTACCACTCCCAAATGCTGGCTTCCAGCCCCCAGCGAGCTGCCCTGACCGCTGGTCTCTACCCATTACTAACACACACACTTATATGTCACACATACATTACTAACAGACACTACTAACACACACATAAAGACACAGGGCCTGATTCAGTCCTGTTTGCTAGGCTGCGTATGTTTGCAGTCTAGCGAACAGATAAATATTGCCCGCCGCCCGGCCGAATGCCTACACCCCAGCCGCTCAAATACCCACTTGCGAGGGGATGCATACACTCACACCTACTCTCGTATGCGTCTGCACGGGAGAAAAATTGCTGACCATTGAATTATTTTTTTTCCCCATTTGCAGATAAAACTCAGTCTAGACTGACTTATATCTTAGCTGGATATGTCCGAATTCGGGGTTTGCACATGCCATATTTGTGCATGTGCAAACCCCCGACCATCAGGGACAGGACAGAATTCAGCCTGCTGCGAGCAGGTCTGAATTGACCCTACAGTCACTCTCTCACCTTGCAGCGGCAACCGTGTTGTTGTTGTGCACCAGCATTATTTGCTTGGCTCAATCTTTTGAGTCTGTTTAAAGTTTAAGAAATTTTAGTCAACATACGAGCTAATTTTAATAATACATTTATTGCAATTCTTTTTTCTTTTTAACAGTACCATACACCCAAGAGATACATTATCTATCTATCTATCTATCTATCTATCTATCTATTTATCTGCATATAATATTATACAGTATATTTGTGAAACAACATGTTAGAAACTTTTCACCCATGGGTGAATGTAATCACAAATTGCCTTTGAATAACAATTGAATAACTGAATCTACAGTACAACATTTTTAACTCAACAATATCAAAAAATTCCCAGTATAGAGTAAAGCTTCTGGGAAACTGGGTATCCCCTTACATGACTCAATACGTCAGCTGCTCTTACAATTCATTGATTTTTTTTTTTGTTCCAACCTGTTGTACAAAAGAATTAAACCTATAGGTAAAGTATATATGTGATACTAGCATTCCTCATGAGTTGGTATTGAAGAAACTAACATTCCACTTTATAAAGGCCCCATTGTTATTACTTCATTTATTGATGTAAACATATTTTTTATTTCACCTTTTTATTTACAATTGCAAGGCACCGCAACGGGGTCAAACATGGCCAAAACATGTGCCAATTTATTCATGCATCAGTCTCAAATCAAATACAGTACAAGTGTTTTGTATTCCTTTTAACATATCTATTGTCATGTAAGATACATGACTGTTGTGTTTATGTTGTGGCCTGGCGGAAAGGTACTTGTCGCTGTCTTTATTGATCATTTTGTCTTTGTTATACATGCTGAACATGCTTTTTCTGCTTACAGCATTTTAGAAAAACACTGTTAATAACCCATTTGCTATTGCTGTGAATTGTGATGATTAATTTATACAATTTATTATTATCCTTTATTTATATGGCACCACAAGGGTTCCGCAGCGCCCAATTACAGAGTACACATAATCAAAACAGGAAAACAGTGACTTACAGTTGAAGATAATACAGGACAAATACCAGGTAAATGACTATAGGAACATCAGTCAATTACTGCAACATAAGTATCCAGGTGGCAGCAAACAGCATGCTTTTGCAGTCGAAGACTACTGAAGAAAGAATGGATAAGCACATGAGGTAAGAGGTCCCTACTTGTGAGAGCTTACATTCTAAAGAGGGGCAGACAGACGGGGGTGACACCGGAGGAGTAGACAGGGCAAAGAACAGAAGATTAGGAGGACAGTTTGCTGGGTTTGGTGAAGAAGTGGGTCTAAAGAGCCCATTTGAAGTTCTGTATAGAAGTGGAGAGTTTGAGGGGAGAGGTAGAGAATTCCAGAGTAAGAGAGCAGCACGTCGATAATCTTGTAGGTAGAAGTGGGAGGAGGTAATAAGTTGACTGAAGAGCCGACGGGTGCTAGCAGAGCGAAGGGGACAAGTGGGAGTGTAAAGGGATATAAGGTCAGAGATGTAAATGGTAGAGGAGTGGGTGAGGGTTTTGTAAGTGAGTGTGAGAAGTTTGAATTTAAATCTGTAAGGGAAGAGAAGCCAGTGAAGGGCTTGTAGAAGAGGGGAGGTGGTAGTGCGTTTGGTGAGGAAGATGAGTTGGGCTGCAGCATTGAGGATAGATTGGAGTGGAGACAGGCATTTGTCAGGGATACCAGTTACAGTAGGAGGAGATTGCAGTAGTCCAGCCTGGATATGATCAGTGAGTGGATAATGGTCTTAGTGGCATCCTGAGTGAGAAAAGGTCTAATTCTGGAAATATTTTTTAAATGAAAATGGCAGGTTTGTGAGAGGTGCTGAATATGTGGTTTGAAGGAGAGGGAGGAGTCAAGGATTACTCCAAGACAGCGTACTTGGGGGCTAGAGGTGATAGTCTTGCCATCAATAGATAATGGATATTGGAAGTCAAAAGAGCTAATGAGCTCACCTAAGGAGGCTGTATAGAGAGAGAAAAGGAGAGGACCAAGAACAGAACCTTGTGGGACAGCAACGGTTAGCGGAAGTGTCATGAGAGGAGACAGAGAAGGAATGATCAGAGAGGTAGGAGGACAGCCAGGAGAGAGCAGTATCACGCAGACCAAGGGAGTGAAGGATTTGGAGAAGGAGAGGGTGGTCCACAGTGTCAAAAGCAGCAGAGAGGTCAAGAAGAATAAGCAGAGAGTAGTGGCCCTTAGATTTGGCAGCATGAAGATCATTGCAGACTTTTGTGAGGGCAGTTTCAGTCGAGTTGAGAGAACAGAAACCAGATTGGAATGGGTCAAGCAGAGAGTGGGAGTAAAGAAAGTCAGTTAGTGAGGCGATTGTAGACAACACACTCAAGGAGTTTGGAGGTAAAAGGGAGGAGAGAGATGGGTCGGTAGTTGGAGAGGGTGTTAGGATCAAGGGTAGGTTTTTTAAGAATAGGGGAGACAATAGCATGTTTGAAGGCAGAGGGGACAGTGCCTAATGAGGGGGAGAGATTGAGAAGGTGGGCAAGATGGGACCAGGCAGTAGGAGAGAGGTAGCGGAGGCGTTGGAAGGATAGGGTCAAGTGGGGAGGTGGTGGGGGAGGAATGGATGATGGCCATAACTTCCTCACCAGATACATGGGAGAAAGATATCAGAGTTGATAAGAGGGAAGGGGATGGGTGGTAAGGGATAGGAGCTGGCTGGTTGCTGGCGTTCTGGTGGGATACAATTTTGTTTTGATGTATGGAGTCAATTTTGGATGTGAAATAAGTGGCAAAGTGAAGAGCAGATAATGAGGAGGGGAGAGGAGGTGGTGGTGGGCAGAGGAGGGAGTTGACAGTGGCAAAGAGGCATCGGGGGTTGGAAGACTGGGAGGCGATGAGAATTTTAAAGTAAGATTCTTTAGAAGGATGAGAGCATAAGTTTGAAGTGGAGGAAGTCTGCCTTAGAGGGTGATTTCCTCCACTGTCGCTCGGCAGTGCATGAGCATTTTTGAAGATATCTGGTGCATTTGGTGTGCCATGGTTGTGGTGTTAATTTGCAAGGGTGCAGAGGTAAGGAAAGCATTGTATAGGGAAGTGGCTTGTTCAGGGCATGAGAGAGAGAGAGAGAGAATAGGAGAGAGAAGTAAGTCAAACAGGGAGGACAAGGATGAGGTGTCAATAGCCTCAATGTTACATTTTGTGATGGTGGCCTTCGGAGATAGAGATGGGGAAGCAGATAAGAGATAGAGATAAGGTAAAGGAGAGCAGGTGGTGGTCAGAGAGAGGAAAAGGGGAGTTGGAGAAAACAGAAATATCAAAACGATGAGTGAAAAACAGATCCAGAGAGTTCCCATTCACATGGGAGGGTGAGAAGGTCCACTGGGAGAGGCCAAGTGAAGATACGAGATTAAGGAGTTTAGAGGCAGGTGATTTTGAGGGGTTATCGATAGGGATGTTGAAATCACCTAGGATAATGGAGGGAATGTCAGAAAAGAGGAAGTGAGGATGCCAGGAAGCAAAGTTGTCGAGGAATTCGGAGGCATGGCAGGGGGAGGGTAAATTACAGCAACTCGAAGATTGGCAGGTTGGTAGAGGCGTATAGCATGGACCTCAAATGTAGAGAATGTAAGGGACGGTTATGGAGGAATGAGTTGATAGGAGTAGCTAGAGGGTAAAAGAACCCCAACACCACCACCATGGCGACCTCCAGGTCAAGGTGTGTGTGATAATGTGAGACCCCCAGCAGAGAGAGCAGCAGGAGAAGTAGTGTCAGAAGGGGTGATCCAGGTTTCAGTAATGGCTAGAAGATGCAGGGAATTGGAAATGTAAAGGTCATGAGTGGGGAACACAAACAGAATGGAAACCGATCTGGCATTCCAGAGTGCACAGGATAGGGGGTATGAGTTAATGGTTGGGATGTGAATGAGATTATCAGGATTGCTATAGCATTGAGGTTATATTAATTTGGAAGGCAGATATGTAGAGGGTGTAGTGATTGTGCTGACTCCTGGGCTAGGAAGAGAAACTGTAGGAGGAATGAGGGAGCAGAGCTGAGCGGTGGTGTAGAGGGCCCATGACGGGGTAGAAGTGAGTGCAAATGGGGTAACAGGAGAGGAGGGGAAGGGTAACAAAAAGGAGGATGGGAGACAGAGGAGAGGATAGTCAAGGAGATGAAGGAGTGGGTGACATCATGATGCCGTCACCGCCTACCCATGCGTCTGACCTGACATGGAGGAAGAGCTGGCGGGCGGAGGATGGAGAATGTGGCTGCGCCACAGGAAAGCAGGGCAATGAGGCAGGAGCCGCAGTAGTGCAGCACGTGTCCTGATATTATTATGCAGGAGGAGCAGCCTGTGGTGTCCTGTTACTTTTATACAGGGTGAGCAGCCTGTGGTGTCCTATTCTTTTTATACAGGGGGAACAACCTGTGGTGTCCTTTTTTATGCAGGGGGAGCAGCTTGTGGTGTCCTATTCTTTTTAAACAGGGGGAGCAGCCTGTGGTTTCCTATTTTTTTATACAGGGGGAACAGCCTGTGGTGTCCTATTCTTTTTTACAGGGGAAGCAACCTGTACTGTCCTATTTTTTTATGCAGGGGGAGCAGCCGGTGGTGTCTTGTTCTTTTTATGCAGGGGGAGCAGCCTGTGGTGCCCTGGTATTATTATTATTATTATTGGAGGATGAGCAGCCTTTGGTGTCCTACTGTTGCTATTATTATATAGGGGGAGTAGGGTTTTTTCCCAACCCTCACCTCATCTCTGAAGGGGCAAATGTTTTAAGTGTTTTGTTTTTTTACTGATCACGGGTTGTGATCTTAGCTCTGCCCTCTTACCTAATTATTCTCCGCCCACTAACGGCAATATGTGGGGGTGGATCTCCATGAGCCGATGATGCACCCCATGCATCATCGACTCCTGGAGATCCACCCCCACAGATTGCCGTTAGTGGCCGTAGCCAGCCATGGATGGTCATCAACCTCCATCTGTGTCCTGCCGGACTACGGAAGCTCTGCAGGTCCAAAATTAGCTACAGATGGAGCGTCTGTCAACTTTTGCAGGGACTGGGGTGGATTCACCACGCGCCAGCCCCCCGCCAGCCGCCGGAAGGGGGCACGTGTGCGTCACCTTACAACAGGGTTCCCCCTGGGTCACCGCCGCTTGCTGCTGGTCCTCGCCGCTGGATCTCTCCCCGTTCCCCCACTACCCCGCTCCACCCCCAACCCTGTCCATCTCCCTGAAGCGGAGACGGGCAGGGTTCCCGTCCCCACGCCGACGGGAAACTGGGACGCAAATCCCAGTCAGATGTAGCGCCGCTCGCCAGTGGGATGGTCTGGCAAGCCAAGGCACTGGATGAGCGGCACTACATCTGTACAAAGCAAACTGGCCTTATCATAGTCAGTGAAACTTGCTTGTGTGTTGCTGTGCGAGTGACAGCTGAGCTCACTCACGTATCTATGGTATAATCAACTCCAGGCCTAATCTTTTTTTATTAATACATATATTTTAAACAAAAAACCTCCATTTAACGATGCACTGTTATTCCCATGAGGGGGGACCCCACGCCGTTTTTTATTTTATTTATTTATTTTTCTATTTTTTTTTACACACTGCAGCCTGCACGGATCTGACTGATCCATGCATACTGCCTATATAAATTCATATTAACGTTCGTATATACGGCCGCTAATACGAATGGATACGACATCGGAGATTACAAAGCAGTCGTATTTGCTTTGTAAATTCCCCTCCGGAATACGAATTTGCATACTGCTAAAACAAGCATATGCAGTCGTATTCATTCGTATTAAGAATACAAATATGAAAAATCGTATTCTTAGTAAATTTTCCCCTATAGATCATGAAGAATAAAAATAAATTCCTCCCTACACACAGGCAAGAGTAGATTTGCCAGATTACACACAGGCAAGAGTAGGTTTGCCAGATTAACTTGGAAGGTACAATGCTACATTGTAAAAAGTTCTTAAAGATATGGGATATCATTTGATGCATGTACATGACTGTACAGAAATTGAAACACGCCTTAACCAAATCCAGACAAGCGTATTCATTTTTTCAATGCATGCTTGGTTGCATCAGTACTTGTGTAGTTTCACGGCGCCAGCATGGCGCCGTCCGTCGGAGTCCCCTTGCGGGCTCGGTGGCTCGCTACGCTCGCCACGCTATCTAAAATCAACTCCATGCCAACATGGATAGTGGGGGTATGAACTATCCATGTTGGCATGGAGTTAAGTTAGTTTATTTTAGATAGTTGTGGCGAGCGTAGAACCCGGAAGTAGCACGGCGCCGTGAAACTACACAAGTACCGTTGCATCAAATAATAAAGCATTCTATCATGCAGGATCATCAATTCTGGCTTAGGTTTGGGAAAAGATTGCTAAAATATACCACTATATTGTATATGTATTGGTCAAAAATTACAATTTGTTGTGATAATATAACCTGACTCATGAGTAGATTTATAAAGCTCGGTGAAGTGAAGTCTTGTTTTTATCACTGGCCAATCAGCTCCTACCTGTCATATTTCAACTAAAGCCTGTAAATTCACAGGTAGGAGCTGATTGGCCGGTGATAAAAACCAGACAGTTCATCACTTCACCGAGTTTAATAAATCTGCCGCTCAGTCTCAGACTTGGAGTTCATAAATGCAGCGGCTGTGTTAACTGCCAATTTGTGATGATTAGTGAAACAAAACATTCTAGGTTGCAAGAATATTTAAGAAATGCATGGCACTTCACAAGTCGCCCATTAAGAAAGACCACACTTTCCGATAATACATATTGAGACATTGACACATTTTGTAATGGTAGACAGCAATAGTTATGTAGATTATACCAGCTGCCATTTTATGCCATGCAAAGAGATTCAGGCACCATTTCACAGAGGACACTGGAGGGTTAGGGTGTGTGTTGGGCTCTGGGCTGAAATACGCCATGTGGTTAGGGAGTATGTGGGACTGTGGGCTGCAACACATTAGAGGGCTAGGGCGTGTGTGAGGCTGTGGGCAACAGGACACCAGAGGTTTAGGGGGAAATTTACTAAAGGAAATTTGTAAAAAATAGGTGTATTTGTATCCAGAAATACACTTATTTTTGACATTTACTATCCCGAAAATACTGCAATTCGTATTTGTATTGATAGCACATCAACACGACTACGAATTGCCGTATTTTCGGGATAGTAAATGTCAAAAATAAGTGTATTTCTGGATACAAATACACCTATTTTTTACAAATTTCCTTTAGTAAATTTCCCCCTTAGGGTGTAAGTGGGACTGTGCAGGAGATCTCCTTTAAACTGTAACAGCTATGTGACCCTGCTGGGTATGCAGGCTAATGAACTAGGGATATCTTGTCACCCTGGTTCAGATTAAAGTTCATATTATGCCACATTATAATATCCCCTTAGCATTATAACATCAGCAATATAGACCTGTCACTGAAAATAGAATGTTACTCCATTCAGACTGGGCAATGGTTTGGATCTAAATATTTTGCAGGCAAACTCGAGAAATGCAACTACAGTATATAATATATGTCTGGGATCCCCTATACCTCTAGGCCTCATAGCAATGGCACCCCCTGCAATCACTATAGCTATGCCTATGGCTGCTACAATTAAAGCTTTAAAGCTTTCACCACAGCATAATGAAATTTCTACAGTAATAGCAGGGTTGCCGACTTTCAAATGCTCCTCTCCGGGAGAAGCCCGGAGAGGAGACTTTCATTACCCGTTGGGGGCGGTGTTTGACTGTGACGTCATTAAGCCCCGCCCCCATTTGGGAAAATAGCCAAAATCAATGATCTCCATGGAGGGGGCGGGGCTAAAATGACACGAGTGTGCCTTTTAGCTCCGCCCCCTAATCTGAGACCCGCGGATTGCGGCATTTAAATGCCGCGATCGGGGGGCTCAGTGGGGGTCCCCCTGATTCCGGGAGAGTTGTCCACCCTTCCGGGGGGCCGGGAGGGGGATCCGATTTTTGGGAGACTCCTGGAAATTCCGGGAGGGTCAGCAACCCTGAGTAATAGCCTACATATTAAATGTGAAATACAGCTCTTGGGTCGCTCATACCTCCAGGAGGATTTTGAAACATAACATGCTGCAGAACAATTTTTAATGATTTTTCTATGAAATTGTCCATTTTAATTTAACATTTGCAAAGGAATATTGTAAATGCAGCATTACCAACAAAGGGTGGTCCACAAGGATACAATTTTACTTGACACACATACCAGGTAGCTACCTGCATCTATCCTACAAGAACTCCAGGAGGGGAACAACATTGATTTGGCAAGCTTGGGAAGGCCCAAAAAGAAATGCACAAAATGGAGGGGATCCTAAACCAGTTTTTGTGCTCTTAATACATTTCTATTGGAGGTGCCAATGAAACTCTATTGCCCCCTTTATCTAAACACACCAGATTTACCCCCTTAGATCTGTACATCAGATTTAACAAGTTTGGCCATGGCCACTAATGTCTTTTGCCTATTACGGAACAGAGGTCCTATGGATCCCTCTCAACGGCCCAAGAGATGCATGCACAGACCAATGGCTGCACATATGCAATACACATGCCAATGCCAACCAGGAAAAAGAGAGAAAGCCTATCGCAAGACAGGCTATTATTGGACACCGTGTTCTGGAAAAAGAACAATATTGAATTTGAGTAAACATTTTACTTTTCACTTTGCGAATATGGAATATGATAAATGGGATCATAAATCTAATATGAGCAAAGGAAAATGACAAATGTGCTCAACTAACCCCAAATTGCTAAATACATGATGCAAAAAAAAAGAGCAATTAATTCAATCAGAATTAAATAACATAAGAAAACCTATTTTCTAATTTGTATAAGTTGTATCAAGCAATAATGATGATGCACAAATAGCCATTACAACTTGGTCCAATTCAACGAGAACAAGATGATCATGAAAGAATATTGCCTGCCCCACCCACCACACTTAGAGGCACATCTGCCACTCTTCACAAAAGGTATAATAACATTACATTACATTGAAGGACAGTATAAGTTATCTTATAATTAGTGATACTGGCTACTAATTTTTCATCATTTACAACCTTACAAACAAAGAGGTTCCCAGAAATATTATGTAAAAGGCCAAAAATTGTGATCTAAATGTCATCAGTTTAGACATTTCTCAGAGTGACATGGATCAGATGGCAAAGGTCAAGTGAGCAGTGTGTACACAAAGGATCAGTTTAGGTCGCCAGGGAACAAAGCTCGGAACGTAAGCCCTCTTCCAACACATGGAAAGAAATCATAGCCTCCAGTGGGAGAGACATGGAACACCTGATAAACCAGATGATTTTCCCAAAACTAAAGATGAACATGTTAGTTATACATCTAGCTTTTCTGTCTTGATGACTATAATGATGGTGTACATATTTTTTGTTCTGACGCTGCATCTGATGACCACGTGGAGTGCAAAGTGTTCTCAGCCACTATTAGGTGCTTTAAGAGAGGAGGAGGCCCATATGTTGCCTCCTCTGTTTGGGCCCCCACCTCTCTCCAGGCCGCAGTGCTGCACACTGCACAGCGCAGTAGAGACTGAGCACTAGAGTGCTCAGACTCTACTGTGCAAGCACAGAACTCCAATGAACTCTGATAATTCCGGCAGTGCTGCTGTCTTCCTCACATCGCTCCGGAGGGGTATTAAACAATGGGTGCAGTGTACACCACACACTTTGCACCTATAATAAACATGCCACCAACCTAAGGGTATATTTATTAAATAGAGATAACCTGTACAATGCTACAATCAGCTCCTGTCCTTTTTTTAAAATAGGGGCCAACTTATCATCGAGTGATAAAACTCATTGTTAATGATAGAAATTATTGTACATGATAAATGGGGCTCTAGCCAATCAGCTGAAGCACATAACAGAAGCTGATTGGCTAACTAAACTGGAAAAATCCAAAACAGATATAACTGTTGTCAACCAACGCTGGTGAAGGTATAAGACAGAGGAAAAGTACATCAGGATAAATCTTAGTCCTACAAGCATCTTATAAGAACTGTCCAACCAATCTTGTACATATATAATAATGTATTGATTGAAATATAAAGAATACAGCGATGGCCCAGCATTGGGGGACCACTTATTTAAACACAGGTGAATATTGGCTGTTTCAAAAGAAATAACTATTTTTGTAGAATACATAGCACAGCAAATATTCACAGTCATAGGCGAATCTAGAAATATGGTAATGGGTGGTCCCAGATCTAGACATAGCAGCAGGGGGACCTTAGCGCGGCGTAGCCGCGTGGCAAAAAATGGGGCGTGGCCTCATGGGAAGGGGCGTGGCATCACAAAAAGGGGTGTGGTATTACACTTTAGACCATAAACAGTAATGCTAATTACACATTTTAGCAAACTCTGTAATACCCATTACACAAAGCCACACGCCGTAATGCCAATTACACATAAGGCCACACACCATAATGCCCATTACACATTGTGCCACACATCATGATGCCCATTACATACTATATAACAAACCGTAATGCCCATTACATATTTGCCACATAAGTGCTGCTTACCTACGTGCTCATTGCTAGGGGGTTCTTGCTTGATGTCACCATAGTATCCATTACACATGATGCCGCACACCATAGTACCCCTTACACATGATGCCGCACACCATAGTACCCATTACACATGATGCCGCACACCATAGTACCCATTACACATGATGCTGCACAACAAAGTACCCATTACACATGATGCCGCACACCATAGTACCCATTACACATGATGCCGCGCACCATAGTACCCCTTACACATGATGCTGCACACCTTAATGCCCCTTACACATTAAGCCACACATTATGCGTAATGCCCCCACATACCGCCACTTGTAGCATCCCTTAAGCAATGCCCCCAAAAGTGCCACTTACTGTAAATTTTTATATGAGCCTTCGCTGCTGCTGCAGGGAGAGATGGAGAGCAGTGCAGCTGCTTCTATGGGGCGAGGAGCAGAGCGTAGCGCAGAGCACACTCCCACTCCCCTCCTGGTGTCCCCTCTAGCCAAGTGGACATTTGAAATATTGTGCGCGCTGTTGTTGTGCGTGACGTCGGGGGAGCACGCCGGGCGCCGGCACCACATGATTAAAGGGGGGCTGAGGTGAAAGCGGGGAGAAGAATTTGAGCGGAAGCTGCAGGGGTGACAGTCATTGACAGCTGGGCAGAGAGCAGGGGGCTGCCCGGCTGTATTCAGAGCACTGCAGGTCACGGCTGTTTGAAATAATACCCCTTTCACAACAGAAAATGCAGGGATTTACCTGGGAATATGGTCCCAGGATCATGCAGGGACATTCCCAGGCTGACCCCTTATACACCAGCCTAGTCCCTGCATTTTCTGGTGTGAGGGAGAGAGACAACCACTCCCCTCTCTCTACCCCCCTTTAACCAACCAGCTATATCTTCGGAACCAACTAACCCATTTACATGAGACCAGTATCATATTGAAGAACTTTTGAGTTGGTTTCAACTGATTTTGGTCCCGTGAAACTGGGCTGTTTGGTTCCAGAGAAATCTGCCCTCAAAGAACATAAACAGTCATGAAATTACATTTAAGAAATGAAAAAAAAATGGTTTAACCTCAATATCCCTGGAACCAATTAACCCATATGGATCCAGCCTGGTATCAGATTGAAGGCCCAGCGATTTGGGTTTGACTGAGATCAACAAAGGGAGGACAGGGTTAATCGCACAGGAAGAGTATACGTAGAGTTAGTGTTAGGTGACCCCTCAAATGATAGTGTTATATACGTAAATATTTATGCTGAGGGTGTGCTATCAGGGGACATAAGTTTGAAGCAAAAGACAAATTCTTGTAAAGCAAGAAAAGAAAAGGATGTCACTTTGGGCCTTATTTTGGTTCATTCTTTCTGACAAAATCCTTCTTAGATGGGCAAAACCATGTGCACTACAGGGGGGGCAGATGTTACTTGTGCAGAGAGAATTAGATTTGGGTGGGCTTTTACTTCAAAGTGAGATCTATATTGCAGTGTAAAAATAAAGCAGCCAGTATTTGCCCTGCACAGAAACAAAATTACTCACCCAAATCTAATTCTCTCTGCACATGTTACATCTGCCCCACCCGCAGTGCACATGGTTTTGTCCATCTAAGAAGGATTTTGTCAGAAAGAATGAACTAGAATAAACCCCTTTGTGATGCACCGAGAGAGAGAAAATTTAATAAGTAACCTTTATTTATAATTTTTTAAAAACTTTTGGCAAAAATATAAAAGACACAATAAACACATTAAACATAGACAAGTAAAAAAGGATGAAGATATCCTTGACTCCGTGGGGTCCCACTTCACAATGTTTTTATACGTATAAATGTCAACACTTTAATATGTGTATAGTGCATTCACTGTTTCCAGAATAGGAACTGGTTGATATATATTTTCCCAGTTTTCAAGTACTAAATAGCGGTATCACTTTAAGCACCTATTAGGTTCAGGAGTGCCTGTATACCAATTTTGTCTGTGGTGTGAGGGTAACCAAAGATTTATGGTCTCACCCAGCAGGCTGGTATAATTAAAACATATGCAGATATGAGCGTTTATAATGTAGTATGCTCAAAAAAGTATCAGTGCCAGAGACAGCAATAAGCTGTGTGGCCACTGCAATACCAGGATGGTGCTTAAGTGAGTGGTAATTTCAGTGCTCTGAGTCCGGTCTGTGAGCCGGGACAGTGGGATTCACAGCGTGTAATTGAGAAGCGCTGCGCCCACTCTCGTCACTCCGGCTGAGAATGACTTCGTGGTCCTGACGAAGCTTACTGGCGAAGCGTACGCCGACCGTACACTCCGCAGTGTGCTCCCACTTCTCTCTCCCCCCATGAATGCATTTTGATCTGTTTCTCTCCATTTAGCAGTATCCACAGCGGCGTGCATCCAAGCACTCATACGGCAGGCAGACGCGGTGCGCACCGCAGTTCTGATGCCCAGCACACCGGCTGACAGTCCCACAGACTGACTCAGACCCCCACGTGCAGTACAGTGCGAGCCGGCTGTGTCATTCTCAGCCGGAGTGACGAGAGTGGGCGCAGCGCTTCTCAATTACACGCTGTGAATCCCACTGTCCCGGCTCACAGACCGGACTCAGAGCACTGAAATTACCACTCACTTAAGCACCATCCTGGTATTGCAGTGGCCACACAGCTTATTGCTGTCTCTGGCACTGATACTTTTTTGAGCATACTACATTATAAACGCTCATATCTGCATATGTTTTAATTATACCAGCCTGCTGGGTGAGACCATAAATCTTTGGTTACCCTCACACCACAGACGAAATTGGTATACAGGCACTCCTGAACCTAATAGGTGCTTAAAGTGATACCGCTATTTAGTACTTGAAAACTGGGAAAATATATATCAACCAGTTCCTATTCTGGAAACAGTGAATGCACTAAACACATATTAAAGTGTTGACATTTATACGTATAAAAACATTGTGAAGTGGGACCCCACGGAGTCAAGGATATCTTCATCCTTTTTTACTTGTCTATGTTTAATGTGTTTATTGTGTCTTTTATATTTTTGCCAAAAGTTTTAAAAAAATTATAAATAAAGGTTACTTATTAAATTTTCTCTCTCTCGGTGCATCACAAAGTGACACCCTTTTCTTTTCTTGCTTTACAAGAATTTGTCTTTTGCTTTGACTGAGATCAACCTCGAGCTTCAGTGATGCCGAAGGGGGAATTGGCAGCCGTTGAACTGGGTGGGGGTCGGAATTAGCGGGTCCCTTGTAATCCTATAGGGAAAACGTTCCAGCTTTGCCTGGCAGTATCTCTGGTTCCTAGGGGGCTAGAGACACGGGGCTGGGCTCGTTGGAAAGCCCCATCCCTCAGCTACAAAATGGGCTAATGGGTGGTCCTGTGCACCCCCGGACCACCCCCTAGATTCGCCTATGTTCACAGTATCAACTGAGTTTAAAGAGCATCAATAAAAAAGTCATAAAACACATGAATGCACAAATATCAAAAATAAACATAAAATCTAAGATAAATCTCACTTTAATAAACAGGTCCGCTTCCTCTGGTAACAGTAAGGAACGGTAATGACTTATTCTATAAAAATCAGATAATCTTCTGAAGTAGCCATACAAGTGCGAAGAATCTTTAGATCAATCCAAAATCCAGACGTCAGTGCAACTCTAAAGTAGTTTCTAAATGCACAAAATGTTCCCTTCAAGTTTAAAAAAAAATCGTATTAGTTTAGAAATGAATGCCTTGTGCAGAACCAATTAGCTTACTTTTTTTTATACCTGCTTTACGGGCCATCAAAAATACCCAAGCCGCACCAACAGAGTTGGCAGATGACTGAAAAATGCAGAGCAGGGTAAATCGGAGATAAGACGCGACAAATTGAAGCAAATGTAAGCAAATCATGATTGGCAACCAGAATTTTAAAAGAATGGACATCAATTTAATTTTTAACCCAAAATTTTAGCTCCTTATAAAACTACATATGGCAATATAAGAAGACCGGCACTGGAATATGGCCATCGCTGGAGAAGCTGACACTGAATCCTGACTGCCAGCGTCCAAACCGTAAGTATGCCGGGGCAGGTTGGGTTAAGCCGTGAGGTAGGGGAGTGGTGTTATGTTAAGGCACTAGAGGGTGGGTTAGGGTTAGGGTGCAGAGGGGGGGCTATGTTTAGTCTGTGGAGTGGGTTAGGGTTAGACATTAAGGTTAGTGAAAGGCTACGAGAATGAGGGTTAGGGTGCAGAGTAGGGAGATTAAGGTTAGGCACTAATGGGGAAGGTTAGGCTATAGGACCCCCCTGGGGGGTTGGGAGGGTTAGGGTGGAGGACAGGGGGGAGATAAATATACTTACCAGACATCTATCAGGATTTTCTCCATCGGGGTGCCTTTGTCAGTCTTCTGCCCACTGGTATAGTGTCCGCTGGTCATCCATATGTATTCCTTGTAGACTATTATTTATAGAAGCACTCATTTATATGCTCATCAAACATATACTATTTTTATTATTTACAATACCAGGTAGATGATTTCATGTAGTATACTCAGCTTTATTTTTCATGTATACAGGGGTGGACTGTATGACTGGGAGTATGGGGCACTTCCAACTTTCCCAGACCACCTCTCCTATCACAGTTAACAGAGCTGTGCCTGCAGCCAATCATTAAAGCAGGGGCTCAGTGTACTACACACACTGGTCATACAGGCTGAGAGGGAGGAGCAGCAGCAACACTGCTTGATACACTTGCTGCAACACTTGATAATGATAATTGAGCCACAACTGCGATGACAGGAGGGTGAACGAGGAGAGGATGTGGCTATACTGTAGTATGAGGAAAGGTGGAAGATGATGTAGGAGAGAATGTGGCCTGAGTTTAAGGCGTAAGGAGGATGGAGCTTGAGTATGAACGAAAGGATGATTAAGCAGGAAAGTTTGGGCTGGAATGTGAAAGGAGACTGATGGAGGAGAGGAGGGGCCAGGGTGAGAGGTAAGGAGGATGATAGAGGAAAAGTTGGGACTGAGGTGTGAGAGATGTAAGATGATGGAAGAGAGGATGTACTTATGGGGAAGAAAGTAGAATAATGGAGGAGGACGGGGCCAGAGAAGATATGATGTGAAGGAGAAGAGTATGTGCCACAGTTTGAGGAAATGAGGATGATAGAGGAGAAGAAGGGCCAGAGTTTGAGGAAAGGAAGATGATGAAAGAGAGGATCTGGAAAGGATGAAGGAAAGAGGACATCAGATGAGAGGATAGGACTGGAGTGTAAGGGGGAATGTGGATGGTAATGGAGGAGAGAATGCAGCCAGATTTCGGCAACGAGCATTTACAGCACTTGCCGTTTGACCAGGCTTGGCCTGAGTAGATGAATAAAGAAGAATTGTAGTGCCGCGCTCTGCTCCTTTTGTTGGTGTAGTTTCAGTCTGCCAGGTGATAAAGAATCACGAGTAAAGCTAAGATTGTTTTGCACAATACCTGTTACTTGTCAGTCATCACTCTTACCTGCCATCACCTGGCAGGCTGCAACTACACCCACAACAAAAGGAGCAGAGCTTGGCACTACAATTCTTCTTTATTCATATAAATATATATATATATATATAGATAGATACAGAAGTACCAACACACTCGCCATTCCTAAGAATGGGGTGCAAACAGCACCCCCTTCTCAGGATGGGGTGCGTGGCCTGTGACCACACACTCTAGTAAATACAAACACAGGGGGCCCAGCACTCACTACAACAAACTAACTCACCTTAAAGGTTCAAATAATCAATTAAATAAATAATGGGGTTTTAGTTCATGAATTGATCAATACATTTAAGCTTGCAGCCCATCGCCAAGGGACCCCATTTCACTGCAAGTCCTACACTAACAACTGGTTTTCATGGGAACCTGGCAACTGTTTGCACATCATAGCTAAAATGAACATGTGTTATTTTCCTGGGTTAAAGCTCAACTGCCAAGTGCCTTATGGCTTTTAAAGGTGAGACCATCCCAAACACAGCACCTGAATTAGTATTAAAGGGGCAGCTGTCACAGGTTTCAGGTAAATGAGCTTATCTAGGGTGCATGAGAAAGCTATGATCACAGTAACAAAGGTTAATTAAAAATCAACCCAAATATATAGATACAGAAGTACCAACACACTCGCCATTCCTAGGAATGGGGTGCAAACAGCACCCACATCCCAGGGTGGGGTGCGGTGGCCTGTGACCACACACTCTAGTAAATACAAACACAGGGGGCCCAGCACTCACTACAACAAACTAACTTACATTCAAATAATCAATTAAATAAATAATGGGGTTTAAGTTCATGAATTGATCAATGCATTTAAGCTTGCAGCCCATCGCCAATATATATATATATATATATATATGTGAACCTGAAGACGACACGCTTGTGTCGAAACGTTGTAAAGTTTTTCCACTTGTTTTACTAAAAGTTTTTTACATTGACTGGCTGGAGTGCTGCTTACTTGTTGGACTATATATATATATATATATATATATATATATATATATATATATATATATATATATATATATATATATATATAATGGGATGCAGGTATTTTGTCTACAGCATGAAGGTTGACAGTCATTAGGTTGACACCATTAGGTTGAAAGGTCATTAGTTTGACAGGTTGTTAGTTCGACAAGTCATTAGTTCGACAATGTCTAGGTTGACAGTCAAAAGGTCGACATGGGGTTTGTCACTGTTTTTTGAGCTGACATGTGCCGACAGGCGGTATTTCATACCCTACCATCCACTAGGGCGTGGTGAGAGAATAAAATAGTGTGCCAAGCGTAGTGAGGCATGTGCCCGACACATTTTGAGGGGATGCGGTGCACTTTAAACTGTGTCCATGTCGACTGTGTTGACATTTAGGGAAAACAAAACAATAAAAAAAAAACATGTCGACCTTTTGAGTGTCGACCTATAACCATGTTGACCTTTTCCCAGGTCGACCTAGACACATGTCGACATTTTTCCATGTCGACCTAATAGTGTCGACCATCATGCTTTAGACCAAATGATCCCAGCCCATATAAATGTTAAAATTAGAGTGTAGTCACTTTAATATTACTATTATTATTATTATGATTGTTATTGTTTATTTATATGATGCCACAACGTTTCTACATAAATAAATGAATAAATAAATGAGCCAAACAATTAAACTACTTTACAATAAAAGATAATGCAGGACAAGTACATGGTATATACAGTACAGTGCATATGGAAAGTATTCACAGTGCTTAATTTTTTTCCACATTTTGTTATGTTACAGCCTTATTCCAACATTCTACACACAATACCCTATAATGGGAATGTAAAAAATTAAAAATAGAAAACTAAGAAATCACATGTACATAAGTATTCACAGCCTTTGCTCAATACTTTGTTGATGCACCTTTGGCAGCAATTACAGCCTCAAGTCTTTTGGAATATGATGCCGCAAGCTTAGCACACCTATCTTTGGGCAGTTTCACCCATTCCTCTTTGCAGCACCTCTCAAGTCCATCAGGTTGGAAGGGAAGCGTCGGTGCACAGCCATTTTCAGATCTTTCCAAAGATCAAGTCTGGGTTCTGGCTGGGCAAGAGTTCAGAGTTGTCCTCCTTTGATATCTTGGCTGTCTGCTTAGGGTCGTTGTCCTGCTGAAAGATGAACCGTCACCATAGTCTGAGGTCAAGAGCGATCTGGAGCAGGTTTTCATCTAGGATGTCTCTGTACATTGCTGCATTCATCTTTCCCTCTATCCTGACCAGTCTCCCAGTTCCTGCCGCTGACAAACATCCCCACTGCATAATGCTGCCACCACCACTATACTTCACTGGAGGGAGAGTATTGGGCTGGTGATGAGTGGTGCCTGGTTTCCTCCATACATGACACCTGGCATTCACGCCAAACAGTTCAATCCCCGTCTCATCAGAGAATTTTGTTTCTCATGGTCTGAAAGTCCTTCAGATTCATTTTGGCAAACTCCAGGCAGGCTGCCGTGTGCAAAAAAGCTAAGGAGTGGCTTCTGTCTGGCCACTCCTTTCATACAGGCCTGATTAGTGGTATGCTGCAGAGATGATTGTCCTTCTAGAAGGTTCTCCTCTCTCCACAAAGGAATACTGTAGCTCTTACAGAGTGACCATCGGGTTCTTGGTCACCTCCCTGAGCCTTTCTTTCCCGATCCCTCAGTTTAGACAGCCCACCAGATCTAGGAAGAGTCCTGATGGTTCTGAACTTTTTCCATTTACAGATGATGGCGGCCACTGTGCTCATTGGCACCATCAAAGCAGCAGATATTTTTCTGCACCCCTCCCGAGATTTGTGCCTAGATACAATCCTGTCTCTGTAGTCTACAGACAATTCCTTTGACTTCATGCTTGGTTTGTGCGCTGACATGCACTGTCAAGTGTGGGACCTTGTATAGACAGGTGCGTGCCTTTCCAAATCATGTCCAATCACCTAAATTTACCACAGGAGGACTCCAGTAAAGCTGTAGTAACATCTCAAGGATGATCAGTGCTCAATTTTGAGCTTAATGGCAAAGACTGTGAATACTTACGTACATGTGATATCTTCTTTTTAATTTTTAATAAATTATCAAAAATCTCCCAAAAACTTTTTTCACGCTATCATTATGAGGTAATGTGAAGAATTCTGAGGGTAAAAATGTAATTATTCCATTTTGGAACATAACAAAATGTGGAAAAAGTGAATACTTTCTGGATGCACTGTAAATATTGCTGCATCAGGGGACATGGCACTGGAATAATCCTCATTGTGGTAGAAATTTAGGTTTAGGTGCCATTGTAGGGAATATGGATTAGAAAATAGTTTAAGAGAGGGAAATACACATATGGGGAGAGGGCCTTCTCATGAGAGCTTACATGCTAAAGAAGAGGGGCAGACAGACAGGGGGGACATACATGAGGCTAAAGTGAGCATGGAATAGAGGGTTAAGAAGGGAGATGTCTGTTTTTGATGAAGAAGAGGGTCTTGAGAGCAGTTTTGAAGAGAGTTGGAAAGTCTTAGGGGTCCTATTCTGAATCCAAGTCAAGCTCCTTAAACTCACTTACAAATTCTTACCCATTCCTCATCCATTTACATATCACACACTCCAAATAACCCACTTCGCTACACAAATACATGCAGTCCCTTCTGCCAAGTAATTACATCCTCCCATTCCTGCCTCCAAGATGTTGGCCGTGATACTCCCTACCTCTGGAATTCTCTACTTCTATCTATCACGGGTTTAATTACTAAGACTATAAATTACTATCAAAGTTTGAAAGATAATTGATGTGCAACCCAGGGGACATGATGGGCAAAATATTTGGGAATTGAGTTCCATAATCTTATTCAAAAACCAAACCATTAGTTTGTAGGTTGATTTGTATAAGTAGGCAGTGGGAGAAGTTTGTTTTATTTTTACTATTATATTTTGAAAGATAACCAAAATGCTTAATTTTCTTGCTTACTATTTCCAATATCCATAAGCTTTCTTATTAACAAAGCCAAGGTGGTCTCCTATGAGGGTGGTCTCCTACCATGGGTGTCTAGTTGACTGTAAGCATCAATTGGACAATCCATTTAAGGAGTGCGTGGATGTAGGTGAACAAATAATATACATGTAAGTAATTCCAGTATCAAACCAATACTGAAATGATTTGCATATAAAAATAAACCACACAGATACCCATAGGAAAAGTACTTATTCTAATGGTGCAAAATCTTACACAGCTATGGTAATAATTCCATTCTCCTGTTGTATTTACATGTGAAATAGGGACATCTGCTATACTGGACAGGCTTAGCTACAATAATGTATGTATAGAGCAACTACAAAGATAGCCAAACTCTGCCTGAACTTTCCATTGTGATTTCTGTTATCCTAAGCACAACAATGTGAGCCCATGATGGCTACACCCAATATGTGAAATGTGCATACATTCAGGGGCGGTGTATGACTTCTTGGGACCCTTACAACACCCACCCCAACCCCGCACTACCACAAATAACCTCTCAAGTGAAAATGTAGAGGTGTCGTCTTAGACATTCCGCAGCCGCATCCTGTATTACGCACAACAAGGTTGTCTTCCTCACAGACATCCTTAATTTTGTGATCAGTGGTGCTCCCCTATATTTCGGAGCCCTATGCATGTGCCTAATAGTAAAGCCATCCCTGACTAAATTGTTACGTAAGTGTCATACTCAAAATTTCACACTGCACTTAATAAATGACACTGAGAGTAGCCTAGAACGTAAGTAACTGCTGTCTTACGTCTATGTTCAGGCAGGTGGTGGTGGGTTGTTATGGTATGGGGATTCATTTGTTGGCACACAATAGGCCTCTCAATGTCAACTAGATTATTGCTGATGATCATATATGGCAGGGTTGGGCAATAAGTAGCCCTCCAGCTGCTGCTGAACAACTGTTGCCATGCAACTGTTGTAGCAAAGGCAAATAGCAAAACTGTGGCAGGGCTTGCTGGAATGAGTAGTTCTACAGCAGTTGGTGATGCTTAAGGCCCGTACACGCTGGGTGATTTTGATCTGAAAGAAGCTCAGTTTCAGTTTGAGCTGCATTCAGCTAAAAAGCCGCCCAGTGTGTATAGACAGACGGTGAGCGCTGATGTGCACTCCCGCACCATCACCGGTGGCCGCCGTTCATCTACTGGTATTACCAGCAGACTGAATGGCTTTCCATAGCGTCCTGCTATGAAAAGCCCTTCACAGCATCAAAAATCACTGGGCAGGGGGAAAATGAATACACACTGAGCGATTTTTCATCTCAGGAATTTTTATTGATCATCACTGTGCATACACGCTGTTCAAAAATGCCCAATGTGAACACACCTTTATTGCCCACCCCCACCTTATGGCCACAGTCTCTCTGTCTACTTGCAGCAGAATATAGACCCATGTGACAAAGTATGTCATCGCAAGCTGGTTCCATAAACATGAGAAGTTTAGAGTACTCCAATGGCCTCCACAGTCACGGATCTCAATCCAATACAGCACCTTTGGGACGTGGTCTAACGGGAGATCCACCACATAGATGTGCAAACCAAAAAAACTGCACCAACTGTGTGATATTATAATGTCACCATGGACCAAAATATTCCCACCAGCTGGTTGAATAGGTGCCACAAGAATTTAGGATGTTCTGGGGACAAAGGGATGTTGTAACCATGGCTTGTGTCCCTAATAAGTGGCTTGTAAATGTCCATACAGTTCATACCATGACAAAGCAAAATAGGCAACAAAGTGCTGAATACCCAAAACAAAAGCAGATTATATTTTATAGTAAGGCATACTATTTATATACTGTTTACCTAACCCTAGCATGATATTTCACAGAGCATGCAATATATTCACTTAATAAGTGTGTAATAAGTATGTCAGTAATGTGACGTGACTTGTCTGACACACTGACACAAACAAATAGCCCTAATTCTGACAATTATTTAAATGGAGGACCACATCCATGGTCCCTGCACAATGTTCTTGTCATACTCTCCTGGAGGACAAAATAACAAAACCAAAACAAATGACAATTCTGTCACTCCCTGATAAACGAGTGTCATGGACAAACAGACAGGGCTCCAGCAGCCAGACATGTCAGTCTTATTGTATAGTAATTGGCCTTACCTTGCCTCTCCATATATTATTGTCTATAGTACAGAAAAATATAACCTGTTGTAGAGGTGCAGATAGATAGATAGATAGATAGATAGATAGATAGATAGATAGATAGATAGATAGATACACACACTCACACACTGTAACGTAACCTATAAATAATACACACCTTACAGTGATATCTCATCCAACATACTTTACACAACCTTTCATTTTATTGTACGATATTACAGAGCTTTATTTGAAATGACATGATAGATAGACCATATGCACACAACAACCAACATTATCTCTCTCTACATAGTAATTGACAGCATCATGTACAGCAGCTCTATAGAGGTACAGTATATGCACTTCCTGCTATAGTTATCTGTAGCTATGATATTGCTCCCTCAGCTGGTGTGGCAATACACGTTCCAGCATGTCTAGCTGGACAGGGCATGCTGAAACTACTAGTTCCACAATCGCTGCAGAGCCATGTTGCTTAAACCTGCAATACAACTGCATGCACTAGCCAAACAGCTGTGTGAGCATCATCCCCTATACTGCATACAGCCCGCACATTCTCTCCATAGCCCTAAGCACGCCCGTATAGGGTGAGCAGCACTCAGGCACCCCATGACAAGTGCATATTGCCACTCTCTGCTGCAGCCTATGATGCAGTAATGTCCCAGAAGTTGGGAGACAGTTGAGTGTTGTTGGAGAGTGTGCAGTGGGGTATCTGTGCTGCAGAGCATCTCATCCACACTGCAGTCACAACACATCTCTCTGCACCAGCATATACATAGCAACAGGGCGCTTAGTGCAGACTGCATGGCAACAGAGCATCCCACACCAAAGGCAGGCCTGGCAGGAGACGGGGTGCAGGGGGTACCCCATGATAACACAACCTATGAGGTGTCGCAGTTGGCATTGGGGAGGAAGGCACTTACCCCGGTCTGCCTGCTGCAGCTGGTATCTGGAGGAGTCTCCCTGCTACTCAGGTTAATTCTTCCTTCGCCAGAAGAGAGACAGCAGCCGCAAAGCCCCGGCCAGGGAGGGAGAGGGGGGAATTACATCGGTGCTCTGGAGGGGTGCAGAGAGGCAGGGAGGCAGCAGGGGTGTGCTGGATGCAGAGAGCAGGGCTGGAATTCTGCATTAACTCACTGTGCTGCTATACAGACAATGGGAGGGGAGGAAGCACCGCTCAGACCTGGGCAGGAGGGGAGGAGAGGAGACACTCATTACACACACATAGACCTGCAGCTAAATGTGTGAGTGAGTGAGTGAGTGTGTGTGTGTGAGTGAGTGTGAGTGAGGGCTCCACTAACATACATGCACCATGCAGAAGGAAACCCTGGCTGTCCCTGTGGCAGTGCATTGGTTAATGGCACTGGGATATGACCTTGAGTGGGGCTATGTGTGAAGGGTTAATATCATTGGATATGGCCATTTCCACCCAGCTTGGAGACAAGTGTGAGCTTGGATTGAGACCCTCGCCTCAGTGCCATTGGAAAGGAAAGGGTTAATAATCTGAGTTCTAGAGAAGTGAAGGGTTAATCTGATAAGATTTTTGCTGTAAGTGAATGGCTCAAGCCATTCAGGTTTAGAGGACAATGAAGGCAAAAATGGTTTGGCGGAGAGTGAAGGGTTAATGGGATTGTTACTGGTGAATGATGGCAGTGTTTAAGGAAAAGGAAGGGTTAATGCATGAAGCGCAGTGACACAATATTGGAAAACTGGTGGGAGAAGGGTGTTGTCTGTGTAAGGCAAGCACTGGGGGAGCAAAGAGTTAATGACTTTCACTTGGAAAAGAAGAAAGTAAACAGTTACTGTCTTCCTGGTCACATATAGAGATGGGATTTTTTTTATTTCTAACCATAGATATAGAAGAGCCTGACAGATCAATCCAAATATGTTGTCTTGTCCAGGGGTGTATTGAAGACATGCCTGCATTCTTCTTAACAGTGTAACAGAAAAGAGTTAATCTCTATGCACAATAGGTAACAAATAATTGTCCGTTTAGGACAGAGATTGTTAACTAATATTAATAATGTTGTTTTTCAGCTCAGTAATAGAGAACAGAAATAGTTTTAGTGATATTTACAGCGCAGAAACTGAGATGAATAAAGAGTTAATGCAAATATAAATACTTCAGGGATAATTAAAGAGATGGGTGAGGGTTAACAAGAGAAGTACAGCATTTTAGTGAGTAAATGGTTGACTTGGGGATAAGTTGTATATATGAGACAGGAGGATTTACAGTACATGATCACAGATTTCCATTGTAGTCCAGGAATATAGGACCAAATTATTACTGTAAAACTATGATATTCATGAGCTAGTAGTGAGGCAGAAGAGGGCCAGAAAGGATCCATGAGGTTAGTGGAAATTAAAAGTTTAGTTTGAGAATAGAACTCTTTAGCACAGAAGTAGAAACAACATTTTAGGACATATTTATTAACCTTATTTTCCTCATAATAATGAAATAATTTAACTTGCCTATTTAACAAAATCCAAATGCATAAGATATCTCATTTCCTATATTGGTCAAACCATAACTTGCATTCACTTTCTGCTAAGAATAAAATTTGTCCCTATATACTTAAGAGCTTTGTGTCCCCCCTGGCACAGGTCATGTTGGGAGGTATGTTGCCCCAATACCCTGTGGGTCAGGATATGTGCCATTATGAAATGCAGCAGGTGCAGGTGTACTAATGGGGAATGGAAGGATGTTTTTTGCTAATACAAATTTGTTTCCTGTTAGTAAATCATCTACTTATTTAGATAAATTTATGGACTAGTCCATTACATGGAATCAGATTCTAATTAATATTTTCCTATTGTTTAATATAAAAGGAAAGTCTCTGATTGGCTGCTATATATATATATATATATATCATTCCATCTTTTCCTGCGCATAGGGAGGGGCTGATTCTGATGTATCCGGTATTACGGTCTTTGCTCTGTCTGTGATTTATTTAATAGTTATATTTTCATGTGAATTGCTACCTGTATTTTGTTTATATTTATTTGATTTCTGCTGTATGTCCTCACTTGTTGCCATCTTTGGGGTTGCTCACCCTGGTGGGATTCCAATAGTGAGATGCCCATGTCCAATACCAGGTTGACTTAAGTCAGTTCCTTTTTTATGGGCCGAATTTAATGTTTTTGGCAAATCTGCAAAATGGGAAATACAGTACCATGTTTGCACTGCAAGGACAGGGGGCAGATGTAACATGTGCAGGTAGGTTTAGTTGTGGGTGGGTTATTGTTTCTGTGAAGGGTAAATACTGGCTGCTTAATTTGTAAACTGCAATTTAGATTTCAGTTGAACACACCCCACCCACATCTATTCCCCCTGCACATGTTACATCTGTGTACCTGCAGTGCAACATGGTAGTGCAACAATCTTGAAGTAGGCCCTATATATGGAAGTAGTAATAGATAATAATGACATTTACATTAATACGTGCTTCAGTTCAGCTACATGTTTATATTGCTCCCTGAGAGGGAGGATGAGGCAGGTTGTTGGTCTTGTACTTTGGCCATGGCCATGTATTTTATGCTCAATGTCTACGTTCAGGTTGCAGCCTCTTATTACACTCACAAAGAAAAAAATTCTAAATCCATCTGTGTCTTGTGTTTTTTTAATTCATATGTCAATGACCATACCAATGGATGTAAATCCTCAGGGATGGTAAATCGCAAAATACATAAAATACCTCTCTGCCTAGTCCAGAGTGCAAAGAAAAGGGGCTGTAAATTTGGTTATGCCCCTATTTGTCATGTAGCCACTCCTCCTTGTGTCATATGACCATGCCCTTGACCACGCCCATTTTTCCATTGCTGGGCTTTGTACATATCGGAAATGCGGCCAAAGCTGGAAGATGGGATTTTGACCACCTTTATACAACGGCTGTTTTCAGAGATAAGACTGCAAATATTCAACGATAAATTGGCCCCTTAAAATATTTCACTGATTGACTTCAAAATGGAGAACAATGCGAAATGTTCTTCCCTAGGACAATATATTTTCAGAAGCATTTTCCCAGCAAGCAAGCAATGTTAATTGATCTAATAAGGTGGAGTTAACAATGTGAAATGTGTGAGTCTTTTGAATGACCTTGTACATAAAGACCTAAGAATAATAGGATCTTATTCAGATGAGCTTTTATTTCATGCTACATTCTAGGCAGAATTCCACATGAGCAATATACTCTATAAAAGTCATGCAGACATCAGGATCATGACCCTACAAAGTGTGGTAACCAAGCACAGCAGAGAAGCCCATCTTAAATGGAGCTCACCCCTGGAGCAGACCACCCGTATGAGCCTGACAGAGCGGGACATGGGCAGATCGGCAGCCCTCACAGTCCACGCTGCCCTTGCTGCCCTTGCTGTCCTGTGCAGAAAGGATACAGCAAAGTTGAATGGCAGTTGTTGGAGAGTGGACCGATGACCATGGAGAACTATTCATAGAGGTAGCAGAAAAGTAAACCCCCGGGGCACTGTGGCGGTGGTCCCAGACCGAGCCGCAGCCCATCAGCTCCCCAGCATTGCCAGCAGAGGCCAACCTGGATTAAGCCGCAGTGTGTACCTGGCCTGGTCATGGAGGAGAGGCTGTTGTTCCGGTGCCTTAGTGAGGTGGAAGCGGTGGGGGGCACCGGTCTGCACTCCCTGCTATCCTGCTCTCAAACGTGCACTCCCTGGCAAACAAGTTCGATGAGCTGTCCCTCCTCATGGGAAGCACAAGGTCGAGCATTGCAGGATTGTCTGTCCTATGCTTCACAGAGACATGGCTGGATGACCACATTGCTGACCCCCTTCCCCCTCGGTGTCCTTGCCAGGATTTGGTCTCTACAGAGCTGATCGCTCCAAGGTTCTCTCAGGGAAAACAAAGGGTGGCGGCAATGATAGATGGTGCACCAATGTCATGATCCTAGGCAAATCATGCAGCCCTCACTTGGAGATGCTATGTATCAACTGCAAACCCTTCTATTCCCCCCCCCCCCCCCGGGAATTTGCCTCGATTGTCCTAGTGGGAGTGTACATCCCCCTCCTTGCCTGCGCAAAGGAAGCCCTGCACCACCTGGCCACCAGCATATCTGACATGGAGCAAAAACACCCAGACTCTCTGTTCATAGTACTTGGTGACTTCAAAAGAACTAACCTAAGCCAGGAGCTACCCAAGTTCAAACAACAAGTCACGTGCCCCACCAGGGAAGGCCGTACCCTTGACCACTGCTACACCACCCTTAAGTCTGACTTCCGGTCAATCCCCTATGTTGCACTCGGACAATCTGACCACTGCCTCATCCACCTACTCCCTACCTATACGCAGAAGTTGAGAGCAGCTAAGCCTGTCATCAAGACAGTTAAAAATGGACTAACGAGGCTAAGCTGAAACTCCAGTCCTGCCTCGACTGCACGGACTGGGGGGTCTTTGAAGCCTCTGTAACTGACCAGAATGACCTGATTGACACCATCACATCCTACATAAGCTACTGTGAGGACCTGTGTATACCCACCAAGACCTACCTCAACAACAACAAGCCCTGGTTCAACACCCAGCTCAGACAACTCCGCCAAGCCAAAGAGGAGGCCTATAGCAACGGTGACAATACAACTGAGCCAGGAACTCCGTAACAAAAAAAAATCATGGCTAGCAAAAAAGTGGTTCTCTTACAAGCTGACAAATGACCTGTCCACTAATGACCCTGTATCTGTGTGGAAAGGAATGCAATCTATAACCAGCTACAAGACCTAGCTGGTGAGTTGAACAACTTCTATTGCAGGTTTGAAAAAGTAGTCCACTGTGAACCAAACCATACACTCTGTGCTGCCCTAAATGTCGACAGCCAACTCCAGTCACTCCAGGTCACCCAAGTAGAGGTGGAGGAGATGTTCAAGAGGGCCAAACCAAGGAAATTGCCAGGTCCTGATGGGGTGTCACCATCCGCCCTGAGAGAATGCGCGGGTCAACTTGCCCCCATATTCCCCAGGATCTTCAACAAATCACTGAAGCTATGCAAGGTTCCCTCCTGCCTCAAAAGCTCCACTATTGTTCTAGTCCCCAAGAAATCAACTATTACAAATCTGAATGAATACCGGCCGATAGCTCTGATGTCTGTGATCATGAAAACATTCAAACGCCTGGTACTGAACCACCTGAAAGCTGTGACTGGCCACCAGCTAGACCCCCTCAAGTTCGCCTACCGATCTAATCGATGTGTTCAGGACGCAGTCAACCTGGGCCTGCACTACATTCTGCAGCACCTGGATATGCCTGGTACCTATGCAAGAGTCCTGTTTGTCGACTTCAGCTCGGCTTTCAACACAATCATCCCGAACATCCTCCACCCCGAACTACTCCGCCTAGGAGTCCCTGAAGCTACGTGTTCTTGGATTGTGGACTTTCTGAATGATAGAAAACAAGTTGTGAAAGCGGGGGAGTTCACCTTCCAAGTGCGGTCAATCAGCACAGGAGCCCCCCTGGGCTGTGTACTCTCACACCTGCTTTTCTCCCTGTACACCAACGACTGCACCTCAGAGGCGCAATCAGTAAAGATAATCAAATTTGCAGGTGACACTACCGTCATTGGTCTTATCAAGGATGGGGACAAATCGGCCTACAGACAAGAAGTGGACCGATTGGCCCGGTGGTGCAGCAGCAACCATCTAGAGCACAACCCTCTCAAACCGTTGAGATAGTAGTGGACTTTAGGACGAAGGAAGTTGGTGTTCCTCCGCTAAAAATTGCAGACAGTGTGGTGTTACTAGTGGACTCCTTCAAGTTCCCAGCAACCACAATCTCACAGGACCTTAAATTGGGGGTCCAACACTGATACTATTGTTGGACAAGCACAGCAGAGGCTTTTCTTCCTTAGGTAACTGAGGAAGTTCAACATCCCACAGAAGCTTCTGCTCCTCTTCTACTCCGCAATTGTGGAGTCTGTACTGTGCTCCTCAATACTTGTCTGGTACGGCTTTGCCAGCGAGAGAGACAAATGCAGACTCCAAAAGGTAGTCAGAAGTGCGGAAAAGATAATCGGGACAGACCTTCCCTCTGGCTAGGAGCTGTACCTGTCCAGAGCAAAAAAGCGGGCAACGAAGATAGTCAAGGACCAACTACTGTACATCCTGGCCATGGCTTGTTTAACCTGCTGCCATCAGACAGACACAGGGCTATTCCCACCAGGTCCACCAGAAGCCTAAAAAGTTTCTTTCCTCAAGCGGTTCACCTGTTGACACATAAACTCCTCACTGTCTAGTCGTGCCATAACCCTTTGCACATAATCGAACACGGTGCCCCCTCGGAATAACTTTCTATATGACTGTGCATGTTCTCCCACCTGTTGATATTGTTTATTGTTTATACTGCATGCTGTTTACTTGTCACCCACCTGGCTGCTGCACAGCGAACCGAAAACAAATTCCTAGTATACGCAAGTATACCTGGCCAATAAAGCTGATTCTGATTTTAACGCTGCTGCTGTTCACACTAGGAACAGTACAAACCACAGGTCAGGTAGAAACAGTATAAACCACAGATCTTTCTCATATAACAATTACATTAATACAAACTTTCGACCTAATTTGAGTGTCCATTATTTGGAATATAGGATTTTGGTCTGTACGCATGGATCGAAACTGTGGATCTGGTGGAACCACCTGAAAATCAGGTGTGAAGTGCACAAATCAAAACATGACTATATCGTTTTCACTGGTCTCAACCAGGTGCCACCTTAAATTTTTCATTATTTTAAACTCATTGTTAAATGAGGGGTAATCACTCTTCTGGGGGTGCAAGGAACTACAAAAAAAATTGTGTGTCTCCCCCAAGAACTGGGAGAGTAGACAGTAATGCTAACCATCACACCATCTGTACTGTTATGTTCTGCTTCAAAAAATGCTGAATGCTTACACTGCACGTTCCAACAGCCCACCTCCAACACTGTAAACAGAAAACACTCCAGACACCAGTTTCCACTGCAAGAGCATTAACCTCACACTTTCCGACTTTGTAATCCTCCTCTCTGGGGGCGGGATAGGTACTTGTTTCCTAGCAGGGCACCCAGTACGCATTTAGCGTGCTGGGCTATTCACCGTAGTGAAATTGCATTGCATGCCGCGTTATAGTAGCATGCGATGCGATGTCCTTATAAAGTGCTTACAATGAGATGTGATGGTATGTGATGTGTGCATAGTATGAGATGTGATGGGTGCTTACAATTGTAAGCACTTGCACCTATGCCATTGTTTAGCATCAACCCCAGTATCCGCCACGCTTCAGGGTGGTGGAACGCGTCCTCCGACCTTTTCATACCCTCACTATCCACGTCGGCGTGGAGTTGATTTTATATAGTGTGGCGAGCGCAGCGAGCCACCGAGCACAAAGCCGGATGCAGGTAAAGTAGCACGAAGCGGAATACAGGTAAAGTAGTCTGCATCCCCTCGCGGGGCTCGCTGCGCTCGCCACGATTCGGGCTCAGTGGCTCGCTGCGCTCGCCACCCTATATACAATCAACTCCTCGCCGACGTGGATAGTGGGGGTATAAAAAGGTCGGGGGACGCGTTCCGCCAACCCTCGCAGGGTTCGCTGCGCTCGCCACGCTTTGGGGTGCCGTGGATAATGCTGGTGGTTTAGGAACACATTCACACCTGCACATTCATACAGCTGACACAGTATTGACATCATGTGTTAACTAATAACTAATTTACATAAATAGGAGCGGGAACGGGAAAATCGCATCGCATGCTACTACTATATGTGATGCGATGTGATTTCACTACGTTTGCATACGTAATAAATCTGGACGCCCATCTAGGAAACAAGTACCACCTTGCCTATTACCGCCCCCCCCACCACCACCACCGGCTACCGCAATGATACTAATTGCATATGCTTTAAAATATATTATCACAAAGGGCAGCTCTTGCAATAAGAGTTGCCCTCTGTGAAGCAGTCAGCGGATGTGAGCGGGTCCCCAACGGCTCTCCCCTCTCCGTCTGCTGCAGGGCCCTGCCTCCTCCTCCCTGCACCCAGAAGAGGTGCAGGGAGGAGGAGGTCACTGGTCCGGGCAGCATAGCAGCAGGCTGCCAGGACACAGGTAAGGGGGAACGGGGTCCATGTGGGGGAAGTGGTAAGAAGCCCTTAGGATTCTATGGGGTATCGCCAGTTTGTGCTGGTGATACCCCCCACGAAAACCCGGCATGCGGGTTTTCCTGCATACTAAAATGCGGTATAAACCAGATAATGGGTTTTTACCTAATTTTGCCTTCAGTGCATCCCACCCCGGGAGAACCCGGAGAGGTGATGCAGTCCCCAAGGTGAGGAAATGCCCAACAGCTCCGCCAAACGTCCACTCCCTCGGCGCCGCCTGAATTTTGGCACATGCAGGAGGATGTGTTCCCTAACGCATCCCCTCGCATGCGGCCGAATGGTAGAGAAATCATTCGATGGTAACACACCATCGAATGATTTCTCTCCCCTTCGGGAATAAGGGTCAGTCTAAACTGACTTTTATTCCGGCTTCAGGCTACTGAAACGGGGGTGGGCGCTGATGTCACATGACATCAGTTGTCTGCCCTACGCAGGCATCGAACCGTCTGAGCTCCCAGGAGAATGCCCAGCGTTTTCATCGGACAATGGGTCTTAGCTCCATTATGGAGATCATAGGCGTACAATGCTTTTTAACCTCATCTTGCCTGCTTCAATAGGAAGCAGGCATGACTAGGCGAGAGGGCCACCTACCCTTTTGGATTTGCACGGAGCCATTCTAAAAACCAGGAGCCTCCTGCAGCATCCAGGATGGTAGGCAAGTATTCCTCATACCACCATGATAGATAAACAGACTAATAAAGATGTGTGCCACTACAGCTTTACTGAGTATAGCCATTAACTGTAGCTGGTTCATGATGGGTATAGAGATTGGTAGAGTGGGAGCGCGTGTACGCTATGCTGCAAATTGTATGCTGTGATGCTTATGCATCACAACATCAACATAAGCCATCACATCTGCAATTTAAAAAAGTTTAATCTCATATTTGTGAACATCCTCCAGTCCAGCACATAAACATCAAAACAATTATTGACTGCTCACATACTGTGAATCGAATTGCTTACAGTAACCAAGGGATTAAGATGACCAAAAATGGCCATGTTGCAATCCACAAACTTCCAGCTGATGTTTCATATAGTGGACAGTTATGTCAAAATGCTCCTAGGTTTGCCATACAGCATACACCTGCGATTAATAACTGTTAAGGTGCCCATACACTGGTAAGATTTATCTTCAGATCTGGCTGGTTGGAACAAAAACATGGTTATGGCTGAGTGACAGTTTGTCAGTTTTCCAGCATTTCCAAGCAAATGGTCAACTGTCATTTGCTCTCATCCATAACCATGTTTTTGTTCCAACCAGCCAGATCTGAAGATAAATCTGTGTGTGTATGCCCACCTTTAGTGCGTTTGCAGGGGCAGAAGCAAAAGAAAATGTCAGGCACCATGATAGGGGAAAGGGATGGATAGTGGTGCTAGGGTGAACACACTCAGAGAAGTGGTGTGGATTCACGGCAAAGGGCTTGGCCTCACATAATTGTGGATTATTGAGGTATAGAATGACAGGGAGAGGCAAAGAGTGATGGGGAGAGGATAACAAAGAGGAGGTGACTGACAAGCTGTGGAGGACAAAGAGAGGGTAACAGGGAGAAGGAGATATGAGGATGAACAATGGGATGAATGGGAGAGGCAGTGAGATGAAAGAAAGAAAGACAGAAAGAAAGAGAAAGAGGAGTGGGGATAAAGAGAAAATAAGAGCATAGAGAGAGGGAGAGAGAGAGAGAATGGAGAATGAAGGGAGAGTGAGAAAAAAAGGCTGTGTGGAAGGATAGAGAGAAAAGGAGGGTGGAGGGAGAGAGCAAAAGAGAGAAAGAACAGGAGAGAGTGAGGGGTGAATTTATGAAGCTTGGAGAAGTGTTATCTATCCCCATAAAGAACGTTATGAGCAAGGTGATAATGGTTCAGCCAATCAGCTACAATATGTAAATTGACAGGTAAGAGCTGATTGGCTGAACCATTATCACCTTGCTCATAACGTTCTTTATGGGGATAGATAACACTTCTCCAAGCTTCATAAATTCACCCCTGAAAGAGATTGTGTATATCACCCCCCCCCCCCTTACTTATTACAGTTGTGACTAGGATCTCCTAAACGCCCCCCCCCCCCCACACACACACACACACACACACATCTACCTAAGGCAGCTGCGGACCCTTGTAATCCGCGACATGATCAGTTGGTTCCATCAGACTGCTTCTGGAAGCAGGGGGTTGTCCTATGGGTAGCACCTACAGCAGCAACTCTAGTTTTTTTGTGCCCGGGGCGGTTACTAGTTTGTGATATCAAGCCCCACCAAAAGAAGAGGTAAGAGCCTTGAAGGAGAAGAGGATGTGAGGGGAGGGTCCAGGACAGCTGGATGGCCTCCAGATTTGTTACATCCTGCAGCGTACTGTTAGCACTGGTAGCTAATGACACTGTGGGCCCCTTCATTGTATAGCTTCAATTTAATAAATAAAACACAAAAATGACATGGGGCACAGGCCCAGGTGCCCCCCTTCCCAAATCAGCCTATGTGCTGATGTACATTTCATTCAAAATGATGTTCCAGAGTCAACTGTGCACTTATAATACCATTGGAAAACTCCAGTTACATACCACATGCATTTAAAATGAGGTTATCACTCGCATGGTATGTGCTTTTAGAGTTGCGCCACTTATCATTAAGGACAAAGTGATAGCAGAGATTATTGCATGACAACATTGGGTGTCATTGCTTCAGTGATAGAAGCCACCCTGTAGTAATAGCTAGTAATATATATATCAGTGAAGTATTACAACAATGCACATACAGTAGTAGCACCTTTTCAAGGGTTAGCCTTGTGAGATAATTGTGGATTAAATCATAGTTTGGGGCAGCACCATGAAAAAATACAACATGTGCTTCCGCAAGGTCCTCCAAAGATTCTGTGAAATCACTTACAGGAAGTGGAGAGAGGTGTTTGTCAGGGAAACCAGATAGGAGTAGATTACAGTAGTCCAATCTGGAAATGACCATTGAGTGGATAACATCCTGGAGTGAGAAAGGGTCTGATCTTGGAAATATATTTGAGATGTAAAAGGCAGGACTTAGAGGTGCTGAATGTGTGGTTTAAAAACAAGGCAGCTTGCTTGAGGGCTAGAGGAGATTGCTGTGTAAATTGTGAGAAGTGAGGTTCTAAAGGTGCCCACACACTAAAACGATTTTTGGGCCGATAAATCGGCCGAAATATCGTCCGATGTTTACTGATAATCAGTCGAAAATCGGCCGATTTTGGTCATATGCGCTCTCCCGTGGATCTTTAGCTGAATCTTCTGATCTTATGTGCTGCACAAAAGATCCATAGGAACCCACAGGGGATCTTAAGAAAAATCTTTGTTAAAGATGTGCGCTTGCCTGAAATCTTTTGTCCAGAACGGAAAAATATTTTAAGGCTAATTTATGCGCACATCTTACGATCGCAGATCTTTCTATTGTGTGGGCACCTTAAGGAAGGGTGGTAAGATAATCAGCACAGTCATGTTAAGTTTTAGATAGCGCTGGGACATCCAAGAAGAGATAGAAGCAGTTGGAGATATGAGTGAAGAGAGAGGGGGAGAGAAAGGTAGATTTTAGAGTTATGAGCGTAGAGGAGGTAGTGGAAGTCGACTGAGCAAATTAGCTCACCTAAAGGTAATCAGATGAAGGAATGGTTTTGGGGCACATATTTTGGCAATTAATGTTTTTTGGTGAAATAGCTACAGTTAAACACAACTAGATACAAACCATCACTGTAGATGTTTAAGAGGTGGTCTTCCGGTCCCCCCCCCCTCCCTCCCTCCTTAAATAAAGGACAAAATATTGCAATTTTCCACAAAATGCTATGTTTGCCTCTTGTGCTCATGAGATGACTAGTACAAATTCAGGTATTCTGAATTGCAGGTAGACCCCTGCCATTTGAACTTTAGATGCAAAGGTAACTAACCATTGCATTAAAAGTATTCATTAAAAACTTTTTATAAGATTTATAAAAAAAACACCTACAGTGCAGTTAGCAGGGGGTAGCTCTTGTCAAGGACCTGGTGGTCGGTATATTTGTCATGTAACACCTTCGAGAAACTCTGACACCGCTGATAGCATTCTTCCATACCTGACATGAAAACAGACAAATTAAAGGCAATTGGCTATGATGGCAAAGTCACTAAAACAGGTCATAAGGGTGGTGGGATTCAAATCTTGGAGATAAAACAAAACCTTCACCTGTCTGTGTTGATGAAAGGAGAGATGTGTACAAATCCGCCACCTCCTGAGCACTTCAGACTCGAGAATCTCATCTTCAAGTAAGATGTCTCTACTCCAGTAGAATTCCCTTCATCAGCTTTCAAACTGAGGAGTATTTTGAGATTACTGACTGTCAGAATGGAACTGTGTATGTTCACCACTGCTCTGAGCCATGCCAGCAGAGGAACTAAAGTCTGACGAAGGCAATGTGCCTCAAAAAAATTATTTTAAACATTTACCCTGCCATACTCAAGAGGACAGTTAACGTTTGCAGACCTGAAGCACATCAAGGGCCACATGTAATAGGGTGAGAAAATCAACTCCTACCTGTCATGTTACAGGCTGGGTTTGAAAAATGACAGGTAGGAGCTGATTGGCTGGTGGTTTTTCACTCTCCATTTTATCACTTTTCAAGCTTAGTACATCTGGCCCATAGGGAGACATTTACTAAAGTGGGAGTTCTATTTGACGTGGGATGTTTCTATGGGCAACAAAACAGAATATACTTCTTATTTATTTAGCACCTTCTTAAAAATAATAGATGTTAGCCTATAGCAACATCCAAAATTCCCCGTAAGGAGTACCATGGCATTTTGCCGCAGCACTGTAGCAGCGTTAAGGCAGTAGTGAGCATCAAAACATGAGTACTATCATAAAAAAACTTTGCCCATGATTGGTTTGTTGATTGGGTTGGATAATAGTGGATCTTATGCAGCCATGTTCTTTTGTTGAGTTTATATATTTCACAGTTTAACTATGCAACATGGATAGATATCTGCCAATGCATGTTATTTGCCAGGAAAAGGGGAGGGTCAGAAAGTATCAAATTACACCTCGAATAATTCCACTTTCATGAAATAGAATACCTGAAAATAGTGACAGTCGATCTCAGGAGTAGCTGAGGCAAAGATGGCATTTCATTTAAAATTGCAATGTTTTGACATTTTTTTGGTGGTGGTGGTGGTGGGGGGGGGGGGGCAGGGGGCTTGTAGCATGGATGTCCTTCTACACATTTACTGCAAACATCTTTATTTAACTGAGTTCATCAGAAAAGTTTTCACCTAAAAACAACATTGACAAAATATGTGCACCAAAACCTTGTTTCCCTTGTTTTGCGTCAAAACATCAGACGCTGGGGATAGAAAACATTATCTGCATAAGCTGAAATTTTGCACAGGAGTTACTATTATGGACCAACAACTTGCCACACTGTTGGAATTTTGAAATGGCAATATTGTATGTTTTTCAACCCACACTAATGCATATTGGAAATTGAAGCATGATTATATGCAAGCAGTTAAGGCAGGAGACTAAATTGAGATCAGACGCTACTTTGCAAGGTGAGGGTTGGGCAGATGGAGAGTAAGTCCTTGGGTAACCATTGACAATGGAGCCTGGTGAAAGGAGATTGACAGTGGCAAAGAAAGAAACCATCACTCTCAACTACCAATATTTTCATTATTACAATCATGAATTTAGGACTATGAGATAGATGCACTATAGTGGCACATACCATGCTGCTTTAGCTGTTCCTGCTTTGCCTCTTTACCAAGTCAAAGCAGGAAGCAGTATCACCAAGATGCAGGGCTGCTGAGACCGGGGGGGGGGGGGGAGTGGGTACTAATTACCCAGGCCCACACTTCGCTGGAGGGGCCCAGTGGGGGCCCTGGTCCGACCTCCCCCCATTTCCTCCCGAGCAGCAGCAGCAACCCTACAGAATGTGCTGTGCTGAATGTAGACTCAGCATGAGCGTCTCATTGACAGAGTGAGAGCTCATACTGAGCATGCTGTCAGCATAGCACATGCTGTAGATGTGTGCTGCTGCTGAGGGGTGGGGGGAGACAATAACACTCCCCCCTTGACTGTTTTTTCACCCCCTAAACATCTCAGGGCCTAAAGTGGGGTAGTAAAAACTCCCCCTTCTGGTGATCGCTGTCAAAGGGCACATTACATCAGCCTAGTGCTGATACGCATGTGTCTATGGTGTTGATGAAAATTTAGAGTAAAACTATTAGTTGACAGGTTTTTCTGTGACTAACCTATAACAAAAATTTAAATTTCTTAACAATGAAACAATGCAAATTATTAGTCCATGTCACCATGACAAATATTAATGAGACAAAAACGCTGTATCATTTTCATCTGGACGCCCAAACCCCTAACATGGATCGGGGAAGCGTATTCAGCGCACACCAAGCTTCTTTAGAGCTGCACAGAGCCTTTCAGGCTGGGAGCTCCATCATATCCCCATAGGCTGAGGGAAGAGCCAGTGACTGACATCACCGCAGATTCTCTCATTCTCGTACGGGGGGGGGGGGGGTGTTTCAAGTACCTCCAAGCCTGTCTGTTGTTACCCAGTTTGTTTTATCACTGTCTTCAATTGTAAAGCGCAACGGAATCTGCTGCACTATATGAGAAACTGTAAATAAATAAGTGTAAACACACTTGCAGCCCCCTCAGACCGCTGGGCCCTATAGGTAAGTATGTATGAATGTATGTAGTATGTATTAAAGTTTTATTTTTACAGGTGTGTGTGTATGTTCTTGGGGTATTGGTTCTGTAGTAGAACTAAAGTCCCAGTGGGCCCATTAATGCCCCGCATGCGGGGACTTGTGGTTCCCCAAGTCCCAGGACGCAGGAGGTGGCTTGCTGGGCTCTGTAGTTCTACTATAGGACCCAAAATCTATTTTTAAGAATTTAATTTTACTCTTTTAACACCAACATCAGCCTGCCACCCACAGCCTAGGGGTGGTAGGACATCCCCAAGCTTCAGCCCTGGGACCCCTTTATTGGGTGGTCCCCACTCCCCCAAGGACCCGGCCTAACCAGCCACAATGCTCATGCTTTGGGCAGGGGACCTTATGTAAAATTTGTCCCCTGGCTGTGGCATGACACCGCTGGATATTTGAGCTCGGGGCTGATTTCCCAAATACAGGGGACCCTTACTCCTTTTGTCCCTGGTATTTTGGGAACCAAGACCTGGCCAAGAGCCTGGTGTTGTTACAGAAATACAGGGGAACCCCATTTGATTCCCCCCCCCCCCCCCCTGTATTTCTGCAACCAGGACCAGCTCAATAAGATCGGGGCTGGCTATGTTTGCGGGGGGGGGGGGGGTGGACACACGCCTCTTTCTTTAAATTATTTATTTATCTTTCTTTTTTGTTACACAGAGAAGCATCGAACGGATTTGACTGATCCATGCACTGCTTTATGCACGCCCGTACTTTGCTGCTTGGAAACACGGCAGCCAAATAGCTTCACCATTGGAAAACAGGAATCTGGACAATACGGCAGCTCTGTAAATTAGGCATATTCTCTGTTCGTATTTTCGGGCCGATTACCGACGATCCCAGTCGTACACCGGATTGGCCATAAACGGCCTTCTTAGTAAATTTCCCCCATCGCAGCAAAGCTGAAGCTGGCTACATCTGTATATACAGTCGGTGAACGCAACTGTAATACATGTTAGTGCTGTCCAGACATCAACTGATATTATTATGGATATAACGCTTTATTGAAATTCCATCTTATATATAAATTGTACATGTTACAGTACTTACTGGAAGTATTTGCTACTAATGCTGGCATACCACATCCACTGACATAAAGCAAGCTACTGTACTGTTTTAGGAAGGTCTGCCAATCTTTTTATAGTAAATCTGTGGATACAGCCATTAACTGTAAATGATGTGTACATTTATTTATTTTGAAAATAGCAAGGTTGTTTTGTGATAGGTTCTGACAAATAGTCATGATTTATCTTAATTTATTTAGAAATGTTCCATGAGAAAGGCAAGAAACACCTGGAGAAGAGAATGACCTCCTGCAAGTAACTTATCACAACGTAAAGGTCATTTAGGAACGTGAAAAATACAACACAAATGCTGGTCTGTGACCTCATGCAACAATCTGTCTACAAATGCATCTGTTATATTAGAGATGATGCTCTCTAGCGCTGACCTGTGAGGCCATATATAAGTCCAGTAGTGCTGCTAACCTGTGCAGACATATATAATTCCAGTCATGCTGAACTGTGCAACTGTATATTAGACCAGTAGTGCTGCACAGTGCTACTGTATATAAGCAGAGCCAGATTAAGGTCTAAATGGGCCTGGAGCTGAAAATGATCAAGGGCCTATTATGCGCAATAATAGCGGTTGTGACCAGCACCTAATAATGTGTGTGTGGGGGGGGGGGGGGGGCGTGAGCAGTGTTCTGGTTGGGTGGTCTGCTCATTGGTGTGTCTCTATTTGCGTAAATACTTTCAACTAATTTTATATATATATTTTTATATATATATATATATATATATATATATATATATATATATATGGGTAGATATGGCGGCACTCACAGGGCATACACTGGACAAAAATCAGACCACTCTGCATATGCATTAAGTTCTTGATAAAGGTCCTCCGGACTGAAATGTTAAACTTGAACCCCAGAGTGATCTGATTTTTGTCCAGTGTATGCCCTGTGAGTACCGCCGTATCTACCCATATGTTTTCAGACAGTCTATAATTGTACCTTGGATGGCACCTAGGCAAGTAATCCTTACCACAAGAAGTGCCGGCCCTCTCCGTGTATATATAAAAGGGGACATTGTTTGCATTTTCGTTGAGGAAACGAATAAAGAACTTGTTTGGAAATACAACTTTTCCTCATTTTCATGAACTTTGGTGGGACATATGGCATATTAATATTATTTTAATACAGGCACTATACCACCATTTGGGAAGTATATATGTGTGTGTGTGTGTGTGTGTGTGTGTGTGTGTGTGTGTGTGTGTGTGTGTGTGTGTGTGTGTGTGTGTGTGTGTGTGTGTGTGTGTGTGATGGAAAAGGCAGAGGGCTGGCATAGGAAAAATGGCGAGTCCATTCTATACGGTTGCAGAAAAGTAGGCGGCACACATAATATACTTTACTAATTCTGACACTCACAGGATATATATTGCTGGGTGCCCTCCAAAGGTGCACCCGCAGGACGCTGATGTCCTAAGATACTTGCGGGGTGAGGTGACACTCCAGTCATAAAAAGAATACTGAAAGCCAAGACTTGGAAGACAACATTTCAGCACCTTTTATGTGGTCACCTAAGTTTACCACATCATATACCCCTTATACAAATCATGCAACACAATAGTAACCCCCTTATACTGTACTTGCCTCTTACACATTAGGCCACATGGAATGAGCCAAAATTCACACTATTGCACACGGATTGAGTTAAAATTCACGTTATGCCACACAGATTAAGGCAAAATTCACATTTTACCACATGGATTGAGCCAAAACACACACTATACCAAAAGGATTGAGCCAAAATTCACAATATGCTTAACAAACAGGGAAATTAAAAATGTACACCATAATGCCCATTACATGTTAAGCCACACACCATAATTTTTATTATGTATTATGCCAAACACCATAATGCCAATTAAAAATTATGCTACATAAGTGCTGCTTACCTGCGTGCTCATTGCCAGGGGTTCCATGCTCATTGCCATGTGAGATTACATGCTCATTGCCAAGGGGGAATACATGCTCATGGTAACTGGGGGACAGCCGCCGCCGGGCAGAAGTGACAGCCATTGACAGCTGTGCAGAGAGTGGGCGGCTGCCCGGCTGTATTTAGAGCATTGTAGGCCCCAGCTTTTTGAAATAATACCCCATCCATACCAGAAAATGCAGGGACTTACCTGGGAATATGGTCCCAGGATCATGAAGGGACATTCCCGGGCTGGCCCCTTTTACACCAGCCTTGTCCCTGCATTTTCTGGTGTGAAGGTGAGAGAAAACCACCCCCCCCCCCCACCTTTTAACCGTCTATATCGTAAAACCGGCTATAGCTTCAGAACCAACTGACCCATTTACATGAGACTAGTATCATATTGAAGAACTCTTAAGTGGGCTTCGAATGATTTTGGTACCATGAAACTGGAACGTTTGGTTCCAGAGTAATCTGCCCTCAAAGAACATAAACAGCCATGAAATTACATTTCATAAATAAAAAAATCGGTTTACCCACAATATCTCTGGAAACAATTAACCCATATGAGCCAGCCTGCTATCACATTGAATGCCCAGCAATTGGATCAAATCAAATAGATTTGAATGATATCAACCTCGAGCTTCTGTGATGCCAGGGGGGAACTGGCAGCCGTCAAAACTGGGTGGGTCCCATGTTATCCTATGGGGAAAACATTCCAGCTTTGCCCAGCGGTATTTCTGGTTTACGGGGGGGCTAGTGATGTGGAGCTGGGCTCGTTGGGAAAGCCTCTGTCCTCCTCTACAAAATTGGCCTACAGCTCCATCAGGCCTATTGTTAATCCAGCCCTGTATATAAGCTTAGTAGTGCTGACCTGTGCAGCCATATATATGTCCAGTAGTGCTGCCCTATGCTACTGTATATTAGACCAGTATTGCTGCCCTATGCTGCTGTATATTAGACCAGTAGTGCTGCCCTATGCTTCTGTATATAATTCCAGTAGCGCTGTCCTGTGCTGCCATATATATAGGTCAAATAGTGCAGCCATATTTAAGTCCAGTAAGGCTGACATGTGCAACCACATATAAGTCCAGTAGTCAGGGCCAGTGCTACCCACTCAGCAGAGCCTGCAAAGCAGGGAGGTGCTGGGCCGTTTAGGCCCTCTCTCTGCTATGCGGCTCAGCCACTATGCAGTGATGTAAGGTGCTGTCAGCTGCTGCTGCACCTGTCAGTGACAGTGTATAGAGCAAGCAGCAGCGCTGGCAGCGGGGGAGAGAGCTTACGTCGGAATATAGCAGCAAAAGGGGATGTCCATGCACTTTCTTCAATGGTGACTGCGGTGCAGAGCCCCTCCCCCCTCATGTCATCATCAGGGCCAGGACAGCATGTGCCGAGCTGTGATTGGAGGAGCTCGGCACATGCTGAATAGAAGAGAACCCGATTGGAGGAGCTCCTCTGATCCATGGATCACGGAGGATCATCTCATGACCTCACAGCATGGACCTGTCTGTGAGTGTGTGCCCTGCCTCCACTGTTTCTGCAGCTTTTCTCTCTCTCTACTGCTACCACCCCTGCCTGTCCAGCATCTCTCCCCTTCTCTCTGCCCCCCCACTCTCTGACTATCATCTGTCCCCCCTCTCCCTGCCCACCATCTTTCCCCCTCTCCCTGACAACCATAGGTGCCGATTCTGTGGGTGCTCAAGGGCCCGAGCACCCACATAAAATTAATGAGCACCCACAGACCCAAGTCCCGCTGCTGGGCCGCTGTATTAACTTGCTAATTTACGGCTGCTGGACCCGCCGCCTGGGAAACAGTATGCTGGGATGGCGGGAAGAGTGTATTCCATCTGCAGAGTAATAGGTGAATGTGAGGCAGGTCAGCCTGTGCGTGCTGTGCACATAGTGCACACTGACTGAGTAGCTCAGCAGCGGCCCTTCTGCCCATGTCCCACCGCACTCCCCCTCCCTCATTGCCGGCACAGGTACTGTGGGGGCATTTATGTACCTGCAATGTGGGGGCATTTATGTACAGTATTTGGCACTGTGGGGGCATTTACTGTATGCATTTGGCACTGTGGGAGTATTTATGTACTTGGCACTGTGGGGGCATTTATGTATTTGGCACTGCTACCATAATTTGAATATTAGAGACAACTTTACTGAGTAATATAAATTGGTATTATTTTACTTCCCCATGAAGCCAATCCCCTATATTTTTTGGCTTGAGCACCCACCAGCAAAATCATAATTCGGCACCTATGCTGACAACCATCTGTCCCCCCTCTCCCTGCCCACAATCTGTCCTCCCCTCTCCCTGCCCAGCATCTGCCCCTCTCTTCCTGCCCACCATTTGACCCCCCTCTCCCTGCCCAGCATCTGCCCCCCACTCTCTGCCCATCATCTGCCCCCCTCTCCCTGCCCACCATCTGTCTTCCCTCTCCCTGCCCACCATCTGACCCTCCTCGCCCTGACCAGCATTTGTCCACCCTCTCCCTGCCCAGCATCTGTCCCCTACTCCCTGCCCAGTATCTGCCCCTCATTTCCCTGACCACCATCTGTCCCCAATCTGTCCCCATCTCCTTGCCCACCATCTGTCCCCCCTCTCCCTACCTATCATTTGTCCCCCTCTCCCTGCGCACCATCCTTCCCCCACTCCCTGACCAGCAAATCCCCCTCTCTCTGCCCAGCATATCCCCCCTCTCTCTCTGCCCAGCATATCCCCCCTCTCTCTCTGCCCAGCATATCTCCCTCTCTCTCTGCCCAGCATATCTCCCCTTCTCTCTCTGCCCAGCATATCTACCTCTCTCTCTCTATCTCTCTCTCTCTCTGACCAGCATATCCCCTCTCTCTATCTGCCCAGCATATCCCCTCTCTCTGCCCAGCATATCTCCCCCTCACTCTCTGCCCAGCATATCTTCACCTCTCTATCTGTTCAGCATATCTCCCCCTCTCTGCCCAGCATATATCCCCCTCTCTCTCTGCCCAGCATAGCTTCACCTCTCTATCTGTTCAGCATATCTCCCCCTCTCTGCCCAGCATTTGTACCCCATTTCCCTGGCTCTGTCTTGCTGCCCATCACATTTCCCCATCCCTCTCTGCCCAGCAACTGCCCCCCTCTAACCAGCATCTGCCCCCCACTTTCTCCCCAGCATCTCTCCCATCCATCTGTCCCACCCCTCTCTGCTCAGCATATGGCTCCCCCTCCCCCTATCTATGCCTAGTATATGGCCTTCCTACCCTCTCTCTGCCCATCATCTGGCTTTCTCCCTTCTATCGTTTTTTCCTTATATCCCATCTATTGTTTCTATTCTCCATCCATATTCCAACAGCACCCACTTTTTCCTTGATCCCCTCACAGTTCACTGTTCCTCTACCATTTCCCCTTCTCGTGGATCCCCTTTCTTTCTTTCTTTCTTTCTTTCTTTCTTTCTTTCTTTCTTTCTTTTTTTTAAACTTCTTTTTATTGAGCACTTTCAAGTTGAACAGGAAATGTACATATACAGTTATTGGGTTTCAAGCAATAAGAATATAATGTATCAAATCACAAGTGTCATTTAACAATAAACAGATACACTTTTTCAGGGGAAACAAGTGTTCCGTTATTTTGCTTTCATTGTATAATCATACAACATATATATAAGGGGTAATGGCATACATTTCCATTCATTTATCCAAACATAAAATATGAAACAAAGAAAAATTAAAAACTAAGAACACTTTCTCTCTCCCTTCATCTCCCCCTCAAATGCGTAATTTCAGCCTAGCAATAGGTAGTCATTCTATAGCTATAGGATGACCTTCTGCTATGGTATCTTTCATAGTTTTATGTATTTGTTGTCGCACCTCTATGGATAGGGTGGTAATATAGCTTTCCCGCATTAGGAAGAATTTTACAACGTTAGATTCATTATTTAAGGTAGTTTCCATCCCATATATTTAAATAAGGGGAATGTCAGGGCTGATGCAGGATCATTTTTCGCGCTGCCGCGCTGATTGTCGCCTCGGCTTACTCTAAGGTCGTGGGAAATTATCCCTAGAATTGCCCATCATCCGAAAAGGGGATGTAGTTCAATAAATGGATTTCAGTATACCTTTTGACCTGAAGCCAGAAACCCCTAACCACTGGGCAAGCCCAGAAACAATGATAGAGGTCTGCCTCCAGCTCGCCACATCTGTAGCAGGCGCTGGAATTCACTCGGCCCATAAAATAACTGCGGTGGGGAGATAGCTATGCCCTGTGGTAAATATTGAGGAACATTTCCACATATGCAGAGGAGGGTATAGTTTTACAGGATTTTAATAATGCTTTAATCAAATCTTCTGTAGTATAGTTTGGAAATGTATTTATCCATTGTGTTATACCCTGTTTGGCAGATGAGTGGTCTAGGATGGTTCTAAAGTGCTGGTAGTAGCAGGAGATAGCCTTTCTCTCGAGAGGAGGCTGCAACAGAAGGGTGTCTATAGAATTGTTTCAATCTTTATCAGAAAACTGACGGGTAACCGGTGAGAGATAGTTCTTAGCTTGCAGGAAGGCCAGAGAATGTCCCGTTAAACTGGAGTATTTTTCTATTGCCTCAGAGAATGTTAATATGCTACGCAGTGGTCTGTCAACCAAGGCACCAATAGTGGCAAGTCCGCCCAATCGCTATATATTGAAGGGATATACAGTACATTTTGCCCATTCTGAAAGTCAGGGTTATTCATAAAAGGGAGGTGTATTGATTTATAGGAATTGAGGCCTGCTTGGTGTCTTACCCAATGCCAAGTTTTTTTAATATTCCACAATAGGGGATTTTCTTTTGTGTGCATGGGGATTTCCTGATCATGGAGGTGCAGGAATGATAGTAGGCACTTCCCATCTACCAATTATCTTTCAAGAGAGCTGCATGTATAGCATTCCGATCCCGATATCCAGTCCGAGAGGTAACGAAACATGGTGGCTTTATTATATTGTCTAATGTCAGGGAGTCCCACCCCTCCATTTCATTTTGGTTGTTGCAGTTTTATCAAACCTATCTTGAGCCTTCCTCCTCCTCAAATAAATTCTCTAGTATGCCTGTTGAAAGATTGAATATCTTTTGGGGAAATGTATAGAGGTAGTGCTTGTAAGAGGTACATTAACCTGGGGAAGGTTATCATTTTAATCAGGTTTATGCGTCCCATGTATGAGACTGGTAAGTTTTTCTAGCCTTTTAGTTCTTCATAAATTTGTTGAAATATGGGAGTATAATTTAGTTTATAGAGATTAGATTAGATAGATGTCATGGGATTTGAGTGCCCAGATATGTGAATGATTTAGTGGCCCACTTAAAGGGTGTGTTCCCCATAACGTTTGTTGGTAATGGTTTCTGAGTTAAAGAGAGGGCAGAACATTTTTGCATGTTAATTGCAAAGCCTGATACTTCCTCAAAGCGTCCAAACATCATAAAGATATGGTCAAGGGAGTCCAGTGGGTTGGAAATGTAGAGATGCACGCCGTCCACAAATGCGGTTAACTTTACTGTTTTAGAACCCACCGAGATTCCCTTGAAGATTGGATCTATCTCCAGTAGGCGCAGAAAGGGGTCTAGTGCCAAATTGAATAATAGTAGGAGTTATGGGAGAGGTATATAAATATTTAATGAAATTTATTAAAGTAGTATTAAACCCTCTGGATTCTAAGGTAGAGAAAAGATGGGGCTATAGCACTGTGGCAAAAGCCTTCACAGTGTCAAGGCTCAGCAAAATATTGTTATGTGTGTTAGTTAGGGAGGACGCTGCTACTGCTGCTATGGCCGTTCTGATACCTCTGACGGAGTGTCTACTGTGGATGAAACCCAGTTGTGTGGGTATAAGAAGATTAGGCAGAATGGTTGGCATCCGATTTGCTATTATTTTAGCTAAAAATGTAATGTTAGTATTTATCAGGCTAATTGTTAAATGTGAGTAGGGGGTACAGTTAATCAAGAGATCGTTAAATAAATCTACCAGTGCTGGGGCTATCTGATGTTGTGGGAGCTTATAATATTCATTAGATAAGCCGCCAGGGCCAGGGGATTTACCCAGATGGGAGGAAGAAATCACCTTCAGAACCTCGTCAATTGAGATGGGTGCTGTCAGTGTCTCGCTCTGTAGTTGTAATAGTTTTGGAAGATGAAGATTATCAAACGATGCTGATTGTTTAGCTGGATCTATTGTACATGTGGAAGTTAGTAGTGTACTAGAAGGGGGAGTACGTATTGCAGTTATGTAGGTTTTTTTATGTCTAGGTTTAGACATAGGGGACAGTAATTTGCCTGCCTTGTTGCCCCTTCTGAAGAATTATGGATCCCCTTTCTTATTCCTCTTCTGAGAAAGAGAAAGAAGGTTGCCAGTCGCACAAGACTGAATTTAATAGTTGTGAACCCCCTTATTCATCCTTCAACTTATTTGTTATAATTATAGGAATGGGGGTGTGCTACCATTGGACATAGAAAAATTGGAAAAGATTTAAAGAGAAAGAAATGTCCTAATGTTTAGGTGCAGCAAAAAGGGTATAAAATTTTACTTTTATTAGTACATAATTAAGAGCTGCGAAAATATATAAAAAAACAAGAATAGACAAACATAGGTGGGATTCACACAATTAAAACTAAGGTGGCAGGCAGATGTTGCACTAAAATGTATCCATTGTTAAATTGTATACGTGTCTAAATTGGATAGTGTGTTGCTAAATTCAACAGTGTGGACACTGCAATCAAACACTCTTTTAATTAGACTAGGAGTGAGTCACGTGAACTCTCTGAACTGATACTCCGTTAGTCCATGCAACCTTGCAAGTCCATCAGACGACACCCTCCGCCCACAGTGCCAGCCGCCCAGCGTTCTCATGGGAACGCCCGTGGAACATTGGGCGTTCCCATATGGTAATGGGACAGCCCATCGCCCCATGCCCTTCACCGCCCCCCGTCCCCTATATGCCACCCAGCGAACCAAAAGTTTGCACCCTGTGTCTGCACACACACCCTGTGTCTGCACATGTGCAGAAACGCGCATGCGCAGACGCTAAACATCGGTCCTTCTTGCGTACGGAGGACCGAAGGAATCAGAATAGGTTCCCATGTGTATAAGGTGCATTACCACTGTGGATTTTATATGTAATGGGCGCTACTGTGGGTGTTATGTATAAGGGGCACTATTGTGGGCAGTGGCGTAACTACCGAGGGTGCAGGGGGTGCAGCTGCTATGGGGCCCGGACTGTCCCAGGGGCCCGCTGCATCCCCTGCACCCTGTCACACCAGACCAGCGAGTGTGCAGAGCAGAGCAAAGGAGCGTGCCAGGGAGGTGTCCGTCATGGAGGGACAAGCCCTTCCTCCTGCTGCAGCGCACAGAATGGTCTCGGCACCAGTCGGCACTGGAGGAATATTGGAGGAGGAGGATTTTGCGGCGAAGCAGCAGCGGCCCCGCCAATAGTACTGGAGCCAGCTCTCAGAAGATGGACGGGGTGGGGGAGCTGGAGGAGAAGAAGGTGAAAGTGCCGGTAATTTTAAATGTCAGGGCAGCAGCGCGTACAGGACTCCAGCGCTCAGCGCTAGAAGCCCCATACGCTGACCTGCAGTTAGTGGATGGGACCTCTGGTGCTGAGCGCTGGAGTCCCGTCCGCGCTGCTGCAGCAGTGATTTTGTAGCAAACCCTTTTCTCCCCATCGTTATCTATCTACTGTCACCGTCCCTTACTCTCTCCCCCAATCTCTGTCACCTACTCACCCCATCGCTGGGGGGGGTCCTTGAGGGTACTTTGCTATGGGGCCCATGATGTTCTTGTTACGCCTCTGATTGTGGGTGTTTTTAGTGGCACCACTGTGGGCATGGAGTTTAATGGGCACTACTTCTGTGGGCTTTGTGTACAAGGGACGCTACTATGTGGTGTAATATGAATCATGGGCACCATCTGCAGTGTAATGTAAATAAGATTGTGTTACTGTAAGGTGTAATTAAACTGGGCTATGATCATTCCTTATGATACCACACCCTTTATTTGTGTGCACTGTCCCTTTAGGAGAGGGAGGGCGCAAATATAGATTTTGCAGGAGGGCAACAGACACCCTAGGAACGGCCCTGCCAGTAGTGCTGCTGTATATTAGTCCAATAGTGCTGACCTGTGCAGCCATATTTAAGTTCAGTAGTGCTGCCCTGTGCTGCTGTATATTAGTCCAGTAGTGCTGTCCTGTGCTGCTGTAAATGTCCAGAAGTGCTGCCCTGTGCAGCCATATATAAGTGCAGTAATGCTGCCCTATGAAACCATATGTAAGTCCAGTAGTGCTGCCCTTTGTTGCTGTATATTAGTCCAGTGCTGCCATGTGCTGCTGTATATTAGTTTAGTAGTGCTGCCCTGTGCAGCTGTATGTAAGTCTAGTAGTACTGCCCTGTGCAGCTTTATATTAGTCCAGTAGTGCTACCCTGTGTGGCCATATATACATCCAGTGATGCCGTCCTGTATGTAAGTCCAGTGGTGGTGTGTGTGATAGAGAAATAGAGGACACACAATTTAAAGGTCAGGAACCACTTCCTACTACTAGTGCTGAAGCTACAGCCACCAGTCATGACATTGATGATGCAAGTCCATCAATGTCTGCTAAGGCCGATGCCCAATGTCATAGAGGGCCTGAGAAAACAAATTGTACAAAATAAATCGCTAATAAAATAAAAGCAAAATCATTTAACGAGAAACTTAAAATTGGCAAAACTGTATGCCATTTACGACACAAAGTGGCAAGGAAAGGCTAATGGCCTATGTTCATGTGATGGTTCAGCTTCTCATGAAGATGGAAGCCCTCCTCCCTCTTGAAAAATTAAAAATTAAACTGGTTAAAGCACAGATATCACAAATTCCCAAGGAGAGTCCAAGTGTGTCCATGTATGTCTAGGCCTGAACTTCCAACAATCTACGCACCTTGCCCATCTCTGCTTCAGGAAGGTGGGCAGGGATTGGGGGCAGACTGGGGGAGCTGGGGGGGGCTGTGGGGGGGCTGCTGGAGGCCGACAGAGGGTGGCGGAGGGCTCCAACAGAATAAGTGCGCACGCGCCCCTTCTTTCTATCACCCGGAGCAGCTCGATCATCATAAGTCCTTGTCAAGTTCAGAAATTTTGGCTGAGTGTAAGCAGATCAGTGACACCTAAATCGATTTTTCCTGTTGTATCAGTCAACTTCCTCCTTGATCAGGATTGGGAGCAGTCCTGTCTGCCATGTCACTGGCATGACTGACTCCTATCCGGGATTTCTCTGGAGGATCCTTGAGTGCTGCACCTACTGCTGTTGCTGTTGCTACTGTGAGCCAACCGTCATCCCAGAGAGGATATAGGAAGACCACTTCTACTACTTTAACTAAGAAATTGACTGTCCAACAATACTTTGTGAGGTAGATGAAGTATGACCCTAAGTCACCCTGTTGCAATATGGATTACTGAGGCCATAACAACTATGCTGGTGTTATATGTGCACCCAATATCTGACATCAGTGCAGTGGGATTTAGGCAGCTGATCGATGTACTGTGTCCACCATATTAAATCCCATCTAGATACCATTTCACTAGGCAAGCGAATCCCAGACTGTGCAGGGACACTGAGAAAAGTGTCTCAGAAATGTCATTGTACTCACTGCACTTAAGTGGAACAGGACAAACTAAAGACTACATGACTGTAACAGCCCACTAGTTAGATGTATTGTTTTATGCAGAAACAAGAGCAGTGGCACCAGTAGCAGCATCTCACAAACGCCAACTCATTCCTAGGCAGGCTATGCTGTGTATCACTGGTTTCCCCAAGCAGGCATCAACATGCCTGCCCCTGCAGGTTTGCACATGCGTATATTCATGCATGCGCAAACCGTGACCATCGGGGATTTGGACTAATTCGGTGCCTGTCTGAATTGGTCCCTCAGTTTTTAACACATTCCCTGCCGACCGAACCTAGATTACTGATGATACTTGGGAGTAATGCGGTATGGTAGATTTTGTATGTAACATACTCAGCATACTGAGCCTAGATCAGTAAGAAGATAGTTAAATCAGTGGATTATACATGGGGCAACAGGGGTGGTCGCCTCGGGCCCCCACACATCCAGGGCCACCACACTCTCCACCCCGCTGCAGGCATTGGCATCACTGCAGGGCATATAGAGCGTTCTGTGCTCCTTTTCTAAGTGATCTAGTCATATTGCTTAGAAAAGGGGATGAAATCGTCTCATGTGTATGCCCCATAACAATAACACTGAGATCCTCTGACTATAAATCTTGACTAAAACAAAGCATAAAATATGGACTCAAATGTGGGTTTAAACCAGGGGTGGGGAACTTCAGGCCCGGGGGCCGTATGCAGCCCCCGTGGCCCTCCCACCCACCTCGCAGCTTTGCTAGGAGTCAAGTAAAGGGGAATCTTGCGAGAGGATGGTAGTTTTTGCGAGATTCCTCTTAATCAACAGAAGTCAGAAACTGTCGGTCCTATTCAGTGGCAGCCACCGAAGCGTTGGACGGCTGCAGCAGGCCAATTTGTAAGAGAAATTTTTACATATGGCCCCCGAAGGATTTTTTCCCCATACAAACGGCCCTTGGCACAAAAAAGGTTCCCCACCCCTGGTTTAAACCAACTACAATTTGATATAAGTAACTAAGGGTTACATTTACTAAAGGTTCTATAAATTAAACGAGGCTATATTGCAACCAATCAGACTCTGTCTATCATTATTTAGGATGTCCTAGAGAAATTATAAACAAAATCTGATTGGTTCTCGGCAGCATCACCTCTTTTCATTTGTAAATTCACCCCTAACAAATCCTTGTTAAAATTAACACTTGTTGCAGTTACTTTGTGAGTCGTTAAAGCGCAGGACCTGCTTTGCACTTGCAGAGGGAGAATGGAGATTTCCCGACCTCTGCGACTGGCGGTGGGTGCCACAGGGAAGCATAGCAACTCCAACCAGATCTGAATTAGCCCGTCTGGCTGTGGCTTCCATCCTATCACCAAACTGAGCTAGGCACAGGATGGCAATGTTTACATGAGAGGAAGTGAAGACTTATATATTAAATGAATTTACTGATCAGATTGTAAACTAACAACTGTAAATTGTTGTCTTTGATTTATAATTGTTTAGAGACTAATTGCCAACTGCAATTAGCTAGTTTCACAGAAATTCTTGGAATCCAACAGCTAAATGAAGTTGGAAACATACACAAATATATACAGATTTTACACTTCTTGTTTCACATGCCACCCGATGCCATGCAAGTGACTACATGAAAACTGTATAATTTAGGGGGTTATTCAGACCTGGGGCCAAATGTAGTAGGGTGCGTTTTTCTAGCACAAAACAGATATCAATTGCGAATTCTGGCAATTTTTAGGTAATGGTTTATGCAAGGTTCGATTTTTTAGACAGTCATTGATTGTCAAATGTGTGACTTTTTTGGTTAAAAGTCTTGGCAGACATATATTATCACTCGGTGCCTCTCATCGCTATATAAAGCAATAGTGCCCATAAGTTTTGTCCCCCAGCTGCTGGTAGTTGTTAAGCGCTCACCTAGGTTGAGTATTATTATGCAAGTACTTGACAAAATGCTGGTGTTTATGAGGAAAATTACTTTTTGTGCAACAGAAGTTAAATGTTCTCCCGTGTATGTGGGAATGAGTGACAAAATAGCTGATAATGTGAAATCAAAGGTGTTTTTATTTAAAGTTGCAAACAAGTGTACATAGAAAATAACTGCAATCAGGGTGGGTGATGTGAGCCTTGAATGAGCCCCTTTGGGGGAATTTGGGTGCCAGCAGGTCCCTTTTTACCATAAGCCTAGAAGGCTTATGTCTCATACAGGTGGGGGTGGTGTGTGGGCTGCCAGTAATAAGCCCTTGCGGGTGTAAGGGGTCAGCAGAACCCTTTAACCATAAGCCGGTGGGCTTATGTCTTATGTCGGCAGATGTGGTGGTGGTGGGGCAGGGGGGTACAGGTACAGTCCAAGGTGACAACACTGGTAGTAGCTGGAGGCAAAGTCAATGGATACTTGGTGGGTTGCGCTGGGTAGCGGCGTCCCGCTCCCAGGAGTCTTACCCACGTGATCCTCTTGCAGAGTGGTACGCAGCGGTGCTGTGCTGTGGTCCCTGTCTGCCAACGCCAGTCCGAGGTGAGGGATGCTCACCAGGCTGGCTGAGATGTGCGTGGCCGCTTGGCTGGGGATGCGGCCTGCTCGGACGCGACTTCCGGGTTGGAAGGGGACGCGACGCGACTTCCTGGTTTAGTCGCGATGACGTCACTGCGGGAACGAACGCTCGACTCCGGCTAGGAGGAGACTTCTTGTAGTATAACACTGGATGCTTTGAAGTGCTGTGTGATGACACAGCACTTCAAAGCATCCAGTGTTATACTACAAGAAGTCTCCTTCTAGCCGGAGTCGAGCGTTCGTTCCCGCAGTGACGTCATCGCGACTAAACCAGGAAGTCGCGTCGCGTCCCCTTCCAACCCGGAAGTCGCGTCCGAGCAGGCCGCATCCCCAGCCAAGCGGCCACGCACATCTCAGCCAGCCGGGTGAGCATCCCTCACCTCGGACTGGCGTTGGCAGACAGGGACCACAGCACAGCACCGCTGCGTACCACTCTGCAAGAGGATCACGTGGGTAAGACTCCTGGGAGCGGGACGCCGCTACCCAGCGCAACCCACCAAGTATCCATTGACTTTGCCTCCAGCTACTACCAGTGTTGTCACCTTGGACTGTACCTGTACCCCCCTGCCCCACCACCACCACATCTGCCGACATAAGACATAAGCCCACCGGCTTATGGTTAAAGGGTTCTGCTGACCCCTTACACCCGCAAGGGCTTATTACTGGCAGCCCACACACCACCCCCACCTGTATGAGACATAAGCCTTCTAGGCTTATGGTAAAAAGGGACCTGCTGGCACCCAAATTCCCCCCAAAGGGGCTCATTCAAGGCTCACATCACCCACCCTGATTGCAGTTATTTTCTATGTACACTTGTTTGCAACTTTAAATAAAAACACCTTTGATTTCACATTATCAGCTATTTTGTCACTCATTCCCACATACACGGGAGAACATTTAACTTCTGTTGCACAAAAAGTAATTTTCCTCATAAACACCAGCATTTTGTCAAGTACTTGCATAATAATACTCAACCTAGGTGAGCGCTTAACAACTACTATTTGTTTAACCCATAATTTGAGCACGGACCACTCAGTTAAGCTGCCCCACATACAGAGGGATAAGCGCAGTAACCGCCACCAAATTTACCCCCAGCTGCTGGTGCTCATCCAAAATTTGCAGCTTGCTGTAGGGAGTCTTTTCAGGTCGCTGGTACAGTCGGGTGCAGTAATTGGAGTGCTATGATCCGGTAGTGGTAGCTGACTTTCTTTATGAAGAGGACGCTGGTATAAGTGGCAGGCGTTGAAATGCGTAAAGGATACCACTACTGGATTATAGCGCTCCACTCATCGACCGCACCATATTAAGTGTGCGATTTTTGTATACTTTGGGAAAACATCCAGATGCAATTTTAGATGTGCAAATTTTATTGGTCACCGCAAAACGTGCAATTTTTTTTTTATGCAAATCGCACCCTATTACATTTGGCCCCTGACAACAGGCACACACACGCACACAGCTCTCTGTAGCATGCAGTTCTGTTGATAAGACACACCCTCTCCGAATTAAGCCTATGGGGGAGATTTATCAAACCTTGGAGAGAGTTAAACCGTACCTCACAATATTGTTGTCAGGGGAATAAGGAAAGAAGATGTGGCCTCAATGGATTGGGCATGGCCTCATGGGAATGCCAGGACCTGAGGCATAACTAGAATTAATGGGCCTCATAGCAAAATCTTGAATTCCTCACCCTTCCTGCTGTAGGAGAAAAAAAGTGGCTGGAGTGAAAGACAAAAATGGTGTCAAGGGGAGAGAGAGGGGTAGAGAGGATCATGGAGAGAGAGAGAGAGAGAGAGAGAGAGAGAGAGAACGTCAAGGAGAGAGATTGATAGCGTCAGGGAGTGAGAGAGCATCAGTGAGAATATGTGACAGCATCAGGGAGAGAGAGTATTGGGGTAAGAGTGACAGCATCAGAGTGGGGAAAAAAACCTCAGGGGAGAGAGTGACAGTGTCAATAAGAGAGTGACAGCATCAGGGAGAGAGCATCAGGAAGAGTATGTGACACCATCATGAAGAGAAAGGGAGAGAGAGCATCAGGGAGAGAGAGAGGGAGAGAGAGCATCAGGGAGAGAGTGTGACAGCAACAGGGAGAGAGAGCATAAGGGAGAGAGAGAGGGATTGTGTTACCAAGCATAGCTACCGATTCTGTGGGTGCTCAAGGGCCCGAGCACCCACAAAAAATTATGATCACCCACGGGCCCGTAACCTCCCAAGTCCCACTGCCAGGACGCATTTACTTGCTGATTTGCGTCCGCAGCACCCGCACCACCAAACCTGCTGCCTGGGATAAGCAAGATATGCCAGGAGAAGTGTATTGTAAGCGTGTGTAAGCCCATTTCCTTTACCGTGACCTAGCAACTGGCGCATGCACACTCTCGCATACAAGACGATGCCTGGCACCATCATAACATTGCTACTCTGGTGATTAATAACTGCTGGGCAGAGTGTAGTGTGTGTGCTGCCTAATGTGTGTTCTTTTTGTATACACACTGCCCTTTTTTTGTAGTATGTGTGCTTACAGTGGGTAGTATTAGTCACTTGTATTATGTGTCGTGTAAATTTGTATACAGCAGGGGTTTCCAAAGTTTTTGAACCACGGCACCCCGAAGCATCAGAAATATTTTCCCAGCACCCCTAGGCTAAAAAATTCTCATTAAGAAAGTCAGAAACAAATATCAAGATAAAAAAAGTGTTTACATCTCATCCTTAGGATCAGTTATGTGGTAATTGACAGGATTCACTTCTGTTTGTCCACAATTTGACTATTATAATGGACATAAAGAACTTGAATTGGTCCTGGATCACCAACCCCGGGCACCCCTGCAAGTCCCCCAAGGCACTCCAGGGTGCCACGGCACACAGTTTGGGAACCACTGGTATACAGTGTGCAGCATTAGCTACTGTAGTGCTTATTGTGTGTACATTGTGATTCAGGACCGTTGAGGTCAGCACTTTGCAGGACCACACCCCCTCCCCAAATGACATGCCCCATTTCATGAGGCCACATCTCCTTGAGTACCCTCCAGCAAAAACAAAAATCGACACCCCTGACAGTAAGTGTAAAAGAGAGACATTACAAGAGATATTGAGTGTAAAATAGAAAGGGTGGAGTGATAGGGAGAGATAGCGAGCACTACCTGACCCTGCAAAGGGGCTCTTCCTGATGGGGAGGGGCACGCACTTCCCAACATCAAGCTCTGCCCCCTTGTTATTACCAATGATTAGTGGAGCTCGGAACAGGCTGGGTGTGAGGTCCCGCCTCCACCTCCCTCCCCTCACCCCCTCTAGCCCCATTCCCCTTATATCCTCTGAGCAGCTGCAGCCTCATAGGGATGGGGATAGGGATGGGAACTGGGTGAAACGGGGTTTTGCAATGAATGGTAGTGAAGGAGAGCTTTGAAGACAGCCAATGTATAGGTGCAGGGAGAGCAGCAGGACCTCGAAGCAGCTCGGGCCCCATAGCAGATGCAACCCCTCCACCCTCAGTAGTTATGACACTGGCCACGACCATGAGACACCACTCCAATTGCCATCCCTATGGCTGGCATATCCCCAGTTCCTCTGTCTTCTGTGAAAGAAACACAGAAGGCTGAATAAGCCTGAGGTGACATAAACCACTGAGGGTTCTCCCAGGGTACACTCTGCTGTTGATCACATGCTATTGTAATGAGGATGGGCACAAGGCCTATCAGAGCAGGGGGAGGGTTTAGACAGGGTAGGAATGATCACGAGTTTAGAGTGATCACCCTCTGTTCAAGAAGCTGGTTGGTAAGGCAAAAGCTGCATTTGCAGCACTCTCTAAAAAAAAAAAGTATCTTATACTGTCTCTCTATCTTTTGCTAAATCTTTCTAATATCTTTCACCTTCTCTCTCCCCTGTTAGATTCTTCCTTTTCTGTCCCTCTCTTTCTAGCTGGGTGCAGCGGAGCCCAGTGTAACACACAGACAGGCAGAGCCCAGTGTACCACACAGACAGGCAGAGCCCAGTGTACCACACAGACAGGCAGAGCCCAGTGTACCACACAGACAGGCAGAGCCCAGTGTAACACACAGACAGACAGAGCCCAGTGTAACACACAGAGAGAGCCCAGTGTAACACACAGACAGAGCCCAGTGTAACACACTGATACAGAGCCCAGCAGCTACATAAGACTATTTTACTGCATCTTTAATTACTGAATCTATAGTTAAAAGTACAGCAAAGCCCAGCAAATACAGATCTAATGAAATGAAAGTATGCACTGCCTAGCCAAAGTCTATGTGTGGTGTGTCTGTGAGTGAGCATGTGTGCTCATGCTGCTTACCTTTCTGTGATCCTATCACTATACTATTAGTCCAGATGCCCAAACACTTACTGCTGCTGTTACTGAGTCCTGAGCATACTGCTGGGCTAAATCTTCTGCTGGGATCTGTCTAGGTCAGGGGTGGCCAACCGGTCACAGGTAAAGAGCCGAAAATATCGGTAGTCAAGCTAAAGAGCCGACATCATGCGTGCGCCGAAGGCGCATGCGTCAAAAAAAGGGGCGTAGCCTATTTTGACCCCTTGGGTGGGTGTGATACAAATATGCCTCCAATAGTGCAGATACACATATGCCCCCAACGGTGCCAGGTATGCACCACACGGTGCCGGGTATGCCCCTACAGTGCCAAAAAGCTGGTATGCCCCCACAGTGCCACAAACTGCTATGCCCCCACAGTGCCACAAACTGCTATGCCCCCAAAGTGCAAATTTCCCAGCAGCAGCACTCACCATTGTTGCTGCTGCTGCCAGGTGGGGAGAGGACAGTCTGGTGTCCCCCTGCAGTCCTCCTGTCATGTCACCGATGGGAGGAGAGCACAGCACACCGCACGTCTCCTTCCCCCTCACTTCCCTGTGACTGGGCCGCCCACCAATCAAAGCTCACTGGCCGGCTCTTGATTGGCTGCTGGCCCACGAGCTCTGATTGGCGGACGGCCCAGTCACAAGGATGCACAGTAAGGGGTAGGAGAGATGCGCGATGAGCGCTCTCCTCCCCTCAGAAGGAGAAGGGATTCAGGGAACCGGCAGCAGGGGGGACTGGGACAGACTGTGGGCGGCGGGCAGCAGTGGGAGCAGGAGCCACACTTTACAAGGGGAAGAGCCGCATGAGGCTCTAGAGCCACAGGTTGGCCACCACTGGTCTAGGTGCTTCTGCAGCAGCCATGTTATCAGCTCTCATTATGTAATATACAGGAGGCAGTGCATGTTAGCTACCACAGGTGGCAGTGCTGAGCTCAGACATGGTCTGGACTCTGCGGATCTACATTGTCCTGATGACTCATGAGTCATGCAAATAGTTCAGTAGTTCAATTAGTTCACTTCCTACAGATCCCTGAACTAATCTCTGGGCCATAATGAGACTGTACAGTGTCTCTGGGCTGCCATGTGTGGCACTGCTGTGCTCAGGCATGTGTATTGTGTGTATGGAGCAGAGCTACAGTATGCACTGCCGTGCTGCCTTCATATTAGGTCACGAGCTACATTCCCAATCAGCACACACACAGTGCTGGGTGCTGTATGTTATACTGTAGCTCTGTTTACTCCACAGGACAAAGATGGATATGGATGAACCTTCATAATACATAAAGTGGAGCAGTTTGCCCTAGCAGCCGATCAGCTTAGGTCACATTTTAGACTGTGCAAGATAAATGACAGAAACTGACTGGATATTTTGCAAACTCTTTACTTTATCTCTCTCTAAAGTCAGTTGCATTGGGGCAAAGGGACATGTTAAATACTGTATTTTAAAAGCAAAAATAGTGACAGTATATTACTCTGAATTTGGGTATTTTACTTGCATATTATGGAAGTTAAAATAATAGCCAAAATGGGATAAGTATTGCAGAGCTAAACAATAAATAGGTCCCTATAGTGCCGCTTTCGCCCTTCCTAAACATTTTACAAAGCTGTATTTTAAGGCGGTATTCAAGACGGGTCTGAGCCTTGACATTGCAGTAGATTGCCTTTTTGAATGCCATTTGAATACACATTCACATCTGTCAACCCATTTTGATCCCCTCAACACGTTTCAAGGCAGAATGCAGGGGACATTTCTGTTGTTTTTGCTAAATACCGTTTCGAGCCATTCTTACTGCATAAAAAATGTCCCATAAAACGTGTAGGACTCTGCTTTTAAACGTTTTGAAATATTGGTAAATCAACTCTGGCACTTTCCATTTGCGTGTTTGAAATGTGAAACAATGGCAATATACCATTTTACAAGTGCAGTGTGAAAGGGGTATAAGGGTGCTGTATAATTTAATGCTTTTCTAAAATGAAAAATAATCTGATTTATTAAACCTATCTGATCATTCTAACAAGACCATTACGCCTCCAATGAGCTAGTATTAGAAATCCCTGCTCTGTGTGTAATAATGTAGTCTGGTTCATCTAGTTCTAATCACCCCTCTCAGTCTCTGAGTTGGTGATGGAATAATGAGCCAGAAAAACTGCCGTATATATGCTACAGTGTAGGTCGACCCGAATATAAGCCTAGGCACCTAAGTCTACAACAATAACCGGGAAAGCTTATTGACTCGAGTGGGACCCTCACTTGAGTATAAGCTGAGACGGGCATTTTCAGCAAAAAAAATGTTCTCAAAAAGTGGGCTTATACTCGAGTATATATATGGTAATCTTCTGAACTAATCTTTTGGGTGAACTAGATCATAATGATAATAATCATAATAGTCACAAAAATTAACTAGATTTCCCATCACTAGGGGGTAGGCCGTGGCAATGGCGCCAGGACCTCCTAGTAGCCTGGGGGGTCGGGCAGAGCTAGTGCCCATGGCGCAACTTCCCGGGGGCACGGCAGGGCCACCTGGATGATACCACTGCCCAGTCCCCGCCATCGCTCCTGCCACGGGCACTGCACGTCCCTCTGGCATTCCTAGACTGGCCAGCGGGGTGGCGGGAGACGGGGATGTAGGGCTGCTAGTGCAAGCTACTGGGGACGGCCACCCCCCTATTGTGGGACCCATGTCACTCCTGTCCATCCCCGGGGACATGCCTCCTGCAGGACCGGCCAGGCGGCAATGGCTGCAGAGGACCAGGCTGGTCCCGCAGCGCTAAAGGGGGGTCTAGGGTAGTTCCCAAAAATACTTCCCCTCAGTTGGCTGACGCGGTGCAGGGCCCCTGCCACCTACTTCCGGTAAGGGAGTACAGCAGTTTATCGCCCTTCTGACTTCCTTCATGGACCGCATGTCTGGGCTTTCCCCTACTGGGGCTCTGCCAGCTCCCAGCCCTGCCATTTTGCCAGCCCCTGCTGAGCTGCCTGGGATTACAGCCTCTTCACAGGTGGCGCCCGTAATTGTGTCCCCAACTAGTGCCGTGGCACGGGAGCTCAGGCCGGTTGCCACTTCGGCCTCGCAGGGCGGGCCAGCTCCTCCTCTGGCAGTTGTTCCTGGAACCTCGGCTGTCAGGACCCCTGGCGTGTCCACGGAGTTGAGCCTCGTGCCGGTGGCAGGCACTTCAGGTGATCAGCCTGGAATGGAGGGGCTAGCTATGCGGGCTATCATGCCCAGGACACTGTGGTGCTATCAGGAAGGATGGCACAAGGGGGAACAGTTTAGGCTGTCTGCCCCTTCTGCAGGTAAGACACCTGGTGCGGCCATGGGGGCCTTTGTCTGGAGTTTGTACTCCTTGGGGTGTTCTGTTGCCTCAGTACGCAGGATGCTGGCAGGGGTGTCTTTCTTTTCGTCTCTGCATGGTAGGGCGGACCTGTCCCGGTCCTTTCTGGTGTCCAGGGCGTTGCATGGATGGCTGCGCACCTCGCCGGCGCACCCAGACTGCAGGCGACCAATTGGTTTGACATTGCTCCCAGCCTTGCTGGGTGCCCTGAGGGACATTTGCTGGCCTGACTATGAGGTCCTGTTGTTCCGAATGGCGTATGCAATGGCTTATCATGGTGCCTTCAGGATCGGGGAGCTGGTGGCGCCGTCAAAGCGAATGCCCTCACCACTGACCGTGGATGACCTGGTGGTCCATGTGGATTCGGTGCTATGTCACCTGCGCCGTTCCAAGACGGACCAGGCTGGTAGGGGGCGGTGGCTGTCTTTGCTCCCATGTGCAGTGGAAGGGGTGTGTCCCGTGACGTTGGTTACGGCCTTTGCACAGGTGCACCCAGACCTACCTGGTGCATGGTTGATGCATGATGATGGGTCACCGCTCACCAAGTATCAATTTTGCCACGGATTGGGACGGGCGCTGGAGGCCACGGGTCTCGATCCAAAGGAATTTGGGTAGCATTCCTTTCGGATTGGGGCTGCTACCTCGGCGGCTGCGGAGGGCCGCTCCAATTCAGAGATTCAGTCTCTGGGTCGATGGCGCTCAGCAGCATTCCGTAGGTACTGTACATTCGGCCTACTTTATCTATCACTGCTTACCATGGTCGACTGGACGCATAAGCGCTCGCCAACTTCCAGTGGGGGCCTTGAGGTGTGTTTTCGCATCCGCCCGGGGGCACAATTTGGCTTCATTTACAATCTGACATGGCGTACCTGTTAGTTTACTCCGGGCGGTGTGTTTTGTGCCTCAAGAGCTGGTCGGCCACGGTTTTCTCTTCCCTCTCTCTCTCTAACTTGGTTGAGTGCTGGTTGCAATTGAGTCTCCTGCTAACTAACCTCTTGTGTGCATATTTCAGGTCGACGGGACGTTAAGTCCGTGTGGATGTTGGGCCATTCCTTTGTGTACTGGGCCTCGCAGGCGGATCTCGCCTCTGATGTATGCATGTTCCCACAAGCTGGGGAGGTTAGGTGGCTAGGAGTACGGGGCATGAGGTGGTGTGCGCTGCAGGCTCAGCTGATGCGGGCCGTGAAGCAGTTTGGGGTCCCGGAGGTCGTTATATTCCACTTAGGCGGGAATGACCTTGGGCGGGGATCCGCTCTGGAGCTGCGCTCCGTGATTATCCGGGACCTCCACATCATTGCCCAATTTTTGCCATCTTGTGTGTTAGTGTGGTCCTCCATGATCTCAAGGAGAGTTTGGAGGAATGCTAGATTGTGCCCCCGCCTGGAGCGTTCACGTAAGAAGGTGAACCCTGCGGTTGAGAGATACCTGCTAGCAAACGGCGGGGGTGTCATTCACCATGACGCCATCGACTTCCAGTGTCCAGAGCTGTACAGGAGCGATGGCGTTCATCTGAGATCGGAGGGTGTGGCTCAGTTTTCTAGGCAACATTTTTCATGGTTATCTTCAAGGTGCTGAGCGTTATTAGTGGTGGCGGTGGCTGCGGCCTAGGGCCTGGCTGTGGCGGTAAAGAACGGTCATTCTTTAAGAACTCTGTATGTGTGTTGGTAGTGGGGTGCACTCTCCCTCGACATCGATTGGCATGGGCCATGCTTCTGTCCGGGGAATGGCCGTCACCACCAGGCCTGGTGGCTGACCAGGGAGAGTGATCTTTAACCCCACCTTTCCTATAGTGACCGTTCTTTAGTGCCGCCACCATTCATAGTCTTAGTTAATTGTCAAAATAAATTTGACATTCTTTTTGAAACGCCAGCACTTTGTGTTGTGTCTTTATTTTAAGTTAAGTTATATAAGGTTTAGAGTTAAGTTTGTATTTAGGTGTATCAACCATCGGGGTGGGCCAGGGGGATACCCGATGGTGAGTTTAAGAAACACAGAAGGCTGAATAAGCCTGAGGTGACATAAACCACTGAGGGTTCTCCCAGGGTACACTCTGCTGTTGATCACATGCTATTGTAATGAGGATGGGCACAAGGTCTATCAGAGCAGGGGGAGGGTTTAGACAGGGTAGGAATGATCACGAGTTTAGAGTGATCACCCTCTGTTCAAGAAGCCCCACCCACCCTTCCCTATTTCTCTTCCTCTTCGGCGGCGGTAAAGAACGGTCATTCTTTAAGAACTCTGTATGTGTGTAGGTAGTGGGGTGCACTCTCCCTCGACATCGATTGTCATGGGCCATGCTTCTGTCCGGGGAATGGCCGTCACCACCAGGCCTGGTGGCTGACCAGGGAGAGTGGTCACCCAGCGTTGTATGTATGCTTAGTGATCTTTAACCCCACCTTTCCTATAGTGACAGTTCTTTAGTGCCACCACCATTCATAGTCTTAGTTAATTGTCAAAATAAATTTGACATTCTTTTTGAAACGCCAGCACTTTGTGTCGTGTCTTTATTTTAAGTTAAGTTATATAAGGTTTAGAGTTAAGTTTGTATTTAGGTGTATCAACCGTCGGGGTGGGCCAGGGGGATACCCGATGGTGAGTTTATAGATGCTGTGTGCATCAGTGACATGGGGTCTTCTAACTGCAGGAAGATGGTCAGTAACTCCCGACCAGTAAACAGTAACTGCAGACCAGTAACGAGTAACTCCCGACCAGTAAAAGTAAAGTGCCTGGGAATCTTATGGTTCAATCCCTTGATGTGTGAGAAGTTCAGAAGGAGAGATTGCTTTTTTTGCAGGAATATTCAAAGTCCCAAGTCACGGGCTACGAAATTCACGTATGGGGACAGGATACTGGTAAACAAAATGTTTTTCTTCATGCAGTCTGCATTTTTATGTATAACATTATTACTTGCATGCTTGCTTTGTCTTTCACCTGGAGGAAAAAAAATGACTTGTCAGGCATAAGCTCAGCATTAATTGCAGGTAATCACAATATATATTGTGTAAGTGGGGAACACTGTGTGCTCTGTGGGCTCCTGGAATGACTTTTCGCTGCAGAACAACCCTAATAAGTCAGCCATTGTGTACTCGCCAGTAAAATGATAAAATAATGCTTTTTCTCTCGTTCTGCACGGAGCACATTTTTCTATAATGGCAACACATGGGGAAATCGAGAAACAGAAGTCACAAATGGTCTATTCAACACAAAAATACATATGTTGCAGCACTAACATTTTACTTCCAAAGCTGGCAGGGAGTCCAGGGGCACTTACTGCTATCCTCAATGCCAAGCAGAAACAGACATGGAATAGAAAAGATAATACATTCTGTTTTACGTTCTGTTTTTACAATTGTAAATGTCAACTAAGCAGCAAATTGCTGAGGAGGGCAGTGAATGTGGGCAGCAGGCTGGCAAATTTTACCCCTAAACATAAATAAAGCACAGCCAGCACACACAAGAAATAATAGTGCCGTGTAGGAAGAATCAACCATTATTTGCCCCAAAACAACATTTTGGCAGTGTTATAGTTGTGAGCACAGTTCCAGCCCTAGTTGACATGATTATTCAAAAATAAAATCCTGTTACCAAACAACTACATCTGACCATAGCATTCCTCCCAACTGTCCCGGTTATCGTGGGACCGTCCCGGTATTTGGGGACGTTCCCGCGGCCCGCCCAGGGCCGGTAGTGTCCCATGGTGGGGGGCAGTTGGGAGTCCTCCCATGTTGCCCATGAATAGACGCGGTGTGCATGCGCACAGCGTCTATTCATGCCCCACAGTGGTGAAAACAAGGGGCGTGGCATCGCGGGAGTGTTGCAAGTAAAGGCCACACCTCTTTTAGTTAGACCACGCCCCCATTTTATGTGCACCTTAGGCGCGCGTCCCAACGTCCCTCCTCCGGCTGCCTCAAAGTTGGAAGGTATGCCAAAGTGCATTGTACAGGATCTGGTGAGCATGTCAGCAGTCTGAATTCCAGCTGGCGAAAAGACCTGCACTGGAATTCCGATAACATTTACAACATTAGCACCAGAAATCCCGACTGTTGGTACATCCTGAGTGTAAGTTTGCCAGGAATACTTAGGGTTACACCACATGTGGTAAAAGTTAGGTTCAGGAAGCACAGGGGAGGTAAGAATGTGTGTCTGTGGGGGATGGGGGCAGAAGGTTAGGGTAGGTTTCAAGGGGTGGAGCATTGGGTTTAGGCACTAAATGGGTATGGTTAGGGTTAGACAGTGAGGGGGGTAGATTAGGGTTAGGTACTAAGTGGGGGAGATTAGGCTGCAGGAGGGAGGGTTACATTTATGCTTTGGGAAGGGGGAAAGTTTAGAATACTTACAACCCGGATGTCAGGATTCTGCTGTCGGCCTTCTGACCACCGTCATCGCAAGTGCCAACACCATCCCCACTGTACACAAATTTCTCATTTTGCATACATCTCTGGGCCTGCACTGGGACTCCTGCAATAGGCGTTGAGAAAGTAGTAGAAGCTGTGATTATTAAATGTCAAGCTAACAATGTAAGGCTTCAGAAGCTGCATTTAAAGGGCCTGGCTGCAAAGCGTAGGCTACTGTGATACCTTCCTTAACAAAACCAAGCACCTTTTTGCAAGACAAGCTGACCTCTCTGAATGGTTGGTAGCTCTATCTGTAAAATGTGTAGCTTTCTATGTGAACCTCAGCTAACTCTAAAGCTGGGTACACACTAGACAACATTTTGAATGATTTTGCCAATTCCAAGGAACGGGCGGAACAAAAAAAAAGTTAAATGTGTACCCACTGTTGATGTGCATTCCTGCGTGTTGTCAGCTACATTCTCCATAATCAATACATGCAGGATGATGGAGCAAATCACTAACGAGGGTCATGCTCCCAAATGCACCATGGTCATGGCCAGCTCGCCATCACTGACAACATATGCAAGTGTGTATGCACTTGCCGATGTCGGCTCCCCCTCCAGGTCCCTTCACCCTCCATCTCACTGGGTACACTAGTCATATAGTGTGTACCCAGCTTAAGGGATTTGTTGCTCTTCTTATTTCGTATAGAGGGCCCATTTATTATAGGATCACATATGCAATGTGATTTGGGCAGCTTTTAAAGCCCAGGATTGCAATCAATGCAATATACAATCCTTTCTCCTGAATGTATGTCCCAGATGCAGGGACAGGTGCTGCAGTGTTAGTATTTGGTTGCTGCTCCCGCTCTTCTCTAGAATGATTGTTATCCATATCAATTAACACACACAAGTTGTAAAAGAACAAACATTTTTAGCAATGTTTATTAACTTTGTCTTACCTTTTGCACAAATGACAACTTACTGTGCAGTCAAAGTGCTTATACTGTACAGTACTTATGGGAAGATGTGAACAGATGTTGTGGGGTACAGCACAGCACTTTTGTAACTTTTTTGCATGGGATAACTCAAGATGCATGGATGCACACTGCTTATATTTATGTAAACAAAGTTGCAGTGGAGTACAGCACACACAAGCTGTACAAACAGAACTTATCTTTTTACTCTATTCAAATCTTTTTTCACACAGCAGAGTCAAAGCTACTATATTGGCCAGTATTCAATGCCTCTGATTCTCCATATTTTCTGGGGAATCAGGAAATTCGCCGGGTTTACAGCGAATTTTCTCTCAGAAAAAACAATTCGCCCTATTCAATGGTCACAATTCGCTGCAAATGAAGAGCGAATGTCTGGCGATTCTCTGTTTGTGATTCTCCGTGATTCGCCAGTGGTTTTCAATGTGGTTTTTAGTGGAATTCGCCGAGAGTGTATTCAATGCTGAAGTGGAGAACTGCTTTCTCCAGCGATTTTCCCCCGGATTCTCCACTTTACATTCGTCATCTTTTTTGGGGGGAACTGGAATGTGTTCTTTGAAAATAAAGCGTTTTTTATTTTGGTGTCAAAAAATCAGATTTTTTTTTCTGTGAAGGGGCATGCTATTTTTATTCATGTGCTTGCAGCACATGAATATATATAAAAAAAAATTCTTTTAAACAATATATATATATATATATATATATTTTTTTTTACACATTCACCAGCAGGGGGCCGAGCCGGGAGCTGCTCATTAATATTCATATATTCACTGCACACTCGTCCCGGTCATTACACATGCACGATCAGGACCAGTGTGTAGCGGCTCCCTAACACAGCCCCCTGCCAGCTCTGGGGGGCTCTCCCTGTGTCCCCCACAGCCCTCCTTCACCCCCACAGTGTCCGGAGCAGGCAGGGAGGCTTCCATCTCCCTGCCTGCAGCCATCCCTCAGCTCCCCGGCGGCATTCGCCGGGGGGGGGGTTAAAATTCGCCACCAGGGGCAAAGAGCCCCTGGCGAGTTGAATAGGGCGGACAGGAGGCTGCCCAGCGAATCTCCCTACAGGGAGAATTGGGGCGAAAGTGCAGCGAATCCTACACAGGATTCGCTGCCTCCCCCCCAGTACAACCATTGAATACCTGCCATTTATGTGAACGCAGTGAGGTATATAACTCAGGATCACATTCCAGCACCAGTGTGAAACACAGACAATACATTTAACTTCCAGGTTTCTACACTATAAAAAAATTAATAAAGAACATATACAATAATTTGCTAACTGGATGTACACTATCTACAGTAGCTTGACCAACATTAACCATGGAGGTCAGCTCTGCAGCACTGGACTAGACGTATATAAGTTCTGCAGCAGTGGTGGATTCAAGGGGGCACCCAGGCACGTGCCCCCTCCTGTAATTTTTGACATAGCTCATTTTATAGCTGAGGACCGGGGCTTTCCAACGAGCCCAGCCCCGCATCACTAGCCCCCTGGGAACCGGAGATACCACTGGGTAAACCAGGAAAGATTTCCCCTTAGAATAACATCAGACCTGCTAATTCCGACCCCCACCTGATTCCAATGGCTGCCAGTGGTTGATTTCATTTGAACCCAAATCACTGGGTCTTTAATCTGATACCAGACTGGTCCATATGTGTCAATTGGTTCCGGAGATATTGAGGGTAAACTGATATTTTTTATTTCTGAAATGTAATTTCATGGCTGTTCATGTTGTTTGAGGGCAGATTTCTCTGGAACCAAACGGCCCAGTTTAACTGAAACAAAATCATTCAAAGCCCACTCAAAAGTTCTTCAATATGATACTGGTCTCATGTAAATTGGTCATTTGGTTTCAAAGATATAGTCGGTTAAACGATCTAGCCAGTTAAAGGGGGGGGGGGGGGGATTTCTTTCCCCCTCACACCAGAACATGCAGGGACTAGGCTGGTGTAACAGGGGCCAACCCTGCATGATCCTGGGACCATATTCGCGGGTAAATCCCTGAATTTTTGGTGTTAAAGGGGTATTATTTCAAATAGTCGGGACCTGCAGTGCTCTGAATACAGCAGGGCAGCCCCCCACTCTCTGCTCGGCTGTCAATGGCTGTCATTTCTGCCCAGCGGCGGCTGTCCCCCAGTTACCGTGAGCATGTATTCCCCCTTGGCAATAAGCATGTAATCCCACATGGCAACGAGGATGGAAACCCTGGCAATGAACATGGAACCCCTAGCAATGAGAATGTATGTAAGGAGCACTTATGTAGCATCATTTTAATATGCATTATGGTGTTGGGGCATAATACGTAATGGACATTATGGTGTGTGGTTTAACATGTAATGGGCATTATGGTGTCTATTTTTAATGCATGCCAAAGGAGCGCAATGTCCCTGTTTATGTAGCATTATGTTAATTTTGGCTTAATCCGTATTGTATTATGTGAATTTAGGCTCATTCCATGTGGCATTGTGTGAATTATGGCTCATTCCATTTGGCATCATGTGTAAGGGGCAAGTATTATGGGTCTAGTATTTTGTTGCATAATGTGTAGAAGTGTTATATGGTGTTATTGGCGCTCTGTTATTATGTACACTGGCACCACTAACACCCCCCTCCCAAACCCTCTCCTATCATCATGCCCCCTCTGTTATTTTCTCCTGCATCTGCCCCTGCTCAGCAGTACTGGAGTGGATGGACAAGTTTCTGGACAGTTAGTTAGCTCATCAGCACTGGAGTGATAACTCAGCTCTTGGAGTGGAATCAGTGTGTAGCCAGCAGAGACCATCAGAGCACACACCTCTCCAGCGGTGTGTAATAGGACGCTATGGGAATCCAAAATCTGTGAGATTCAATGCTGGGATTATGACATTTTGCCTCATTGTGGAATATGAAAATGGTGGGGGGGACCAGGCCCTGGCACCCATCCTTCTACCCCTATTGCTTATTTTCCAATGTCACGTGCCTTGGGGCAGAGGCGCTGAGCACACCATAAAAGTGACAGCTGGATCCAGAGATTACATATAAATACACACTTGTACGACTTCCACGTCACTAAAGTTTTACTTACAGAACCATTTAACCACAAAATGAATTTGTACAGATATAAACCACTGAGGTAGAATACATTGCTCAATGTCAACCTGACCTTTTATTAGTGCAGTATTTCCATCCTTACTACAAAATAACAGCTGAAGCGTCTTCTACGTGTCTCCATATTTTAGGACATTTAGAACATGATCGCATTAGCTATTCCCTTAGTTCTAACACATTGCAAGGACGATAGCAGCCCCTGTCCTTGCGCGTGTATTTTGTAAAATGTTGTCAATCCTTCATTTCTTACTAAGCATGAAATGAGGATATCAAATAAAAATTGTCTACGATAATGATTAAATATGCCACAAAACCCTGGACAAACAGGCAGAAAAAATACTACAGTACAGCTAATTATCCCTGATTGCTGTATTTCCATGTAGAGCATGTAGAGCATCTGCAAGCTTTAAGCTGTGGTTACATTGTGCAACAACAAAGTGTACCTAGAAATAACATTGTTCTGCCAAAGTATGTCCTTCTTCCATACTCATCCTCACACCCCCACCCCCGTTATGTAATTTCAACCCGGTATGGGTCATTGGGTCGACCAAATTTAGGTTGACATACATTGGAACGACTACTGAAGGTCGACAGGCCTTAGGTCGACAGGGTTGGGCGGTCGACACAATCATTAGGTCTACAATGGCAAGGTCGACAGTCAAAAGGTCGACATACGGTTATCACTTTTTTTGTCCTGAATGTCGACGTAGCACACTATTCTTTTCTCCCTCCATGTCCTTTGATGGTGGGGCATGAAATACCGCCTGTCGGCTCATGTCGGCTGAAAGAATAAAATGTGAAAAACTAGTGTTGACCTTTTGACTGTCAACCTTGCTATTGTCGGCCTAATGCTTATGTCGACCTTCCAAGTCTGTTGACCTTAGTCATGTCGACCTATTTCAGGTGCCGACCTTCAGTGGTCGACCCAATGCATGTTGTCAACCTTTATAGACCTCCTTCCACAAACTAAAGTCTAGTACTTTGTATGAGTTGAGTACACCCTCCGTTCTCCTATAGCTTGCTGCAAGCCGTTGCAAACAGCCCATCTTGCTGTAAACATATGCACTGCGGCAGAAGGCTAGGAACCTTTGTATACTGCTTTCACATTGCAGAAATGGGTAATGACACGGTATTCTTAAATGGGACTTTAAAATGGGTCTGAGCCTTGAGACCTTTCACATTGCAGGTGAAAACCGTTTTAAAAATCCTTTAATACCATTCAAACATTCAACCCGTTTAACCCCCAAGGGACACGTTTCAAGCCATTGAAATAGAGCTGTTCAAACTGCCAAAAAAACGGCTTTAAAACGTGTAGGACTCTGCTTTTTAACCGTGTTGAAATACCGGTTATCTTTAACTGGTAAATCAACTTTGGCACTTTCACATTGCAGCCTTAAACGTTTTAAAATGGAAAAAAAAACGGCAATATACCGTTTTAAAAGTGCGATGTGAAAGGGGTAGTAGAGGGTTTGGATTTGCATCTCTACCGCCTTACACAATGACTTTACTGACTGAATTATTATACACAAGTATAGTGCTGTTTCTGCTACTCCTAGGGGTCTCATGCTGTTGTAGAAGGTGGCGGACAATGGTCTCTAACTGAATCTTTGATGTATTGATATGCCGGCAGGGAATTGTAAGTTGTGCTTTTATGACATGAAAGAGAATTTCAGAGACGTGTTCTTGTAGACCCTGGAGCTGCTGATTTTCATCTACGAGACATGCAACACCACAGGCTACGGAGAGCGGACGTTAGTCTGACAACTAACCGGTACTTAATGCTTGCACTCAGAGCCGCCGAGAGGGAGGGGGGGCGGGTACACTTTACCGGGGCCCGGGCCTGTCAGGGGGGCCCGGGTCCAGAGACACACGACACACACTTTTTTTTTTTTTTTCATTTACATGAGCCAGGCGCCGGGTCTGATAGCAGCTGTGTAGCTGTGAATATTCACTTACGGTTAGGTGAGCTCCTCAACCCTCAAAGGTTCCGCGAAGAGTCCGCCTCAGGTATCCAACGAGGACCGGAATATCACTAGAGGGGAAAAGGATACTTGTAACCACAGCCGGGCTGTATAGTAAGACAGGGTCACTTATGGACACCCGCGGGTGGCTGCAAGCTTCGCCGGTTAGGCGAAGGTCATCATCGGCCAAAGGCCTCAGCCACCCTAACTTCACCTATTCGCACTTTCGCACGTAGGTGGTAGGTGTGACTCTCTCACGGGAGAGCCACAGACCGGCGCTCAGGGACAAACACACACACGGATGAAACTCACCTACGTAATTCCTTGTCACCTTGCTTGAGGATCCCAGCACCTGGGGAACGAGAACGAAAACAGCCTCTCTACAACCCTTCTCTAATCTAACTAGGACTAACCTGTCCCTAACGTAACACGAGTAACTAGGCTGAACTTACACTAGCAAATAACAAGCAATATCCTCTAACTAACAGTCAAGGCAGACATAAAGACAATCAAACAATGACGTGAGCAGATCATACTATAACCGGTGTGTGTGAAAGGTACTAACCTCTGTGATATAAAGTGCTCCCGGCTTACTGCAATACACCCCTAGAACAGGCCCTGATACCTGGGTAGACAGCCGTCTATCCCAGTTCAAAACCTGTGGTGTGGGAGGGCTGGATCACCCTTCCCTTCCTATACAGTTAGCTAATATACAAAATGGCCGACAGGCCTAAGATGGATGCCGCAGGCCTATGAGACACAGGCAGTAGGCCTGGGGATGAGCACAGGTCGGAGGCCTGGTGATTACGTACAGGCAGGAGGCCTGGGGTTAGGGCACAGGCTGGAGGCCTGATACTGAGGCACAGGCCGGAGGCCTGGGGTTAGGGCACAGGCTGGAGGCCTGACACGGAGGCACAGGCCGGAGGCCTGGGATTGGGCACAGGCTAGGGGCCTGGGATTAGGGCACAGGCTGGAGGCCTGGGATTAGGGCACAGGCCGGAGGCCTGACACTGAGGCACAGGCCGGAGGCCTGACAGTGGTGGTCTAGGGTGGCTATGTGCTGGTGGTGGCCGGCCAGGGCCACTTACCCGATCCGGTGGGAGAGGCTGCAGCAGGGGACTTCGTTAGCTCTTTTGTCTCCCCACTGCTGCAGCACTCTCCGGTCCTCAGCTTCTGTTCTTCGGGCTCTTCGGTAGCCTCTGCCGCGGTGCTGGCTGCTCCTGGATCTGCCGCCGTCTCTGCCGCCGTCTCCGCCGCCGTCTCTGCCACTGCTTCTCTTCTGCCTTCAGGAGCTCTTCCTCGCTCCCTCTCCGCCGACGAACTGCGCTCCGCCGCTCCCCCGCGTCTAATATAAGACGCTGGGAGGAGGCGGAGCTATGACGCGGCGAGCCCGGATTGGTCCGCCGCGTCCCGCGCTGATTGGCCGCCTCGCCGCGAGCGCTTATTGGCTCGCGCGAGGCGCGCCATTCGAAATACCTGCGGTTGATTGGAGGAACCTGAATCCTCCCGGACTCAAGTTCCTCCAGGCCGCAATCTCGCCGCCGACGCCGCAACGGGGAGCCAGCCGGAGGGAGACGGAGGTAAGCCTCCTCCATCCCCTCCCCAGCACAGCCCCCCGCCGCCTGTCCCCTCACATTTCCCCCCCCTTTTTCCTTTGTCGTCCCGACAAATACAGGACTGGACCATACAAAGTTGGGGTCAGCATATTGCGGACCGGGAACACCACGGTTGGTCCTCTGTGAACGTCTCATTGGGGGAACAATCCCAGGACCAGGAGTTCCATCATCAGGGGCCACGCTGTCTCTAGGCAGTTCAATGGGCACCCACCCATCTTCGCTTAGATCATCTTCCCCGGGCACTGGTGGTGGCAAAGGCCGCGTGTCCGGAGGTCCTTCCTCCTCGATGTCTTCTGGAAACGGGCAGGGACGCAGCTTGTCTCGATTGAGGATCCTCAGCCGACCTGTCCCATCCGTACTTTCTACCTCATAAACCGGACCTTGCTCAGACAACCGTCTCCGGACCACATATGGCACCACCTCCCAGCTTTCTGACAGCTTGTTCCCCGGACGGACCATGCGGACAAGTACTCGTTGACCCACCTGCAGGGGCTCCGCCCCTCGACCACTAACAGGGGGGTGAGCATGATCCGCTATCCGTCTCCTCGCTATGTCGTGTGCCTCTTTCAACCTCTGTTGATGTTCAGTGATCCAATCCCCAGGCAAGGCGTCCCCCCCTGCTCCCGATTCGGACAGATGTAATTCCTGGGCATCTCGTCCGGGGCGCCCAAACATCAAGAAAAATGGCGAGAATCCCGTGGTGCTGTGTACCCTGTTGTTATAAATCCACACTAATTCTTGCACATGTTCGGGCCATCGTCGTCTCTTGGTTGCTTCTAAGGTTCGCAACATCTGAAGCAACGTCCGGTTGAACCGTTCGCAAGCGCCATTGCCCTGGGGATGATACGGCGTGGTGCGGGACTTCTGCACTCCATATAGCAAGCAAAGCTGTTCCATGAGTTTCCCTTGAAAACAGGCACCCTGATCTGAATGGATCCGTTCAGGACACCCATATTGCCGAATGAAATGCTCCACAATAGCTTTGGTCGCGGACTCCGCCGTCTGATCCCGGGTCGGCACCACCACAGTGAACTTTGTAAAGTGATCCGTCATGACTAGGGCATATTGATGACCACTGACAGATTCTCCAATGAGGACGTAGTCAATCATCAGCAGTTCCAATGTGCGACTGGTCTTGATGGTCTGTATAGGAGGATGTTGCATCGAGGGCTTCACTACCCCGCACTGTCGACACTCCCGACACACTCTTTCTACAATCGCCAGCAACTGGGGGGCAAAGAACAGGCGTTGTACCCACTGGTAAGTTTTTGCTGCCCCCAGGTGGGCTCCATTCTCATGAGCCTCAACCACCAAGGTCAGTATCAATGCTTCGGGCACTACAACCTGGTCCACCATGCGAAATTCTTGTTCCAAGTACACCTGGCGGCGTAACGTACCAGCGCAGATCTTTAGACGATCCCAGCTCCGAAGGAGTTTCTGGCAGTAGGGGGTCAGTCGATTCCGCTCCTCGCGATTGGGCCAGTGCCCTCTGATCTTCCATTGGCGAATGGCATGTAGCCCGGGATCATCCTGTTGTAACGAGGCCCAATCCCGCTCTGTGTTTCGGTACAAACGTGTCTCCACCTCTACCTGGGGTTGCGTCTGTACCCCAGAGGAGGTGATCCTGGTTAAGTCGGGAATCTCTACTGCTTCATGTTCCTCGTCCCCCGGGACCAGGGGTATCTGTTGAGGAAACCGAGATAAAGCATCAGCATTCCCGTTACTTTTTCCTGGCCGGTAGCGGATCTTGTGGCTGTATTTCGCCAGTCGCGCTACCCACCGTTGTTCCAACGCTCCAAGCTTGGCAGTGTCCAAATAGGCCAGGGGATTGTGGTCGGTGAAGATCTCCACGTGAGCTGCCGCCAGATACTCCGCAAATTTCTCAGTCACGGCCCAGACTACTGCTAGTAGCTCTAACTTGAAGGCACTGTAATTGTCCGGGTTCCTCTCGGTCTCTCGCAAACTCCGACTGCCATAGGCAATCACTCGCTCCTGGCCGTCCTGTTCCTGGGATAGTACGGCCCCCAGTCCCTGCAGGCTGCCGTCCGTATAAAGAATGAAAGGCTTTTCAAAGTTGGCATAGCCCAGTACCGGCGCCTCCGTGAGCATTCGCTTGAGGTGGGCAAACGCCATCTCCTGGGGAGCCCCCCAGGCCACGGCCTGTTTCTTGTTGGTAGTGGCGACACCTCGCAGCAGGGCCTGCAGGGGCTCGGCCACCTTGGCAAAGTCCTTGATGAACCGACGGTAGTAGCCAACCAATCCCAAGAAGGCTCGCAACTCTGTAATGGTGGTAGGAGTTTTCCAGTCTTGTACAGCCGAAATCTTACTCGGGGTGGGGCACACTCCATCCCTGGACACCACATGACCCAGGTACTCGAGACTGGCTTTAAGGAGATGGCACTTGCGGGGCTTTAGCTTAAGTCCGTACTTCTCCAGGCGCTGCAGCACCAAGTCCAACCTCACCAGGTGTTCATCCAGAGTAGAAGCAAAGACAATGATGTCATCCAGGTAAATCAACAGCGCTTCAAAGTTCAAGTCCCCCAAACACCTCTCCATCATCCGTTGGAATGTTGCCGGCGCATTGGTGAGTCCAAAAGGCATACGAAGAAATTCAAACAACCCCATCGGTGTCGTAAAGGCAGTCTTTTCTTGGTCCTGCGTAGCTACGGCGACTTGCCAGTACCCACTGGCCAGATCTAGTGTGGAAAAATACCGAGCGTCCCCGAGGGCAGCTAGGGATTCCTCGATTCGTGGCAATGGGTACGCATCTCGGACGGTGCAGCTATTCAACCGACGGTAATCCACACAGAATCGGATGGAACCATCTTTCTTCCGCACAAGAACAATGGGGGCGGCCCACGGACTTTTACTCTCACGGATCACCTTGTTCTCCAGCATCTGCCGCAACATTGTTTTCACCTCTTGGTAAAGTTTGGGAGGAATTGGCCGGTACCTCTCTCGAACGGGAAGACTATCTCCAGTGCGGATCTCATGCTGCAAGTCTTCAGTATACCCAAAATCCTCCTCATGCCGGGAAAAAACCTTCCGCCTCTCCCACAGCATATCCTCCAGCCTCTGTACTGTCGCAGCATCGCACTCATCTAGGGAAACATCCATCTGTTCCCGAATTACTCGACCATTCCAATCTGTACTGGGGCACTCCTCCTCTCCCAAACTCACCGCCATCGACCATGCCTCTTTTTCCTCTGGTCGTAGCAAAATTGGCCGCCCCCCACATATATTATCCCTGGGGACAGTAGTCACGGTAGCTATGGTGGCGCCGGCTGGAATTTTCCTGGGCTCATCCAGAAGGTTGCACAGCCGAACCAATACTTTGCCGTCCCTTACCACTGCCAGGGTTCGGGCCAGGATGAGGCCGGAGCCAATTCCCAAATATCCGTCGGGTTCCACCATCACTTCAAACCCCTCCAACCGCCGGTGGGTCCTTACCTCGAGGGGAAGAACGATCTCTTGACGGGGAGGCAGCTCTATCTGTTGTCTATGACTAGTTTTGATAATTCCCATAGACTCCTCCGACCTTCCGGTTTCGCAAATTTGTCCCACTTGTTGAAATGCCTGTTGCACCGGGCGCTGGACACCCAGCTTCTTCCAGTATTGGGGGCCACTCTCCTGGAACAAAATCCGATCAAGATCCTTCAATACATTCATACCGACGATCACCGGCCCATGGCTGAGCCCCTTACCTTTGACTACCAGGATCCCCTTCTTCCCCACCTTCTGGCCACAAATCTCTATCTCCATCCAGACCACCCCCACGACTGGGAAAGGAAGGTTGTTAGCAGCCGTAAGGGTAACCCAGCTTTCAAACACTGCCTCCTTCAGGTGGGAATAATGTTCCAGGAAACAGTCCTCCGACATGGTGGTCACCTGAGAGCCGGTGTCCAACAGGCATTTCTGTTCCTTGTCCGCAAAACATCCCACAACAACAGGACACTCTCCCACTAGGTCAGCTGAATCCACTATAGCTGCCTCTCCGCCCATCTCCCCCGCGGGTGGTCCCGTGACCGCGAGGGACTCTAGTTTAAAGGAGGGCCCCGGTCGGCCCCGCACTCCCGGGCGAAATGTCCGAAGCGGCCACAGCTGTAACATCGGGGGCCCCTGTTCTCTCTAGGACGGGCCCCGCCGGGGTTGGCCCCTCGTGATCCCCCTTGCACTCGCCGGGGAGCACGGTCTTCTACGCTTCCATGACCCCTCTGTCGATGGACTTCCTCCCGCAACTGGGAGATCTCTTCTCTCATTTCTAAGGTGACTTTTGAGAAGGCCTCCTTCAAATCCTTGATACAGGATTCAAGGGGGTGGGGTTCCTCCCGAACGACTGGGGCCGAGACAGGCGTCAGACACTGTGGGGCCATAGCGTAGGGGCCGAAGTTGGCATCCCGGTCTCGGGCGATGGCCTCAACTTGGGTCTGGTGAAACGTAAGCGTTTTGTTGTCAGAAATCTTGTCCAACAAAATCTGCCGCAGGGGAACGCTCCGTAATCCCAGTGCGAACTGATCTCGTAGTACGATGCTGGGGTTGGTCAGCTTGCCCAAACACTCCGGGTCGCGACGAAATTTCCCCCAGCATTTCTTGGAGGGCATTGGCAAACTGCGGGATAGATTCGTCCTCCCTCTGCACACGCGTAAACAATCGCTGTCGCAGGTTTCCGGCGGAGGAAGTATTGCCATAGATTCCGTCGAGTATCTCAAACACGTTGTCTAAAGTACCCCGCTCATCCTCGGCGACAAGGATGACGGACCGCCAGGCCTCTCCATCTAAGGCATTAACAGCAAGTTGATGCTGGAGCTCTTCCGGCACCTGGTACATCTGGATGATCCCTTCCAGTCTCTTCTTCCAATCTCCCAGCGGCATATTCCGCCCATCGTACCGGGGCACTCTGGAGAGGGCGGAGCCGAAGTTAAACTTTCGGTCCCCCTTCGGAGAAGTCTCCTCTGTCTCCGACATCCTGCCGACTACGCCAAATGTGAATATTCACTTACGGTTAGGTGAGCTCCTCAACCCTCAAAGGTTCCGCGAAGAGTCCGCCTCAGGTATCCAACGAGGACCGGAATATCACTAGAGGGGAAAAGGATACTTGTAACCACAGCCGGGCTGTATAGTAAGACAGGGTCACTTATGGACACCCGCGGGTGGCTGCAAGCTTCGCCGGTTAGGCGAAGGTCATCATCGGCCAAAGGCCTCAGCCACCCTAACTTCACCTATTCGCACTTTCGCACGTAGGTGGTAGGTGTGACTCTCTCACGGGAGAGCCACAGACCGGCGCTCAGGGACAAACACACACACGGATGAAACTCACCTACGTAATTCCTTGTCACCTTGCTTGAGGATCCCAGCACCTGGGGAACGAGAACGAAAACAGCCTCTCTACAACCCTTCTCTAATCTAACTAGGACTAACCTGTCCCTAACGTAACACGAGTAACTAGGCTGAACTTACACTAGCAAATAACAAGCAATATCCTCTAACTAACAGTCAAGGCAGACATAAAGACAATCAAACAATGACGTGAGCAGATCATACTATAACCGGTGTGTGTGAAAGGTACTAACCTCTGTGATATAAAGTGCTCCCGGCTTACTGCAATACACCCCTAGAACAGGCCCTGATACCTGGGTAGACAGCCGTCTATCCCAGTTCAAAACCTGTGGTGTGGGAGGGCTGGATCACCCTTCCCTTCCTATACAGTTAGCTAATATACAAAATGGCCGACAGGCCTAAGATGGATGCCGCAGGCCTATGAGACACAGGCAGTAGGCCTGGGGATGAGCACAGGTCGGAGGCCTGGTGATTACGTACAGGCAGGAGGCCTGGGGTTAGGGCACAGGCTGGAGGCCTGATACTGAGGCACAGGCCGGAGGCCTGGGGTTAGGGCACAGGCTGGAGGCCTGACACGGAGGCACAGGCCGGAGGCCTGGGATTGGGCACAGGCTAGGGGCCTGGGATTAGGGCACAGGCTGGAGGCCTGGGATTAGGGCACAGGCCGGAGGCCTGACACTGAGGCACAGGCCGGAGGCCTGACAGTGGTGGTCTAGGGTGGCTATGTGCTGGTGGTGGCCGGCCAGGGCCACTTACCCGATCCGGTGGGAGAGGCTGCAGCAGGGGACTTCGTTAGCTCTTTTGTCTCCCCACTGCTGCAGCACTCTCCGGTCCTCAGCTTCTGTTCTTCGGGCTCTTCGGTAGCCTCTGCCGCGGTGCTGGCTGCTCCTGGATCTGCCGCCGTCTCTGCCGCCGTCTCCGCCGCCGTCTCTGCCACTGCTTCTCTTCTGCCTTCAGGAGCTCTTCCTCGCTCCCTCTCCGCCGACGAACTGCGCTCCGCCGCTCCCCCGCGTCTAATATAAGACGCTGGGAGGAGGCGGAGCTATGACGCGGCGAGCCCGGATTGGTCCGCCGCGTCCCGCGCTGATTGGCCGCCTCGCCGCGAGCGCTTATTGGCTCGCGCGAGGCGCGCCATTCGAAATACCTGCGGTTGATTGGAGGAACCTGAATCCTCCCGGACTCAAGTTCCTCCAGGCCGCAATCTCGCCGCCGACGCCGCAACGGGGAGCCAGCCGGAGGGAGACGGAGGTAAGCCTCCTCCATCCCCTCCCCAGCACAGCCCCCCGCCGCCTGTCCCCTCACATAGCGGCGGCTGCGTGTGCGGCCGGGTGCCGCCGGCTATGAAGGACCTGGAGAGGCAGGGTGAGGGGTCTTCACTATTTTTTTCCTCACAGCGTGAGCGCCAGCAGCCAGTCCTCCGCTGCGGAGCTCTGCAGACACTCTCGTGAGATGATGATTTCATCCTCTCACGAGTCTGTCGACTCTGTCTGTGTGCAGCAGCTGGAGCAGAAAGCTCCTGCAGTGCTGGCCGGGGGTTTCCTGCACGCTCAGATTGACTGCCGCCGGCGTCCATCCCCACATGAGCTGTCCGCATTTATGATTCACTGACAGCCTGTCAGTCCCTCCGCCTTAGCCAGCCGCCGCGGTGTGCTTAGAGTTCTTTCATTCCCGCGGGCCCCAGGTCCCCCAGCCCACCTTCCCCACAACGACGGATGCTGCCAGAGTAAAGCGGGCACGGCTACTCTCCGCAATTGGCACAGTCCCTGCCTGCGATCGAGGTGGTACCGCAAAGTAGCTGATCCAACAGGTGACTTCTATACAGTTATATGTGGGCTGTCTGTCACCTTATTGGGGCCTTTATCTTGTTTCTGTGTATATGGGCTGTGTTATTCTATAAGTGGCTTTGTATCTGTATATATGAGGGCTGTATACAGTATGTGGGGGCTGTTACCCTATAAAGGGAATGTGTATCTTTATGTACTTGATATATCTGTATCAGCTCAAGGGGGACTGTATATGGTGGCTGTGTATGTGTGTGTATGTATATATATATATATATATATATATATAGATATATATATATATATATATAATGTGTTACCTTATAGGGGGATGTGTATTTTGTGTCTGTGTCTGTATATAGGGGCTTTGTTACCTTTTAGGGGGCTGGATATTGTGGCTGTGTCTGTATGTGGGGGCTTCATTACATTATAGGGGACTGTACAGTATGCCTAAACCTCCTCCTAATGCTACCGAACCCCCCTCCCCTCCCCATTTTTTGTATCATCTGCTAGGGGGCACCAACAAAAATCTTGCCTAGGGCATCCAATTGGGTATGGCCGGCTCTGGCTACGTGTAAGGGGAAGGAAGGTGAGAGGCTGAGGTCGAGCTCCAGCTGACCTTTTGTAAAAGCTTGCTGTAAGAATGGTTTCTGCCTTTATTACAACGGGCCAGGATACATGTAATCCTGGCCCGTTTGGGCCAGGATTACAAAACCACAAAAGAGAGCTGAGTATCCTTTCCAGCATTCTGATATTAGAAAGGACACTCAGAGGGCCAGTATTTGTCTAGATTGCATTTTATATACATCATTGTTTATTGTATCCCCATGTCATTCCTTTCCATCTTATTGTTCCCTTATAATAGCATGTTAAACCCTGGCAGAGCATGTAACTCCATGGCAATGAACATGCTAACCCCATGGCAATGAGCATGTTAACCCCTGACAGACCATGTTTACCCCTGACAGACCATGTTTACCCCTGACAGACCATGTTAACCCCTGACAAACCATGTTAACCCCTGGCAGAGCATGATAACCCCTGGCATCAAGCATGAAACCCATAGCAATGACCATGTACAGAACTTACTGTATGTAGCATAATATGTAATTATGGTGCGTGATATAATATGTAATAGGCATTACAGTGTGTGTCATTATGAGTAATGAGCATTACGGTATGTGGAATAACATGTAATGTGAATTACAGTGTGTGGTAAAATATGTAATAGGTGTTACGGTGTGTGGCATAATGCGTACTGGGCATTACAGCCATTATACCATGTGGTATAATATGTAATGGGTGTGTGACATGTGCATACCTTCCAACATGACCCTCTACAGGAGGGACACAATGCTCTGCTCCTTGACTTCCATCTTGATGTATGATTGCCATCACCTGTGTTGAAACACCTTATCAATTAACCTGTTCAACACAGGTGATGGTAATCATACATCAAGATGGAAGTCAAGGAGCAGAGCTTTGTGTCCCTCCTGGAGAGGGTCATGTTGGGAGGTATGCATGTGTAATAGGCATTACGGTGTAAATTTGGCCCTGTCCCTATTTCCGGCTCTGCACTTTCATCCTGTATCCTACATTTGAAAGAAATTGGCAAGCCCTGCTATATGATGGTGGCATGGGGGAGCAAGCGCTGGCGGAGTATGCATGGAGCGCCCTCCGTGGGGGCCCCGGGAAGTTTTTGTACTGGGGCCCAGGATTTCTCTTGGCAGCCCTGCTTGCACTACCAATGTTTCTATATCAATACAGATAATTACTGCACATGAGAATACAGCTGAGAACAGCACCCACAGGTCGTGTCTAACAATAGAGCGGCATATGAATCACTAGGTGATCTATGCTTGGGCACATTCTGTGACCTTTGTTAAGATTATCAATTGATAAAAAGAACAAAGCTAAAAACTCATGCCAAGATGGAAACAAAGGTAATTGGGTGGACAAACCAAAGGCTGAAATAAGTCACTTTTTTTTAAAAGTACCACTTTATATTTTTTTTTAATCAAAACATAACATTTATGTTATTCGTGGGGGCCAAACTTAATGGCTTCCATGTGGAGTTGGACCTACAGTAAGTGCATTTTTGTGGTGAAAATGAATGAACATTTATCTTTATTGTGCCTGCATATGTAATATTCTTACGTATCCATCTTGCTTACATACAGGGGTGATGCACTAAGCCTTGGAAAGTGATAAAGTGGAGATATAGATAAAGTAACAGCCAATGTGGCATATGTATTAAGCCTGGTGAAGAGATAAAGTGGAGATAAAGTAGAAGGTGATAACTCACCAGCCAATCAGCTTTGTTTGAAAAATGACAGGAAGAAGATGATTGGCTGGTGTGTTATCACCTTCCACTTTATCTATACTTTATCTATTCACCAGAGTGCTCTGCCCCAGAGAGCGCTAACTGCCATGTTACAGGTTGTGATTATCACTCTCTTTAGAACTCTCTGAGTATAGTGCCCCTTAAAGAGGTGGGATAAATGGAAGGGAAGGAGGCTGCAAGAGTTTGCCAAGTATATAGACCACAACACAGATGCTTATGCACCTTGTATACCTTGTGGGTGCTCCACCCCTGGTGCAAATTTTGGATGACTGAGTACAGCTTGAGCTCTCCCATTATTTATTATTGGTACTATTAGTGTGGCTACTGCAATCTCGTCACATTATGTATTTTGTATTTGCCATCAGTCCAACGTACTTGTATTTGCAACTGTATTTATGAGTATTGGTATACTAAATGCAACTTACCGTTTATTATTTATTAATAATGCCATGTGTTATACTTGGTACACCAGTTAATCCAGGAATGATGCAGCTCCTGGTTTTTTGTAACACCTGCATGACCAGCAAATCATGAATCAGATCATTGTTGCAGCCAGCTGGAACCAAGTTGGGTCAGCGGAGCGGAGCATTAACCCAGCCACCTAGTACATACTGTAGCAATGGCAACAGAAATAATATAATTATGGAAAGAGAATTGAACTTCTTCAAATAGACAGTTGTCCAATTTGCAGCATACAGTAGATGAGGTCTTCTTAGATGTGTTAGGACTGTGACATGTCTTTTATGAATCTCAGTGTCATGAGAAAATATTAGAACGTTATCTAGGTATAATACTACAAAGTGATCATGTGTGAAAATAGCAGCGCATTACACAAATGAAATAAAAAAAATATTACAAGACATTCATGCCCACACCTGGAGTTAAGCAATAATAATAGTAATAATAATAATTTTATTCATATACAGTGATGCTCTTTCTCCAACAGGACTCAAAGTGATTGAAGTAATAGAGCACTAGACAAGCCAAACAGCCATAAAAAAAAAAAAAACTTGAGCACACAGTAAGCATAATGTAGGATTGGTGCAGGCATTTTGGGTAATAAAATACACAATAATAAAACACTAACTCTAGGCACTACTATAATTGTATACACACAAGATGCACACACTAACTCTAGGCACTACTATAATTGTAGACACACAAGTATTTAAAGTATACCATATGCAGGGCAGCCGAGAGGAATGCTGGGCCCCGGTAAAATTTTGGGGGCATGGCCTAATTGTGGGAGGTGTGGTCACCGCCTGTGCTTAGGCCACGCCCCCAAAATGTTTAGAGGGGGTCAAAGAAAACTCTAAAAATATTTTATTGAGTGTAAAAGCATTCTAATATATGTGGTTTAGTGCACTAAAAACTAAACTTGGGGAACACTTGGACTATCAAAAAGAAATTGACGTCTGGCTGGTTTTAGAAAACGTTCTCTCTTTTTGTAGTGGCAAGCTTGTGTAGTCTCGAAAATATAACTTTTATTATTTGTTTTCTACAATTTGTTCTTCATCTCATGGTATAACATCCACAGTGGCAATTTTGAGAGGAATTCTTTCTTACTGTACGGTATCGTGGACTTAGACTACTGATGAATATTTGAACTCAGTACTAGCTTGTGGACGAATGTTCCCTATGTTTCCCTCCCCACCCTGCATGCCTCGCTGGTTTTGTCTGGTGATTTTGGTGTTGACTCTAGGATTTCTGGTATTCAATAAATACAGTTCTTCTTAAAGATCTTGCTTGCTATGCTCAGTGGTCCCCCTTCTCTCTATGCTGTCTTTCATTCCTTTTCTATCTTCCTCCTCTACCCCACCCCACTTCTTCTTCTATGAGTTCTCCCATCTGTCTTATTTTTCTCTCTTCTCCTCCAGGTTTTTAATTTCTCCAATTCTTGTTAAAATTGCACTTTATTTATATGGTATGTTTTATTCTGTTGAAAAAAAAATGAATTCGCTCTAAAATCATTATAAAGAGAAGCACAACTGTTCAATGAAAGACATTGATACATTCTTGCCAATACAGAATGTCCAAAGTAATTGGAGGAGTCACACCCCCATGCAGTTGACACATGCATTGAAGACCCTAGATTCCATCGGCCTGATTCAAAACTTTTGTCACCCTTTTTACATTACATTAGAATCACCTTAATGGTCATTTGGATGAGAATTGGCTCTAGTCTAGCTCAACCACGCTAGACACACAGACAAAAACCTTACTTGCACCCATGGACTGTTTATCTCTGAGCTCCCATCATCACCTTGTGTTCTTGCTATGACCCTGTCATCTGATTAGCAAAGTGAGCTCAGATGCTGCAAACTGATCACAGGGGGCACAGCAACAGCACTTCTTAGTGGGTGCACAGGTGGGTTGCCATTGGTAGCCATCGGCCGATGGGCAGTTAGATGTTTTTTGCAATTTTGGGTTTTATATTAATAATAGCCTATAAAGTTAGTTGAATTCATTACTACATAATATGACCAGAATTATCTCCAAATCATTAATAAATTATTCATTGTTTTCGGTTCTATGGTGGATTCAGTGGCAGATACTCAATTAGTTTAGTAATACCACTCAAGTGCATGAAAGGGAGGGGTAATACTGGGTAAGAAAAAAATGACATTGTTGTTCTCCAGCACATGGAATGGCAATAGTGACCAGTCTGAAACACTAAATTCAGAGATATTGGTTACATATACTTGTGCATATTTATGATTCAAGCCCTCATTGGGAGGAAGTGTAGTTCCTAATATGCCATGCAGAGTTTTATGGGTTACTCCAAGGTAGATATTACATTTATCATGTGCTAGTTAACTATTATTATTATTATTATGATTATTATTATTATTATCAGTTTCGGTACTTGTTTAGTTTCACGGCGGCAGATATATATTGCATGCGATCGATTGCATGCGATGCAATCGGATGCGATTTGATGCGATTTTGTACCTGTTCAAAACCCCACTATCCACTACACATGGAGATGATTTTATATAGTGTAGCGAGCCTGAAGCGTGGCGAGCGTAGCAAGCACTGCGGATTACTTTACAAGTATTCCATGCCGAGCGCAGCGAGCCACGCAAGGGGACGCCGAATACATGTAAAGTAATCCACGTCCCACCGCGGGGCTCGCTACGCTCGCCATGCTTCGGGCTCGGTGGCTCCCTATATAAAATCAACTCCATGCGTAGTGGATAGTGGGGTTATGAAAAGGTACAAAATCGCATCAAATCGCATCCGCATTGCATGTAATCGCATGCGATTTCTCTGCCGCCGTGACACTAAGCAAGTACCACAGTTTCTTATATAGCGCACACACATTCCGTAGCGCTTTACAGAGGATATTCAAACATTTACAATCTATATTCCCTACCATATGTATATGTACACACACACACAGACATTCTAGGGTTAATATTGTTAGGAGCCAAATAACCTACCAGTAGATTTTTGGATTGTGGGAGGAAACCGGAGTACCCGGAGGAAACCCACGCAAGTACAAGTACTGTACTGTACTGCCTAGATTGCGGTAACATGGTTGTGGGGTGCGGTGCCCCTAGATTGGTGTGGCTGGATTGCTCTGAGGTAGCACACTATTACATTCTAATGCCCACTAATCTCTTCACTGTTCCCAACTATTTATTTATTTTAATTGCATTCATTATTTTTGTATCACTTTTTGTATATAGCTTTGGCTTCCTATCACTTACAATTATTTACACTTAATTTTCTCACTGGTGTGCTGCTCTAGGCTTTCTGGCTTATGCATATTTTTGAGGTGCCACACCCCATACCTAGATATAGCAATGGGGACCCCCAATACACGGAGAAGCCTTAACGATGGCTTGGGAGCTTGAATCATAAATTTGTGCAAATGTTACCAATATAATATTGTAACCAATATCTCTGAATTATATTATCATGTAGTGGTTACTAAAGCCATTCAGTGTGCTGGAGGGAAACAAGGGGTGAAATGTAATAGGATGAGAGATTCAGAAACTGAGAGATTTGGTATGATAGCTCCAGGTTTTTTTAAAGCAGCAATCATTTACACTGCAAAACCAGCTTGATTTTGCAGTGGTAAATGATTGCCGCTTTTAAAAAAACCTGGAGATTTCTGATCAAATCTCTCACTTTCTGAATCTCTCATCCTATTAAATTTCATCCAATGTCCTTTTTCTTACCCTGTATTTCTGAATCGCCTAGAGTTTTCTTCCATGTATAACACTGGTCAACAATTTTCCAAAAGTTGACTGTTTCTGAGATTATGCTGAAATATGAAATAATGCTTTATTTACTATGTAATCTAATGTGTTAAATTCAAATATAATAATTAACATTGCTAACTGGCTAATGTTTCAAAGTTACAAGACGTAGGTCAGAACCCAAAGATGGGGATTTTTCTATTTCCATATGCACTGAGCTCTGTGTATCGAGGCTTCGGTGCGGAGTGTACCATATAACATACTGTATGTGTATATAGGGGCTACATAGAAGATTTTAGTCCTTATTTGGTGTTTAATCGACACTTTTTGGTTTCTTATTTGTACACATTAAAGGGAAAATTTTGTGTCACCGTCCATCTTCAAGCATTACTGGGCTCTATATGCCCTGGAACCAAGTCTCCATGGATGAAATGTCTTGATGAAACCTCTCGCTAAGCTCATCACTTACTGATCCAGAATTTGATCTACAGTAGATGTGAATCCCAAAAACATGGATCTTGAGTGACGTTAGATCCCATGCATTTAAATGCCTTAATGAGATTTTCTACCAATTCTTTGTAGTTCTGTCTTTTTGCCTATAATCTAAATTCTTCCCAAGCAGCATTTCCTTTGTCACACAGAGTCATATTTTTTTTTTTGCAAAACAATTTTATTGTATTTTTCAATTTAAAGTACAAAACATTTGTTGTATAATGAAGAGAAATGTTCAGTTCCTTAGAAGCATCTTGTTGAAGTGTACTTGTGGGCAAAGTCATTGGAGTCATATAACAACATAGTGTATGATAAAGACAGATGTAATGCCTGAGTGATCATAACAAGAATTACAAAACTTCAGGGAAATATCATTGCCATGAGACAAGAGAAGTAAATTTGTTAATTGTCAGAAAGACTGGTCTGTATAGGTAACAATAATAAGACAGAGAGGTCGAAAATACAACTTAGTCAATATTAAAGAGTCATATTTACTGTTTTTAAGACATTCGCGGATCTGATCACCAATAAAACACTTTCCTGTTTGATCAGTTTTGTCCATGGCATTGGGAAAGTTCTTCATCAGGCCAGTTTTATGTGTAAGAGAGGCAACAAAAACTTGTTTGATTCAACAAGTGGTGACTGCTGAAGGTTTTGCTTCCCAGACTCCAATGATGGACAGAGTGGCTTGTTTCCGTTGACGTAGTGTGATTCCTTGCGTAACTGCCCCACTCACATATAAAACAGCAGTATTTACTTCAGAAGCATTTTGGTTTAAGTCCATTTACAGTTACAGCATATCTGAAATGCCTTCAGTGTATGTCTCAATACAAATCCCAGAAGCTGCGCCATTCACATATTTATGCACAGCTGCTGCATACAAAGGAATTTGCGTACATCTCAAAATCAAGCCCTGTGTGTGAAGGAGTGTCTGTCAAGCACATTAAACCATGGCGTATAAACCCTCAGTGTGATCGCAATCAACTAAGAGAGTTTGTTCTCCTTGTGATATCTGCAGTCATTTTACTGAGCTGTGATGCAAAGGGCCACTTCACTCAGCAATCACTGCCTGGACTGCCATTACTTTCCTTAATATCACACAATAGACAAGGAATTACTTCTTCTGAAGACTGCTTTTTAGGTCTCTCATTTCCAAGAATGAGCTGTATTGGTAAGCAAAACATACTCTGTAGAAACCGCAAAAAGGAAAGACTGTAGAAGCCAGCTTGTCTGGCTGAAAACCGCATAAACTCACCTGGCTATTGGCAGGAATCCTTAGCTCACACACTTGATCTGGGCCCGGGGGTTCGGCTTATCTTGATTGACGGGTTGGCTGATTTGAATGACGGTTCAGGATAGGCTGGTTGAGGTCAGAGGTGGAGATTGATGGGGTGATGTTCTTGCTTCCAGAAGATTCTGTCTCTTGCTTCAGGAAACGTTGGACTGTTGAGTACAGAACAATTTTAGCCTGTTTAGAGACACATATTCCTATAATTTTCTATTCCTATTCTTTCCTTTCCTACTCTATTTTCCTTTGGCCTTACTATCACTCTTTAACTTCATCCTTCTACCCCTCTTTCTTTTGAAGCCTTTTCTTTTAAAGTGCTTTATAATCCTGCGGCTATGTCCTCTAGGCCTAAGCGCACTGCGGGGGCTCCCGCTAGGTACGCGGCGCTAGGGGACAGTGCTGGGGGGTCTGTGAGGGCTAGGGCCCGGCCTCCATGCAGGGGTGAGGAGCGGGGCCTGTCCCCCTCTCCTCGACGGAGGGCTGTCGGAGCGAGGGCAGGAGCGCCCGCTCCGGTGGTCCGTGCGGTGATACATTCGCCCGGGAGATCAGGGCGACGTGGTGGGGCTAAGCTAACCAATGCGCCCCTTCCTTCAAGCCGCTCACGGCAGTCTCGGGCGCGGGGTAGAGCGACGGGGACATGGGCGTCTGAGCCGGCGCCCGTCCCAGCCGCGTCATCATGCAGACGCGTGACGCGGCGGAGCTCCGGCACTAGGCCTGAAGCGTCCGCCGCGAGTTTACAAAGGCTGGATGCAGGGGGTCGTACAAGACCCGCATCCAAGTCAGTAGGGGCTAAAAATAAAAAATCAAGGGCGCAACGCGCCGGTCAAGGTACCGGAGCGGGCCCTATCGGCAGGCAGGGGGGTGCAGTGACTATGAACACTGCGGGGGGACGTAGTAGGAGCCGCAATGGGGACAATGCTGCGCGCGCAGAGGGTGTTCCAGGCACTCATAGATCTGGAGCGCCCTCTGCTGTTATAAGTAAAAAAGGCAGCAGGTCTCGAGGCAGCCAGAATAAAAGAAATGAAACAACAGCGCCATCTAGTGGGAGTTGGGCTAATAGCAACCCCAAGGGAAAGTTTTTAGAGGACATGAGGCATAAACTTAATGAAGCTGAATTTGCCATGCTGAAATCAGCCGTAGCTATGTGGCAATCTCATAGTGAGGAATCCGGACAATCCGGATCGTCCAGCAGCGAGGCAGGTGAAGTTGATTCATTAAGCAGCGTAAACAACTACCAAGCGCAAGGGTCCTCAAACGGGTCGAATGACGGAGATGGGAGGAGTGATCAGGAACCTCAAGTCAATTTGCAGTTCGATTCGGTAGAGGGGGTCCAGAAGTCGAACGCCCGAACTAGACGGGCAGCGAGGAGAAGGTTAGTCGCAGAGAGGGCTAAGGAGGTCGATAGGGTCCCACAGGGGGCCAAGCGGCAACCGGGTCGCTCATATGCTGACGCGGTTACTGGCAGGAACACAGATGGTAACACGGTGTCATTGGATGCATCGGCGCTTACATCTATATGCGCCGCAGTGGTGTCGGCAGTCGCTCCCCTGTTAAACACCGGGCCAGGTGGGCAGGGGAACAATGCTTCATCGGCGACTGTGGAGTCAGTATCTGACATCATAGCCAAAGCAATAGCTCCGACTATTACTGCAGCGCGGGGGGGAAACGCCATTTCCCCAGCAGAAAGGGTATCACCGAATGTTTCAACTGTGATGGGGGTTGTTAACGAACCTCTATTGACAGGTCAGGAATCCGCGGAGCAAGCCATGGAAGGACCATCGTCAAGTCGAGGAGGAGGCGAGCGTGGAAGAAGGAGGGCAGCATCATCTGATACTGGTGAGTCCACGAATGATCCTGACTGGTCAAATGATGATAATGCAGGGTCTAGCAGTGGTGGGTCAGAGGATTCCTCTGTAGAGAAGAAAGCTAAGCGGAAAAGATCTGCAAAGGCTCGGAAGAGACGGCGCAGAAATGAAACATCGGATTCCTCATTGGCATCGACGTCTTCCGAAGATAAGTCATCTTCGGACGGCGTCGTGAGGAGACGAAGGCGGAAGAGGCGTAGGGAATATAGGTCACATAGCTCCGGGTCCTCCAATGTATCGGTTGAGTCTGATGCAGTCCAGTGCGCGAACACCGCTGTTAAGCGAGGTTTGCGCCCTAGGGCTAGGGATAGGATTAGAAAAGGGCGCTATGTAGATATCTTTGCTTTAACAAGCAAAGATAGGCGGGCCCTTCTAGCCGCAAGGAAGAAAGGACCCGCTAGCGAGGATGCCTTTCGCACTTATAATAACTGGGTAAGAGGCATACTTATTTTTGCGGCCTGTTATTTAGAGACACATCCAGATGAATATGTGAACCTGGTGAGATACCAGTTCCTTATTCATAAACTCTACACCTCTTACGTCGGTCCCGGTTGGCGGGTCTATGACGAAGAGTTTAGGAGGAAGCAGTATGGCCGGGAGGTGTACGATTTTGGCAAGAAAGACGTAGAATTATACGGCGAAGTTGCCGAATCAGCTACACCTATTAGGGCTCCTGAAAATAAGGGGTGGGTAAGACAGTATGGGAGCAGGCCTTACAATAATATTAATAAGGGAGGTAATACGAAGCATGGCCATGGTAGATGCTACTCATTTAATAATGGGCAATGCAGCCTGGGAAACCGGTGTCGTTTTCGGCACCTTTGTATCAGATGCGGAGGTCAACACGCAATCAAGGATTGTTCAAAACCTCCAACTGGTGGGGGAGGTGGGGCTCAGTCCACGACAAAACAAAGCCGCGGTCCAGCGGCACCTGTCGTTGGATAGGGCCCCAACTCCAATAGTATTGGTCAGGATGTTACCATGGCTGGAACGGTATCCGGACAGAGATGGAGCAAGATTTTTGCAGTCCGGATTTTCAGAAGGTTTTCAATTACCTGTTTCCGCTCCAATTAGTGCGGGAACTAAGGGAAACTTACGCTCAGCCATGGAGCATCCTGACATAATATCACAAAAAGTTGAAGCCGAGGTAAAACTAGGTCGCATGGCAGGCCCGTTTTCAACACCACCAGTTGAGGGACTAATTTTGTCCCCTATTGGGGTGGTTCCCAAAAAAGTTAAAGGGAAGTTCAGGCTGATTCAGCATCTTTCTTGTCCTAGAGGGTCGTCTGTCAATGACGCCATCAATGACGATTTGTGCACAGTTAATTATTGTTTATTTGAGGATGCTATAGACATCATTCGAAAAATCGGTCCTGGTGCCCTCATGTGCAAATTGGATGTTGAATCAGCTTTTAGACTATTACCTTTACATAAGAACGCATTTCAGTACATGGGATTTAAATTGAATGGGGGTTTTTACATAGATAAATGTTTGCCCATGGGTTGCTCCATTTCATGTGCTTATTTCGAGCGCTTTAGCACATTTTTGCAGTGGTGCCTGCAGGAAGTGTCGGGAGCTGACAGCATTACTCATTATTTAGATGACTTTCTTTTAGTGGGTCCTCCAAATTCTGACCTGTGCCTTAGGTTACTAGAGGCAGCGCTTGATTTATTTAGAGATTTCGGGGTTCCCGTGGCAGGGGAAAAAACCGAGGGACCTACTACTGATTTGGTGTACCTCGGAATTGAAATTGATTCCGAGCTAGGTCTGTGTAAACTTCCTCTAGATAAAGTACGCCGGTTGCATGACGAAATACGTTATGCCATCGCGGCTGCTAAGTTAACACTTAGACAGGCTCAATCTTTATTGGGCCTGTTTAATTTCGCATGTAGAGTTATACCCATGGGCAAAATATTTTGTAGAAAACTTCAGCGGGCGACCGTCGGGATTCGCAAACCCCACCATTTTCTACGTCTATCTTCAGAAATGAAGAGGGATCTCAAAGTGTGGGAAATGTTTCTGGATAATTTCAACGGCATATGCATATGGCAAGCTCCAGCCGTTGCTAATGCGGAGTTGGAATTATATACAGATGCCGCAGGATCTTCCGGATTCGGCGCATTTTATGCGGGACGTTGGTGCGCAGAGGCCTGGCCCGAATCTTGGGCACGAGACGGCATGACCAAGAATATGCTATTATTGGAAATATTTCCAATAATGGTCGCCTTAGAGCTCTGGAGCTCAGAACTGGGAAACAGGGAGGTTGTCTTTTGGTGTGATAACCTAGGGGTGGTTCAATCCATTACACAACTAAGGTCAACCTCTCTCCCCGTTTTGCGTATTTTAGCACGGATGGTGATGATGTGCTTGGCGAACAACATTACGTTGCGAGCCAAGCACGTCCCAGGCGTTCTCAATGAAGTAGCGGATGCATTGTCCCGTTTCGAATGGGTGAGATTCAGGCAACTTGTGCCTTTAGCCCAGAAGTATGGTGAACAATGTCCATCTTTTTTATGGCAGGTGCCTCTGGAGGGGTAGAGGAGCTGGCCCTGCGGTCGCTAGCGCCAGCTACATTTAGAGCTTATCTGGCCTCATGGGAGCGCTGGAACGAGTTCATGCTTGAACAGGGTGGCACAGGTAAGAGCTCTAAGCGTCTTATTAATGCCTATGTATGGAACCTGTATACGGAGGGTAAGTCCAGAAGTTTTGTTGGACGCTCTCTGGCAGGCATATCATTCTTTTTGCGTCTTGGTGGGAAGAGAGACATCACCAAGTCTTTCATGCTTTCCAGGATGCTAAAGGGATGGGCCAGAGCCAGGCCGGTTTTGCCCGACAGGCGACGGCCGATTGATGCCGGCCTGTTGCGTCGAATCTCGAGGTCCCTAAGAGTAATTTGCTCAAACGATTACGAGGTTCGACTCTTCAGGCTGGCCTTTGCCATGGCTTTCCATGGGGCGTTCAGAGTAGGCGAACTGGTGTCCGCAACCAGGGCATCTCCCTCGCCTATGCTGTTCGGCCATGTCGACGTGCACCACGACGGTTTATGGTGCAAGATACAGCGCTCAAAGACTGACGTAGCGGGCAGGGGGCAGTGGGTCCATTTGGGTCGGAGTGGCGACCGCCGGATCTGTCCGGTGGCGGCGGTTTTGGCTTACGTGGAGTTGCGGCCCCAATTGCCCGGGGCCTGGCTGATGCATATCGACGGGTCCCCCCTTACTAACTTCCAGTTCAGGTCGGTTTTCAGGCGCTGTATAGTGCATCAGGGTCTTTCTCCAGCCGACTTTGGGACACACTCTTTCCGTATCGGCGCCGCTTCGGCAGCCGCTGCGGCGGGTTGGTCTCAGGTCGACATACGAGCACTCGGAAGATGGCGGTCTGGTGCATTTAAGCGATACATCAGGCCGACATAGTCCAGTGAGCCCATTTGAGGAGTAGCCGCTCGCCCAAACATGCTTTAGTGTTTGAGGGGCCTTGAGGAATTTTTTGTGTTATCACCAGTCTTAAATTAGGCTCTAGCCAACTGGTGGAAGATTTGTGTTTTTTGCCTCAAGTCAAATCGGGTGACCCCCCCCCCCCCCCCCCCCCTTCCACCATAGAATTAGAAACAACAGGTAGGGATTATTCATAATTCGAGTGGGTCAAATAATCAATTAGTCTTAAATAGATCACCCAAATCACAGTCCGATTAGTTATCAACAATTTAATATAGAACTCCAAAATCACCATTAAGGGAATCTCCCGGGCCCCCCTTTAAAATTTTGCCAGATGTTTGCATTTATTTCAAATTTTCTAACAGTATATATCATTTCAACTTACAGGTCAACGCTTGGACACCAATATGATTTGGATGGTGGGGCATTCATTTATTTATTGGTTGTCCTTGTCCCAGGTAACCACGGATACGGAACGTTTCCCTGAGACGCGATTTATCCGTTGGCTGGGGCGTAGAGGTATGAGGTGGTCCGCGTTGAGGGGTCTCTTGGATGAGTCAGTTAGGGCGTTTGGTTACCCAATTTTTGTCATCATCCACTTGGGGGGCAACGATCTCACGCATAATTCCGGTCTCAATATTCGATTTGAGATTAGGAATTTATTGCTGGACCTGATCAGAGAATGGAGATTTTGCCGTTTCTTCTGGTCGGAGATTATACCTAGGAGGGTTTGGAGAGATGCACTCAATCCGGGTGCCATTGATTTGGTACGTAGGCGGATCAATTCCGTAGTCGGCAGGGCTATAGTAACGGAGGGCGGAGTGGTCGTCAGGCACGAGGCCATATCCTTTAGAAACGAGACCCTGTATAGGCCAGATGGGGTGCATCTCTCTTTAGTCGGGATGGATTTGTTTTTTCAGAATTTAATAGACGCATTGAGAAGTTTAGAGTTTTAGTTGAGGGAGTATTTGGAATTAGGTTGGTGGCGGGTCAGTTCAAGTTGAACTGATATGGCGGAAAGAACGGTAGTTAAATTAGAGATGTATTTACACTTAGCTGGTGGTTGATGTCGAGATGTGGGCATCACCGATCCAGGTGGGCCCGCATCTGGACCTTAACGATCATCTACTTCGGATAGCGTAAATTCTTGCGGACATTTGTAGTTTAGGGCAGGTGGCCCAATTTTTTGATGACTCGGGCAGAGTGGTGAGCTCTGCCTTAGTGATATTTGCGAGGTCAGGGGCAGAAGCAGAAGGTCAACCCCCTGACCTTAAGGGCAATTGGCCCCTTTTGAAAAGTCCGCTTCATAATTGAGCCGTTGTCTTGGACGCTGGCAGGTGGCCGGTCCTTGGCAATTAAGGGCAGGAGGCCCTTAGATCCGGAGTTTGTTATTTTTATTACTTTGTTATTTTACAGCAATGTTATTTATTTTGCATGCCGTTCTTTGCCCGCCACCTTAGTTAGAGCAGGGACATAAATCTTAGTTAGATTCAAATAGGCCGCCCCTGCTCAAAATAAATAAGCCGTCCCCTTTAAGCCTATTCAGTTGTACGCGTCTTTATTTCTTAGATAAGTGGTGTGAGTGTGGATGAATGCCTATGTCTGTGTGGAGTTTAAGACTGTAGAAGCCAGCTTGTCTGGCTGAAAACAGCATAAACTCACCTGGCTATTGGCAGGAATCCTTAGCTCACACACTTGATCTGGGCCCTTGGGGTTCGGCTTATCTTGATTGACGGGTTGGCTGATTTGAATGACGGTTCAGGATAGGCTGGTTGAGGTCAGAGGTGGAGATTGATGGGGTGATGTTCTTGCTTCCAGAAGATTCTGTCTCTTGCTTCAGGAAACGTTGCCCTCCCGCCCGCCCCAATTATTGGTTTAGAATTAGTTTTTGAGAAGTCGTTTGCATTTATTCGTTTAGTTGTTGTCGGCTTATTTGTCTTGGCGGAAAGAACGGTAGTTAAATTAGAGATGTATTTACACTTAGCTGGTGGTTGATGTCGAGATGTGGGCATCACCGATCCAGGTGGGCCCGCATCTGGACCTTAACGATCATCTACTTCGGATAGCGTAAATTCTTGCGGACATTTGTAGTTTAGGGCAGGTGGCCCAATTTTTTGATGACTCGGGCAGAGTGGTGAGCTCTGCCTTAGTGATATTTGCGAGGTCAGGGGCAGAAGCAGAAGGTCAACCCCCTGACCTTAAGGGCAATTGGCCCCTTTTGAAAGGTCCGCTTCATAATTGAGCCGTTGTCTTGGACGCTGGCAGGTGGCCGGTCCTTGGCAATTAAGGGCAGGAGGCCCTTAGATCCGGAGTTTGTTATTTTTATTACTTTGTTATTTTACAGCAATGTTATTTATTTTGCATGCCGTTCTTTGCCCGCCACCTTAGTTAGAGCAGGGACATAAATCTTAGTTAGATTCAAATAGGCCGCCCCTGCTCAAAATAAATAAGCCGTCCCCTTTAAGCCCATTCAGTTGTACGCGTCTTTATTTCTTAGATAAGTGGTGTGAGTGTGGATGAATGCCTATGTCTGTGTGGAGTTTAAGACTGTAGAAGCCAGCTTGTCTGGCTGAAAACAGCATAAACTCACCTGGCTATTGGCAGGAATCCTTAGCTCACACACTTGATCTGGGCCCGGGGGTTCGGCTTATCTTGATTGACGGGTTGGCTGATTTGAATGACGGTTCAGGATAGGCTGGTTGAGGTCAGAGGTGGAGATTGATGGGGTGATGTTCTTGCTTCCAGAAGATTCTGTCTCTTGCTTCAGGAAACGTTGCCCTCCCGCCCGCCCCAATTATTGGTTTAGAATTAGTTTTTGAGAAGTCGTTTGCATTTATTCGTTTAGTTGTTGTCGGCTTATTTGTCTTGGCGGAAAGAACGGTAGTTAAATTAGAGATGTATTTACACTTAGCTGGTGGTTGATGTCGAGATGTGGGCATCACCGATCCAGGTGGGCCCGCATCTGGACCTTAACGATCATCTACTTCGGATAGCGTAAATTCTTGCGGACATTTGTAGTTTAGGGCAGGTGGCCCAATTTTTTGATGACTCGGGCAGAGTGGTGAGCTCTGCCTTAGTGATATTTGCGAGGTCAGGGGCAGAAGCAGAAGGTCAACCCCCTGACCTTAAGGGCAATTGGCCCCTTTTGAAAAGTCCGCTTCATAATTGAGCCGTTGTCTTGGACGCTGGCAGGTGGCCGGTCCTTGGCAATTAAGGGCAGGAGGCCCTTAGATCCGGAGTTTGTTATTTTTATTACTTTGTTATTTTACAGCAATGTTATTTATTTTGCATGCCGTTCTTTGCCCGCCACCTTAGTTAGAGCAGGGACATAAATCTTAGTTAGATTCAAATAGGCCGCCCCTGCTCAAAATAAATAAGCCGTCCCCTTTAAGCCCATTCAGTTGTACGCGTCTTTATTTCTTAGATAAGTGGTGTGAGTGTGGATGAATGCCTATGTCTGTGTGGAGTTTATTAACACGTGGCTTTCAGATTTGATGAAATCATGATTAACTGAAGCGTTAAATAATTGTACATGTTGTATTACACTGTACTTTCATGGACTGGTGAAGTTTAGTGACGCTAACAATAGGATGCCAATATGAGAACGGTGCTGAAATGCTTTTAACCCCATTACTGCTATGAGATTTTTTTTTACCTTGAATTTGGCAGATATTAACCCTTTGAATGCCAACACCTCTGAGAGGGATGTGCAAAATATCCAATAAAAATGCCAGCATCACTCACATTTGTTATATAAATTCAAATAAAATAAAATTGATGTAAAATAAAATTAGATTTCCCATATAAGGTCATTATGATGAATAAAAATGTCATGCACCTGTAATCACACACAGAGTATATGCACATTTGAATCTCAAACTAATTGGTACATTGGTACATTTGTTCATTTTAGCCATATGTTCGGCAAAATGGATACCACATTAAACATGCTGCGCTCGCCACGCTTCGGGCTCGGTGGCTTGCTGCGCTCGCCACACTATTCTATTCTCAACTCCACGCCGACGTGGATAGTGGGGGTATGAAAAGGTCGGAGGACGCGTACCGCCGCCCCTCGCGGGCTCGCTGCGCTCGCCACGCTTCAGGTTCACGTGGATCGTGGGGTGGCGTTAACTAATTTTGGGGGGCCATTTCACTGTTATGGGGTGTTTTGGGGGGTTTCTGGCCCATTTACCATTGTTCCCTATGTTGATTTGGGTAAATTGAGGCATTTAACATTGTTCCCTATGGGAAATCGCGGGCATCGCGTCGGTCGCATCGCATGCGATTTTTTAGCCCACATGCGATGCGACCGACGCGATTTTTTTACCTGCGATGCCCAAGATCATGATCGGTGTGGCCGTGCTAGGAAACAAGTACCAAAATGAATGTGTACCGGTTTCTGCCCTTCAGATGTGACTTGTATTGTAAATCAAAAGTCCCTGGATTCTTCAGATTTGTCATTGTCTATCAACTCAGCCTGCTGGGGTGCCATTAAGGATCTACTGAGCAAAGCCAATGATTTGATTTGCTGAGTCACTGTGGTGCAAAGGAGCACTTGCTGTCATTAGGCACACCTCCTGTTGGCCCCATGGCAGGAGAGAACACAGGTTGCTTGGCCTGTGTGACAGCAGACTGTATGCTATATGTATGCTTCAGCGATTTACTGCCTCTTCAGCCACTCTGAGAGATTTTACTTAGAGATGATCAGATAAAGGGCGAGATGTACTAAAGGGAAAATGCGGTAAAACCCCCGTTTTACCGCATTTTCCTATGTACTAAAACCCGTTTGCAGCGGTTTCGCAGGGCAGGGTATCGCCACCTTTGGGTGGCGATACCCTATAGAAGCCTATGGGCTTCTTTTCCCCGCCGCAACCCGCCGCCTCGCCGACCCCCCCTTTCCCCCCTCCCTTGGGCTTACCTTCTTGCAGGTCCTCCTGGACCCCGGAAGGTAAGCCCTTCCTCCCCCTAGCAACGCAGCCGGACGTCCTTCCGGCTGCAGGGGGAGGAGGAAGCGCCGGGGACAGCTTGCTTAGCTGTCCCCGGCGTGTAGGCAGCAGAAGCCGGCTGGGAGGTGACGGAGACCCCCTGCAGACCACAGTACAGGTATCGCGGGGGGCCTCCGTCACCGCATCGCGATGCCAGCCGCATATGTTAGTACATATGCGGCGGCATCGCGGCGGGGGGGGCGCGAAGGGCGGCGATGTATTTTAATACATCCCGCCCAAAGGCCCTTATTCAGATCTAATCGCAGAACAAATTCGTTCTCAAAATGGGCAAAACCATGTGCCCTCCAGGTGGGGCAGATTTAACATGTGCAGAGAGAGTTAGATTTGTGTGAGTTATTTTGTTTCTGTGCAGGGTAAATACTCTCTGCATTATTTTTACTCTGCAATTTAAATTTCAGTTTCAAAACACCCCACTCAAATGTAACTCTCTCTGCACATGTTACATCTGCCTCACCTGCAGCGCACATGGTTTTGCCCATTTTGAGAACAAATTTGTACTGCAATCAGATCTGAATAAGGGCCAATACCCGGCACTCACATTTCAATGCCAACCAGTCCGGTGCGCTCAGGCCATACTGCCAAAGACTGGAGCACCAGCAAACCCTCTTGAACCTGCCCTGCTATCACCTGAAGCAAGTAACGAGGTGGAATTCTACCCTCTATATTCTTCAGAGGATGGAGGAGCAGCAAAAGGCCATTGAAGCCTATTCAGCCACCTATGACAAAGGCAAAGGAGGGGGAATGCACCTGATTCAAGTGCAGTGGGGAATGATTTCCATGTTGATCAAGGTTCTCCAACCCTTCGAACTTGCCACACATGAAATCAGTTCAGACACATAGTTGGAGTCAGGTCATTCCACTCCTTAGGCTTTTGCAGAAGCAGCATGAGAAAGTGAAGGAGGAGCTAAAACAGAGTTATTCCTCTAAGTATGTGGTTCTTGTGGATGGAGCCTTTCATTCTCTTTACCAGGATTCAAGGGTAGTCATATATGGTAGAGAGGGTAGGGCAGCAGGTGTCCCGTGAAGGCACCTAGGGAGGAGAGGGATTGCAGAGCTGCAGTTAGATGTCAGGGGTTGTCAAACCCCAAAGGAAAAAATGTACAGAAAATATATAACTGCGCTATATATAAAAACACATGCAACAGGTGTAACTAAAAAGTAAAGGGAATTTATTAAGACATATTTAAAAAGTTTTTACTGTAAAATCAGTGATACCATATATGGAGTAAATTAATTTGCGGATATAGTCACCCAATAGTCCTGTTTGTATAATGTGTCCAATGTCCGTTCCTAGGGTGCCTTCCTGTGTACTTCCAGAGATTTTTATGAGCCAAGAGTGGATTTGTTAGGGAGAAGAAACTGCTTTCTCCAGCGGTGGGGTGCCTGATTTAGGTGTCCCGTCTGTCAGAAGGCTGGCTTGTTCAAATCCCAATGTGGATATGGCTGTGGGGAAGAGGGAAGGCTGGTCTGGTCAATGTATTGGCAAAGTATTGTAATCCAAATGGGTGTGTGTCCAAATAGGCAGTCAGGTGATGGGGGCAGGACGGATGGTGTAATGGTTAGCATTACTGCCTCACAGTGCTGAGGTCATGGGTTTGATTCCCACCATGGCTCTAACTGTGCGGAGTTTGTATATTCTCCCTTGCGTGGGTTTCCTCCGGGTACTCCGGTTTCCTCCAGCAATCCAAAAATATACTGGTAGGCTAATTGGCTCCAAAACAAAATTAACCCTAGAATGTCTGTGTGAGTGTATATGTGGTAGGGAATATAGATTGTAAGCTCCACTGGGGCAGGGACTGATGTGAATGTTCAAATATTCTCTGTAAAGTGCTGCGGAATATGTGTGCGCTATATAAGAAACTGTTAAAAAATAATAAATAAAAACAATATTTTGTGAGGTATATGTATAGCTTAATCTATATTAAGAATATACTGGAAATGAATGTTATTGAGGTTAATTATACTGTAGGAACAACAACAACAACAACAACAAAAAAATCTGTGATTTTAGCTGTTTTTATGGGTTGAAAAAAAAAATACAGACCCAAAACCAAAATAAGAAAGGGTGATTTTGGCAAAACCAATCCAGATCCAAAATACAAAGAGCGATCCAGATCCAAAACCAAAACACAAAACACGAAAAGTGTCTGGTGCACACCACCACTTTAAATAAACCATACACATGATTAAGCACCATTGTGATGTCTGTTGTATCTACTTATTTACTGGTGTAAATTTCGCCCCAATGTTTCTAGATGAGTGTTTACCCCTACCTGGTTTTCTCTTCCTCCTATTATATCTCACCTATGTCCCACCAGCACAAACACACAAACGCTGACTTCCTGTCAGTCAAATTGCAAAGGGATTTCGATTCGATTTTTTGTCATTGTTTTGGCTTGCGCCAGAGGCGTAACTCTGGGAGGCAATGGAGTCATCTGCCGCCAGGCACCTGCTACCAAGGGGGCACCTCTCCTCTCCTGCGAGTTTGAATCAGTTAATTGAAAGCTGTCAATATCACTTCTGTGATTGGCTCCTCCTCCTAACATAATTTTTACAATTGTCACCCTGTATTAGAAGAACCCATGACCTGTCTTACTGGAGACAGATAACTTAATAATTAAGCTATTGGGGGGGGGGGGGGGGCACCAATATTTATCTTGCCCCCGGGAAACTGGGATGAACTTACGCCACCGGCTTACACATGTGAGCTACAATCCACACACATGCACAGTCATTAGATAATCGATCAACTCTAAATAACCCCCACAGATAAAAATTGCTTGGAGATTCAATTGCAAATGCAATTTTAATAGGTGTTTTGTGTGGTAATGGGTGTGATAGCCACAGCTGTGTCACCGGAGTGCTAATGTCAGAGACAGCTTCTAAAAACTCAGTTCCACTAACCCTAATGGTCATGGTGAGTGTCTGCTATACACAGCTGCAATGTCCAATGTCTGGTGGCCCATCAACAGTGCATCTTTGTATTCACATCGGAGAAATCTCACCACAGCCATTAGAAGCATTTCAATAGGCTGCAGCTACTACAACTGCATCACCCCGAGTAATTGCATTCTTTTAGTGTAAAGTTCTATGTGTCCCAAAGGACTACAGCTTCCAATATAAACTCTTCTTCTGTTGTGCCTAAATAAGTGTTTGGAAGCACATTGATAACAACAATATGGATAACAACCATAAGTTATCCATTAAAGAATACAGGAGGATTTCACTAGAAGCAAATGGGATTTTTATTGCATCCAATAATAACAAAGTCCAAAGAACAAAATCTAATGGCAAACAAGAGACTCTACTATGGACAAGTACTTTTATTAGCACCTTCTCAATTATCCACTCGTCATTACACAATGGATTGCTTCCGACATGTTTTTAACTTTACTTGCACATCTGTTCTCCCTTGTGGAGTTTCTGTTCAAATTTAGGGGGTCATTCTAATTTATTAGGGTGGGCCTGTTCAGATGTTTGGGGTTTTGCAGTTGCGCATGTGCAGCTCCCCTTTGCGAATGGCTTTGCATGTTGCTGCAGGATATGTGTGCGCTATATTAGTAACTGGTAATACATTAATAATAGGATGTTAAAGCAGCAGGAAAGGGTAAGAGACAATGGGCCGGATGCACTAAGCTTCAAAAGTGATAAAATGGAGAGTGATAAACAACCAGCCAATCAGGTCCTGCCTGACCTTTTTTAAACACAGTCTGTGACATGGCAGGTAGGAGCTGATTGGCTGGTTGTTTATCACTCTCCATTTTATCACTTTTGAAGCTTAGTGCATCTGGCCCAATAATAACCTGTATTCTGGTGAAAATAATCCAGAGGAATTACCATCAATTGATTTTTTTTCTCCTCTTTTCGCAAATAAAAGTAATCCTGGACTTACATTAATACTGCACGGTGATGGACGAATTGGGGGTGGGCGCTGGCATCATGTGATGTCATTGGCCTGCCTCAAGCAGGCATGGGCATGCTTACGGTCGCTTTATTTGGGAGCGCTGGGACAGCAGGCATCAGCCCAGATGCATACACATGGGAACGACTAGCGTTTTTATGGGGACGCCCATAAAACTCTGGGCAGTTCCATGGTCCAGGGCTATCACCAGCCTCATCTGCATCTGGCCATTCCTCCCCATAGTGAATGGCCCGGCGAGTGTGTAACTTGCTGTGGCCATTCGCTCTCGGGATTTGCACATGTGCCAAAATGCTTGTGAGCAAACCTCGACCATCGGGGTAGAAGCCAAATTTGGATCACTCCTAGTGATCCTGAATTGGCCCCAAAATGCAGTGCGAGCCAACCTGGGTCACCCCATTATTGTATCATGTCACCAGGGGCCTTATTTTGGTTCATTCTTTCTGACAAAATCCTTCTTAGATGGACAAAACCATGTGCACTGCAGGGGGGCAGATGTAACATGTGCAGAGTGAATTAGATTTGGGTGAGTAATTTTGTTTCTGTGCAGGGAAAATACTGACTGCTTTATTTTTACACTGCAATATAGATCTCACTTTGAAGTAAAACCCCACCCAAATCTAATTCTCTCTGCACATGTTACATCTGCCCCCCCTGCAGTGCACATGGTTTTGTCCAAGAGGATTTTGTCAGAAAGAATGAACCAAAATAAGGCCCCATGTTCTGTAGTACATAAGTATTTTATGTCCATTGCTTAAAATGCTGCCAGGTGGAGTTCACACACTGTTACTATTGTGTAAACATGCTTTGCTTGGTCCCACTGAACAGCATTCTACTTAAAAGACATGCCGAGCCATACACCCCAGGCCAGGGGCTGAACTACCATTGGTGCAGCAGGGGCATTGCACCAGGGCCCCTGAGGACTAAGGGGCCCACTACTGCCACCCACTTATTTCTGGCATTGTGTGAACCTGTATTATAGTGGAGGAGGGTGTCCCAAATTATATTTTTATAACTGGGCCAACCACTCTCAAGTTCCACTACTGCCCCAGGCTGTCTGCAGTGAACTGAAGGTTGGGGCAGGATCATGAATAGCCCTTGCTAAGAAGAGCATGATTCCAATTTAGTCATAAAAGATGCCTCTCCCGAAGTCACACAGACCACAAGGCAGCGATTGTTCAAAGCTAATTATTGGAGCAGCCTCCACAGAGGTAACTACTGTGATTGTCTCAATGGTGGTTTCATCTTTGATGGTGTGAACACACCAGATAATATATTGTTAACTATACAGTATGAACGATAATGATATCAGGAACAATATACCATACATATTATCAAGTTTGTATGCACTATATTGTTAACAATGCTTGCTCCCGCAGGTCGTTAATATCCCCTCCCCCCGTCTCCTGTACATGCAGCTCAATGTTGACTATATTGTCAATGACTGCATGCTCAGCAGGGTACTGGGTGACATCACTGAACAAGATCTTATCAACATATTGCTCAGTGTGTATGCGCTATATTGTTCTCCCGGGAGTTCCCTGAAAAACACTAACGATACCATTCATGGAGCGTATAGTGTGTACCCAGTTTAAGTTTGTGCAACAATGTGTTGGACAAATACATTTTGTGTAGGTTGTATAATTTGCAGTGGGGTGAATCTCTTGGTGTTGTAGTTATTATTTTGAGCTCTTTGCATTTATACATACTATACATCATTCATCCAGTATTCGCTTATGTGATTTACAGTATTTTAACCCATATCAAGGAACCAGGAAGGCCAGAAGGGGTATAGGTCATTAGGTTGACCCAATTTAGGTCAACATGCATTGAGTTGACCACTGAAGGTTGTCAGGCCTTTGGTCGACACCTGAAATAGGTCGACGTGGCTAAGGTTGACATGGTTGGAATGTCGGCACAAGTAGTAGGTTGACAGTCAAAAGGTCGACATGCGTGTTTCACTTTTTTTGGCCTGATTTTGACATAGTCGACATATACATAGTCAAAGTGTACCGCTGCGTTCGCCATGCTTCGGACATGGTGCCTAGCTGTGCTTGGCACACTATTCTATTCTCCCTTCACGCCCTAGTGGATAGTGGGGCATGAAATACCACCTGACGGCACATATCGGCTCAAAAAGCCATGTCAACCTATTTCAGTGGTCGATCTAATGCAGCGGTTCTCAAACTGTGGGTCCTGACCCCAAAGTGGGTCCCGACTATGGTGACCAACTCATCCCTTTAATCCGGGACACATATTAATTACACAGGTTCTGTGGCTGGCTTTCACCTGGTTTTAAACTGCCACACCTCAAGACTCCATTTCACCTGGTTTTAAACTTCCACAGAACCTGTGTAATTAATATGTGTCCCGGATTAAAGGGATGAGTTGGTCACCCTAGTCCCGACCACCTCAACATGGGGTCATGACTCCATGTTGCTGGCCATCAGACTAATGTGTTTGTCGAGGGGGGACAGGGGATAACTCATTACGTAAACACCCTCTGCTTCCCTCTTCTATCCCCCTACCCCCTTTTCCATCCCCTCATTACCCACTGCCTCCCTGTCACAATAGCAGTCACTTAACTTCACTGACCACACATGTGGCGGCCATTCGGTGGTAACTTGCTGGGGTCCTGTAATTATATTTATTGTCTGACGGGGTCCCAGAGCAAATAGTTTGAGAACCCCTGATCTAATGCATGTCGACCTTAATAGGTTCCACCTAATGACTGTATCGTGCCAGAAGGAAGCTGGAGATGGGACTGCAGCCGGACCAGTCTGCTGGCAGTGTGAAAACAGCTAAGCATGGTGATTATCTTCTCTTGTTAGATTATATGATGTTCAGCCTGTTATCTGCTCTAATTAAATTCTATGATGTTCAGACAATTATCTTCCCTAGTTAGATTCTGCAGCGTTTGGTCTTGGTCTAGCATCAGTAATGGGAACATTTGCGGACAAGCAGTTTATACAGTCTGAACAGAGTAAATTGCTGAGGCTTGTGTTTTGGGAAGGGCAGAAATGAGGTTTTATTCTGTGGATAAAATAGAAATGGTGTAATGAATGATATAAAGGGGTGGAGAAGCTGCACTTTCAGTTCCTTGCTGTGTACACCTATTCCCTTTGTAAAAGGATGTGAGTTCAGTGTTGGTTGAACGTAGGTCTCGTAAAATGCTTTTAAAAGAAACAAATAGTTCCCACACAGTCCACTGTTCAAAGAAAAATACAGGTAGTGTGTAAATCACCATTAGGCCATAGCATTACTCAGTTGGCACTGGTTTCTACTACAGCAGCTAGATCATGAGCTTTGCTGGTATGTAGTTAAGTTGCAGATGGATGAAATACCAATTGACAGTATCCCCACAACCAACTGCCGACGGACAAAATACGGCAGGTACAGAAAACCAACAATCAAAGTACCGACAACATTAAAATACAGACAAGCCGGCACACCTCCACTATAGTGGCTGCTGATTTACGTACCTTAATGATTATTTCTCACTCTAGTGCTTGAGTCCTTGTTGTAAAACACCTTCTAATGGGACTGCCTTGGGTGACTGGTAGGTCTGACTTCCAATCATAGGCGAATCTAGGGGGTGCACCGGACCACCCATTAGCCCATTTTGTAGCTGAGGGATGGGGCTTTCCAACGAGCCCAGCCCTGTGTCTCTAGCCCCCTGGAAACCGGAGATACTGCCAGTCAAAGCTGGAACATTTTCCCTATAGGATAACATGGGACCCGCTAATTCCGACCCCCACCCAGTTCAACGGCTGCTAGTTCCCCCTTCGGCATCACTGAAGCTCGAGGTTGATCTCAGTCGAACCCAAATCGCTGGGCCTTCAATCTGATACCAGGCTGAATCCATATGAGTTAATTGGTTCCAGGGATATTGAGGTTAATCCATTTTTTTTTTCATTTCTTAAATGTAATTTCATGACTGTTTATGTTCTTTGAGGGCAGATTTCTCTGGAACCAAACAGCCCAGTTTCACGGGACCAAAATCATTTGAAGCCATCTGAAAAGTTCTTCAATATGATACTGGTCCCCGTACCCTCCGCGGCCGGTACCTCCTAGCGCTGGCACTTCTGGCGGGTGACCGGCTCTGGCAGTGGCTGCTAATAAAAAGTGACACTCGGAAAATGGCTGCCGTGTGTCACTTTCTGTTAGCAGCCGGCAGGACAGTAGCGCCAGCGGCAGGAGGTAACAGCAGGCGGGGTGCGCGTCGCTGGCAGCCGGGAAGCCAGGCAGCCAATGTGGGGAGCATGTTTAAAAGTAGGAGACGCGTCTCACCTACCCAGCGGCCGGCAGCAGCAGGGGGAGCGACCTGGCCACACTGACAGCTAGCCGGAAAACCCGGCACAAAAGCGTAGCCAGCCGCCCGTCTCCCCACACCCAGATGGGCCGGCGGGCGGACACCAGCAGGTAACTATAGCCCCGCAGACCCCCCGGCACCCACACCTTCTTAAGGCCTCCCCGCCACCGTGGGGGCTGCGGGACTATAGTTACGCCACTGGGTAGGGAGAGGGGAGTGGTTGTCTCTCCCCCTCACACCAGAAAATGCAGGGTGTATAAGGGGTCAGCCTGGGAATGTCCCTGCATGATCCTGGGACCATATTCCTGGGTAAATCCCTGCATTTTCTGTTGTGAAAGGGATATTATTTCAAATAGCCGTGACCTGCAGTGCTCTGAATACAGCCGGGCAGCCCCCTGCTCTCTGTCCAACTGTCAATGACTGTCACCCCTGCAGCTTCCGCTCCAATTCTTCTCCCAGCTTTCACCTCAGCCCGCCCCCCCCTTTAATCATGTGGTGCCGGCACCCGGCGTACTCCCCCGACGCCACGCACAACAACAGCGCGCACAATATTTCAAATATCCATTCGGCTAGAGGGGACACCAGGAGGGGAGTGGGAGCGTGCTCTGCGCTGCGCTCTGCTCCTCTCCTCATAGAAGCAGCTGCACCGCTCTCCATCTCTCCCTGCAGCAGCAGCGAAGGCTCATATAAAAATTTACAGTAAGTGGCACTTTTGGGGGCATTGCTTAAGGGACGCTACAAGTGGCGGTATGTGGGGGCATTACGCATAATGTGTGGCTTAATGTGTAAGGGGCATTATGGTGTGCAGCATCATGTGGGGCATTATGTGTGCAGCATCATATGTAAGAGGCATTATGTGTGCAGCATCATGTGTAAGGGACATTATGTGTGATGCATCATGTGTAATAGGTACTATGGTGCGCGGCATCATGTGTAATGGGTACTATGGTGTGCGGCATCATGTGTAATGGGTACTATGGTGTGCGGCATCATGTGTAATGGGTACTATGGTGCCATCAAGCAAGAACCCCCTAGCAATGAGCACGTAGGTAAGCAGCACTTATGTGGCAAATATGTAATGGGCATTACGGTTTGTTATATAGTATGTAATGGGCATCATGATGTGTGGCACAATGTGTAATGGGCATTATGGTGTGTGGCCTTATGTGTAATTGGCATTACGGCATGTGGCTTTATGTGTAATGGGTATTACGGAGTTTGCTAAAATGTGTAATGGACATTACTGTGTATGGTCTAAAGCAGACCTGGCCAAAAGGTAAATCCGCTGGTAGATCACGGCCAAATTAACAAAATACACGTGAACTTGAACATCTGACGTTTAAGAACGCCAGCTCCCGGTAGTGCCCCTGATGTCATGACGTCACCGGAGTGCTGTGAAGAGCCCTCTGCAGCTGATATATATCAGTCTGGCCCCACACCCACATATGCTGGGCTTACCACTCTGTACCAGCACAGAGGCTCCTCACAGCACCAAGTACACCCTGAGCGACTCCTGGATGTAGTGTGTGTGGTGTAATTGTCTGATATGGGTGGTACAGCGGCTGCAGGCTGATGCTGCTGGAGTACAGCCACCGCCTGCTCCGTTAATATGATACGATACACGAGTGGTTCCGTGCTTGTGTCCTGGTTATCAGTCGCTGGCTGACTAATAGATCCTATAACAGAAGAAAATGGCTGTGCGCTGTCGGACCACAGTGTAACAAATTATGAGCAATCACAAATATTCTGTTCAGGCAGCAGTCAGATGCGGGTACTTGGACCACATATAGAAAGAACACAAAGAGAGAAAGACAGACTGCGCTAAAATAGAAATCAAATGTAATCCAAAAATAAACATAAAGGTATCAAAGCAATTCAAATACAAAATAAAATATAACAATATAATTTCATTTGAAGGTCACTATGGCCAGTATTAGTAATACTATTAGTAATTCAATCACATATAGCATCTACCATTCTTATATATGTGATTAAATAACTAATAGTAGAGAAACTTGTATGTTGCATGGGTGTATATTGTGTGTAGGTATTTTAGCAATTGTCCGTGTTGATCGCCCGTGCGAATGGGGGCCGAGAAGCGGCTGGCCTGCGAGGTGTGAGAATTACTTTCACCGAGTGAATGATTTTAAGCTCAATCAGTCCGAGCGCTCTCACAGTGGAGCGAAGCCACCGCCCAGCACATGTAGTCACCACCCCAGTATACGCCCCAGTTACTGCTCAGTTGTGCCCAGTTTTGAGGCCGCGCCAATCCATACGCCCACATTACGACTACTCTGCATGAGTTTGTTCGCTAGCGTATTTCTACTCGTAAGGTTGCGAGTGTGCGCGGTTGCCCAAACCTACACATGCGCCTTGCGAATGGTACGCATGCGCAGTGGGCTAAGATACACTCTGCAAATGAATTGGTGTCCGAGCGAGGCAAGCAGAATATGTGTAAGAGCGATCAGCAAAACAAAATCTATTGTGGGAAGCATAGGGCCTGTGAGCCTGGCTCAGAGGTGGATGCTATTTATGTATGTACGTATGTATGTATGTATGTGTATGTTTGTATGTATGTATGTATGTATGTTTGTGTATGTTTGTTTATGTATGTATGTACAGATGGGGCATGGCTCATCTTTGCAGGTTATGGCGATGGCGACGCCAGCCGCCATCCCCCGCCAGCCGCCATCTGTACAGCGAGAAGGGGACGCGAGCGCACGAGAGGCGCGCGCATCCCCTTCTGAAGGCGCTTCCAGCGCTTCCCCCGGGTCACCGCCGGCTTGTCGGCGGTCACCCGGGGTCCCCGCCGCCTGCCCGCACCCCCCCCCCTAACCCTGTCCGTCTCCCTGAAGCGGAGACGGACAGGGTTCCCATCACCCCGCCGACGGAGATGGAGACGCGCGTGTGCGTGAGACGCACGCGCGTCTCAGTCAGATGGCGAGACAGGCTGCTGGCGGATCACCAGCGGTGACGTTCTGGCGATTCGCCAGCAAAGAAGAAGCCTGCCCCATCTGTATGTATGTTTGTGTATGTTTGTGTATGTATGGTACGTAAATACGTATGTATGTATGTATGTGCAGTTGTTGATTCTTATATATTCATATCTGCAGAAATATACAGCTACCATCTCTACTGGCAGCAATGCCATGTGCAACTGTGCCGCCATCGTACAGTTAGATTTACGGGTCTGCAGTAAGGGGTTTCCGGTACTTTCATGCATGCATCAGGCCCATTGACAATGGTAGATCTCCGCTAAATATGTGAACTAAAAGTAGATCCCGCATACCTCCCAACATGACCCATTCCAGGAGGGACAAAATGCTCTGCTCCTGGACTTGCTGCCAGTGGTAGTTGCAGAGGTGGGATTGCACCAATGTCACAAATTCAAAAAGGGGAGCCACACCTGCCAGTGATTCCAGACTGTGGTGTTTAGGGTGGCAGTTGGTGGGGCTCCCCTATCTGAATTGTGGACTGTTCTGCAGCCCTGCAACTGCCACTGATATGGATGTCCAGAAAGAGAGCATCTTGTCCCTCCTAGAATGGGTTATGTTGGGAGGTATGATCCCGGGACACAAAAATCTGGCCACCCCTGCTAGAAAACAATGTAGCTACAGTGAAAATTGTGTTCATATAAAACCTCACATTACCAAAGATTTATAGGGAAATCCTGCCATAAAATAATACATTAGATTCTGATGTGAATGTAATATTTAAAATAAGAAGTGAAATCACATTTCCCTAGGTCAGTCATGCAAAAGACAAAGGAGCTGTGATGTCATAATGGGCCTCAAACCACAAACAGCCAGCCCTGGCCAATCAGGTGGGGTCTGTGAGGTCATAGTGATGTCATAATCAGGGCTGTACTGATGCTGTCTCATTCATTCACCTCACAAGACTCGGGCAGTGCGCAGCTCACCAGCAGGAGGACATACTCACATAAGGTTAGTGACTGGACAGAGATAAGGGCAGGTTAGTGCGATGCGGCGGCAGACTCGGAGCGCGACTACTGTAATATATGACTGATCATCTGACCGACAGGACAGTATTGGATACAAACAAATCTCCCACCTAGGGGCGCAGTACTAAGCAGTCACTAGGGCTGTGTCTGGGACACCTAAGGGCGGTGTCTAGATGGCGCTGGATAAACCCTGTATGGAGCGGATAGGACGTGTCGCAAGGCACAAGTGTGTCCTATGCTGCATCAAGTCCCCGTACTGATCCCTACTTATTAATGTGCAGAGGTGGGAGAGATGTATATGGTGCTGTACCCATTACTTTGTTATTATTTGATACTGTTGTTATAGATTTATCATAGTTTGGGCTCCATGTAAGAGTGATACTAAATTCTGGCAGTATATTGTGTTAGTGTCCGTGTGATACACAGGATATGCTGCTGGTATTTACCATCACACACAGTATCTTTCCAGCGAGGACCAGCGGTGCCCCCTCCTCCGCTGCATCCTCTGCTGTGTTGCCAGCAGCCTGTTGGCAATGGGTTACTGACTAATGCACATACATGACAGCCGTCTGTGTATGTGTATAGAGATCAGACCCGGTGGGGACATAGGAAACAGAGTTAGAGCTGTCCTATATATATCATTGCAGCCCTAACCCCTTATAGCACCAGTAGACGAGTCCTAAAGGGGTTCTGGCTGATTCTTACATAGAGTCCTAATACTAATGGGTAGCTAGCTACCTTGTCTCTTTCCCCCTACCTTGTCTCTCTCGCCCCCTACCTTGTCTGTCACGCCCCCTACCTTGTCTGTCTCGCCCCTTTCCCTTGTCTGTCTCTCCCCCCTACCTTGTCTCTCCCCCCCCCCCCATTACTGTGGACATGCGCGTGCCCCCCGGTGCCATCGGGTGCGTTCTTCATCATCTGGAAAAAAAGTTAAAATACAGATTTGGGGTGACAGAAGGGCTGACGGGTTATATAAGGTTAGTGGGTGGGTGGTTTGGGCAAACTCTGCAAAGTCTCTTAATGCCTAGAGGGACGGGCAGTCCGTCAGCCATGGGTCCCCAGAGGTTTCCCCCACAGGGGGTTTTTCCTCTCCTGAGTGCTGATGGATGACTCCACCATCTTGTTCCTCTTATAGGACAAGTGTGTAAGAGTTCTGGAACAAGCCTGTTCCAGTATTCCCTATTTTATAATGCAGAGCAAAAATAATATATACATTTTACTTAAAATAAAAGTTTGAATTTATTTATTAAATATATTTTGTGTGAATTTGTCTTTATTTATATTTATAAATGCTCCAAAAGGTCAGGAGGTCGCAGTGAGGGCTGGTGGGTAAATGAGATTAGAGGTGGTAATGGAAAGTAAATGGAGTAGGTTTATGGTGCCCACACACGCACCGATCCCGGCGGCTATGCGATGGGGTGCGCGCTCCCGCTGCACCTCATCGCACAGTACAAAAAGTATGTGCAGCACATACTTTTTGTACTAGCTTCTTATCGCATCGCATCGCATGCACATCGCATGCTCAAGGCATACGATGCGATGCTATGTGTGCTAGTTAAGCACAGAACGCACGCCGGGATCGACGTGTCTGTGGGCACCTTAACACCCTGATCACTGAGGTGACCATACAAATGGGAGGGGCATATGGAGTAGGCTTACACCCTGATCTCTGAGGTAACCATACAAATGGGTGGGGCTTATAGAGTAGGCTTACACCCTGATCACTGAGGTGACCATACAAATGGGAGGGGCTTATGGAGTAGGCTTACACCCTGATCACTGAGGTGACCATACAAATGGGAGGGGCGTATGGAGTAGGCTTACACCCTGATCACTGATGTGACCATACAAATGGGAGGGGCTTATGGAGTAGGCTGACACCCTGATCACTGATGTGACCATACAAACGGGCGGGGCTTATGGAGTAAGTTTACACCCCGATCACTGAGGTGACCATACAAATGGGCGGGGCTTATGGAGTAATGAATCAATGCCTCCGACTAATATGCGCTCAAGGTTTGGTAGGGAAACATTATATTTGTATGTGTTGTATGTGAATAATGCAAGTCGGTTATATGATATATGGGTTATTAACTCCTGATAAATAATAATAATAATAATAATAATAATAATAAATAAAAAGAAGATTTAACAAAGGAGGAAGAGAAAGAGGAAGAAGAAGAAGAAGAAGAAGAATTATATTTCTACAGTATTTTTCTCCAATTCGCCACAAGACACGTTACAGATAACATGAACGTGTATTACAGAAGTTTAGGTTTTCAGAAAATACAGAAATAATAAATAAAATACAAAGGTGTGACAGACATTTTGTGTAATCAATGCCAAGGATTATTCCTCCTACGCACATTGGGATTAGGAGAGATCATTTCAAAATTATCATAACCAGTCACGGCTCTTTCTACACAGGAGAGTCCCAGGCGAGGCGGCCATCTTGGGTGCACTATGTAGGTTACAATATGCAATTAGCAATGCATGATAATAGGACATGAAATAAGAAGCAACCTATACCCCTTTCACATCACCAGGGCCGGTGCAAGGCACCGGAGCGCCCCAGGCGAGTCGGGGTGGGGGCGCCCCGGTGCCGGGGGGGAGGGGTACCTGTCGTTCGGCGCTGTGTATTTAAATCTGGCGGCGGAGGCAGCGCCGCAGCGGGGCTCGCTGCAGTCCATTAAAAATCACGAGCGCTATCCGCCAGGCTATGCGGAGGCGCTTCTAGTGTGAAAACACTGGCAGCACGCTGATTGGCTGAGATCAGCGTGCGCCGTGCTGCCAGAGTTTTCACACTAGAAGCGCTTCCGCATAGCCCGGCGGATAGCGCTCGTGATTTTTAATGGACTGCAGGGACCCCCGCTGCCTCCGCCGCCAGATTTAAATAGACAGCGCCGTAGGACAGGTACCCGGGCGGCACAAAATGCTGCCCTCCAGTGGCCGGCGCCCTAGGCAAATGCCTAGATTTGCCTAGTGGTGGCGCCGGCCCTGCACATCGCACCTACTGTGATTACCAGGTTCATGCCAGCTTCTTGCCGGTTCGACCCGGTAATTGGTGGGATACGAAAGGGTAATTGGTGGGATACGAAAGGGGTTACTGGGTCCTGCAAAGCGGTAGCAACACGGCAATATAAACCGGTAAAAAAGAAGGGTTCTTACCGGTTCGTTGCCGTGTTGCTTTGCGATGTGAACGGGTTAATAAGGATGAGAGACCCATTTCCCGTTCACACCAATGGAGGAGGCAGTGCTTGGAGCAGCGCCAGCACTAAGCATTGCCTCCTCCACCTCCCTCGATGATGCTCTGCCACGCCCCTGGGTGATGTTGAAGAACCGGCAATATTGGCAGTTCGCTGAGGGGATGTGAACAGAGTAAAATGCAGGGTTGCCCAGGGACTGAACCATTTCAAAGTCCCAGTGCGACCCTGCATTTTTCGATGTGAAAGGGGTAGAACAGGATTCACACTGCAGAGGTTCCAATCACGAACAATAATTACATAACTGACCAAAAGTAAAAAGATAAATAAGAAAAACGATATTAATTCTGTGTCACATTTGGAAGATATTAAACTCTGAATTGCATATAATATAGTCATGATCCCACGTGGACTGCTGACAGCTCAGGAGTGATAACTGTGGGCTGTGGTCATGGTTCCAGTGATACAGACTGTTCGGTAGGTTGTGTATGTTTTCAGCCTAGCAAACCTATGTATGTATATGTATGTATGTATATATATGTATGTATATGTATATATGTATATATGTATGTATATATATGTATGTATATATGTATGTATGTATCTATGTATATGTATGTACGCACGTACGTACGTACATACGTACGTATGTATGAAGGTATGTATGTATGTATATATATATATATATGTATGTATATGTGTGTATATACGTACGTACGTATGTTTGAAGGTATGTATGTATGTATATGTTTGTATATGTATGTATGTATATATGTATGTATGTATATGTATATGTATGTATGTATATGTATGTATGTATATATGTATGTATGTATATGTATGTATGTATGTAAGTACGTACGTATGAAGGTATGTATGTATGTATATGTATGTATGTATGTATTATCAATGTCGATATTAATATGATCAAAGAACAATAAGTGAAAAGCGTAGGTTACGTATTATGTCCGTAACCTGCGTACCTTTTATTCCTAGCTACGTGTGAACAAAACGTAGCGCAGCGTAGCGTACCCTTATCGTGTATTATACACGGAAGAACCAATGCATTAATAAGAGATCCCTTCGCAGTACTTTGTCTCTAATCTGCGAATACACCTTTAAGGACAATGTCCGTAATATACTTTATCGCTATATGCGAATAACAGACGAGACCACAGTATAAAGGTGAGGAGATAGAAACTCCGTAAATGATGTATTTAGTCCCTAATGGACAAAAGGGGATTTACAGAAATAAGAAAACAAGTTTTACACGTAATACAATCGTCTAACAAAGAATATAATAATCAAGCTCTACTAGGGGAAAGAAAAACATACACAGGATACAATCAGCCAACAATACAATAAAAGTAAGTACAGTGAATGCAACCGTTTACCGTCTCATCAAATATGCGCAGCGCAGTCCGGTCGGAGCTCGCTATGTTCAGGTAGAACTATAGCCCGGTCAATGGTCAGGGAAAAGAAGCTTGTGCCGAAGTGACCGAGGCCGCCCTGGGTCACCTATCTTATAGGGTCAGAAGGGGGAGGTCAAAGGCCATTCCTATTGGTCAGGGTTCATATGTCAAGTCCTCTGTGATTGGGGCAAAATAATGCACCTGGTTTGGATAGGTGCAGGGGGAGTGAACTTTGGAGTCCTTTGTCTGTTGGCATCGTCGTCAGGGGTCGTAAATAGCAGTAAGAACCGGTTACAACTAGATTCTTTTGTAATACACATTTTAACAGAAACAATCTTGGGAATATGGATTTTGTCCATAACTATCGGACCGTATGAATTGCGATCTATTCGCAATGACCGGAATACTGCGCATAAGAAACGTAACGTAACGGTACTAAACATTATACGGACGGAAGTATGTAACGCTGACTAAGCTATGTGTGGTGCTCTAAACCTTTAACTATATTTTATTTGGTGTAAGTATGGTATTAAGAATTATGTGTAATAGTATGGCTGCGCTTCTGGTCCATTTTGTCACACAGACTCGGGTAAGTATACTTTATTTGCGCAACTCTGCGAACCAAAATGGCGGCCATACCATCCTAAAATGGCATGTGTGCAACTCGACTTTAACAGTATGTATATATGTATGTATATGTATGTATGTATGTATGTATGTATATGTATGTACGTACGTATATGTATGTATGTATGTATATATGTATGTATGTATGTATATGTATGTACGTACGTACCTACGTACATACGTACGTACGTATGAAGGTATGTATGTATATGTATGTATGTATATATGTATGTATATGTATATATGTATGTATATATGTATGTACGTACGTACGTACGTAAGTACGTACGTACGTATGCGACAATGGTAGATCTCCGCTAAATATGTGAACTAAAAGTAGATCCTGGGACACAAAAATCTGGCCACCCCTGGTCTAAAGTGTAATACCACACCCCTTTTTGTGATGCCACGCCTCCTTCCCATGAGGCCACACCCCCTTTTGCCGCACGGCTACGCCGCGCAAAGGTCCCCCTGCTATTGTGTCTAGATCTGGGACCACCCATTACCATAATTCTAGATTTGCCTATGCTTCCAATAGAAAGTCACTGCCAGTCACAGTGAAGCCAGTGCTGAGTGCAGTCTCGGTCCAAAATCCCACAATGAAGGAAGCAGCGCTGGCGGAATCACCCCAAAAAATGTTCGCTGCATCCAGGGGCGCATTGAGTCCCCGAATAAGGGCCGGGAGTGGGGGGGTGTCGGCAGCGGCAGTATGTATGTCGCAGCACTTTGCCCACTTCCCCTTTTTAATGACTTTGGGCCAACCCACCGGGAAATGGCCCGGTTTCCCGGTGGGCCAATTTGCCCCTGGCTGCATCATATTTCCAGAGATCTGTGCTTACGCAATAGAGTCTGAGCAATCTAGTGCTCAGACTCTATTGTGCTGCATGGCGGGGTGCTGCAGCTGACATAGAGGACGGAGCCCAAACAGAGGAGGTTGCACATGGGCTGCCTCCTTTCTTATACCCCTTTCACACCAGTCTAAATTCGTGGGATGGGCGCGTGACTAGCACTGGTGTGAAAGGTTCCCCAGCCAAAATCCCAGGAAAATTTTCCAGGATTTCAACCCTGCCCAGGGTCCTGGCTGGTATGAAAGGGGTAGGGGTACTCACCCGGGTTGCCAGTCCTTGGTGCGTGTGATCAGGCTGGGGGTCCACACAGGCGGCGGGTTCAGATGACAGGACAGGCGGCAGATGAAGAAGACGCAGCTCTCCGGCACTCTCACTGCAGCCGGAGTGCTGCCATCTGACCTGTCCAGGGGCGGATTGGTAAAGAAATCCAGCCCGGGAAAAGTTTTGTAGCAGCCCGAGGGGGGGGAGGTGCTAGTGCCAGTGACCCAGGGAGGTTGGGGGATGCTAGTGATAGTGACCGCGCGTGGGGGGCTGGTAGCAGTGATACTGACCCGGAGAGAGGGGGGGTGATAGTGCTACTGACCCGGGGGCGGGTGGTACCGCTGCTTACCCAGCTTCGGTGCTGCGCTCGCAGGCACCATATCCTGAAGCAGTCTCAGGTGACGTGAGGAAGTCAACCATAAGCGACCAGCGGGCTGCCGCGGCCATCTTCAAACTGGTCAAAGCCGCAGCCATATTTTCTGTGGGCAGCTCAGCCAGGTGGCCCAGGGGGGAAGCAGCGACCCAGAGAGGGGGGTATAGCAGCCAAATGTTGTCCAGCCCGCCGGGAAATGGCCCGGTTTCCCGACGGCCCAATCTGCCCCTGGACCTGTCATCTGTGTCCACCATCTGACCTGTCATCTGCGGCCACTGTCTGACCTGTCATCTGTGCTCGTCGCCTGTGTGGATCCCTGACCTGCACCGAGGGCCGGCAACCCGGGGTGAGTACTGTCCACTGCCATCCCACCTCCTGCCCCCCTCCTCCCCGTCTCCTTCCCACGCCAGAAAATGCAGGGACTTTTCTGGTGTGAAAGGGGCCAACCTGGGAACGCTTCGGCATGATCCCTGGGCCATATTAACGGGTGAGTCCCTGCATTTTCTGGCATATAAAAGTGCTCCTGTCTCCCAGACATACGCAATGACAAAACAAGGGTTCAGAGCCCCAAGGCCTTCTCTGCGCAGAGTATGCCACACCAGATATCCAGGTAAGAGATAGGGACCCTGCTGCTTATATTCATTCATGGCTAATTGCAATATAATTGCAAATAAGCCAGCTTTGCTCTGGCAAAAAAAAAAAGATACATGAATAGAAAAAGTCATACATATTTAGGGATACTTTATGCTCTGCTCTAAAAAGACACAAAGGAAGTGAAGTGAAAGCAACTCTTTGAGCCTAAACTTTACTGTCATGGTCATCTGTATTTGTTGATCCGTATAGAGACCCTTGGGTCTAGTTGAAGCTAGTTGAAAGCTGAAACTGCTGTAGGTGCTTTAATAAGCTTACAGTAAAAATGGCTAAAGCTGTGTTTGCCAGGAGAACAAGCTCCAAATACCGTAGCTTGCTTTTCAGATTGGAAAATACTGCAACCCCTATTAAAATGGAAAAAGGACTGCATTCTTAGCGGAACCTTAACATCTCCAACGTTCAGCCTTTAGCAAATTGCATATATGCTAGAATCATGTGGAAAAGTCTACATGTAATTGAAGGGCCTTGATAAATATTCCCCAAGACACAAAACATATCTTCTTTACAGGGCCTGATTAAAGGTTCCAGGTGTCCTAGGCTAATACACATGTAGCTCCACTTGTAATGCTGCTAAACACACATGTATGAGTGCTCAGGGACTCATCATTCATACTACCTCATACCCTCCAACATGACCCATTGCATTCGGTACACAATGCTCTGCTCCTGGACTTCCCTGGTAATGTAGGATTGCCAGCACCTGTGTGGAACTAGGTAATTGATAATCATACATTACCAGGGTAGTCCAGGAGCAGAGCATTGTGTACCGAATGCAATGGGTCACGTTGGTGGGTATGCTACCTATGTACATGTAACGAAGGTTATACAACTGGCATGTAGGATCTAATGCTTGTGGAGTGTGAAGGAGACTTTGGCTTTAGGCTGACCAGCTGGCATTGTAGCACAATGTACATAAAGTAATGGTTCCATCAGTAAGTTATATTGGCACAGCCATCTGGCAGACACCTTATGAACTTTACCTCTCACAGTACATGGGGACAGGTGATAGCTAACCAGCACTGCTTCTGGTACTTGTTTCCTAGCACGGCGCCCATCTTGTTGATTGTATGCCTTAAGTTTAAGGCACTTAAGGCATACAATCAACGCGATGGACCCGATTTTGTGTCAATCACCAGCTAATTTGCCGGTGAAAGACAAAATCGGGTTGATCGCGTCCATCGCGGCCCTTAATAAGGGGCCGCGATGCGACCGACGCGATCAACCCGATTTTCCCATAGGGAACAATGTTAATTTTTTTTAAAGTGAAAATCGGGTTGATCATGTCTGTCGCAGCCCATTATAATGGGCTGCGATGCGATCAACGCGATCAACCCGATTTTACATAGGTGACAATGTGAAATGGGCCAATATACCCCATTTCACATTGAATATGGTTAAAAATGATGTTTAATGCCCCCCCATTGTTAACGCCACCCCACTATTTACGCCAACCCGAAGCGTGGCGAGTGCAGCGAGCCCGCGAGGGGCGGCGGTACGCGTCCTCGGACCTTTTCATACCCCTACTATCCACTTCGGCGTGGAGTCGATTTGATATAGTGTGGCGAGCGCAGCGAGCCACCGAGCCCGAAGCATGGCGAGCGCAGCGAGCCCCGCGTGGGGACGCGGATACCTGTGAAGCCCGCGGGGCTCGCTGCGCTCGCCGCGCTTCAGGCTTGGTGGCTCGCTGCGCTCGCCACACTATATAAAATCAGCTCCACGCCGACCTGGATAGTAGGGGTATGAAAAGGCCGGAGGATGCGTACCGCCGCCCCTCGCCACGCTTCGGGTTGGCGTCAATAGTGGGGTGGCGTTAACAATGGGGGGGGGGCATTTGAAACATGAGGGGGGTTTAGTTTTAAAATGGGGGGTTTTGGGGCTTTTTACATTGAAATCAATGTAAAATCGGGTCTCAGGGACCATTTTACATTGATTCCCATGTAAAAATCGGGTCGATCGCGTCGATCGCATCGCATGCGATTTGGTTGGCATACGATGCGATCGACCCGCTTTTTCTGACCCGATGCATACAATCAAAATCGGTGGCGCCGTTCTAGGAAACAAGTACCTTGCTTCTTTATAAGTTAATATAGTATAGGGGTTATTAAGGACTGAAAATGTGTCTGTGGTGGAATTGTATCTTATTTATTTATTAACAGTTTCTTATATAGCACATACATGTTCCACAGCACTTTACAGAGAATATTTGAACATTCACATCAGTCCCTGTCCCAGTGGAGCTTACAGTCTATATTCCCTACCACATGTACACGCACACACATTCATTCTAGGGTTCATTTTGTAGGAAGCCAATTGACCTACCTGTACATTTTTGGATTGTGGGAGGAAACTGGAGTACCCAGAGTAAACCCACGCAAACATGGGGAGAATATACAAACTCCGCACAATTAGGGTCATGATGTGTAATCAAACCATGACCTCAGTGCTGTGAGGCAGTAATGCTAACTATTACACCGTTCATGATAGTTCTGTTTGACAAATTAGCAGCATAAATTACATGGAGGGTGAGATTTAATAGGATGAGAGATTCAGAAAGTGAGAGATTTGGTAAGAAGTCTCCAGTTTTTTTAAAGCGGCAATCATTTACACTGCAAAACCAGTTTGATTTGCAGTGTAAATGATTGGCGCTTTAAAAAAACTGGCGATTTCTTACCAAATCTCTCACTTTCTGAATCTCTCATCCTATTAAATCTCACCCATAATGTCACATTCCGAGTGTTGAAGCAAGCTCTCTTACCAGCTAAGTGTCTGTGCAGGATGAGCTTGCGTTTCAGATCCAGATGCAGCCTGCGTCCTGGGCGCTATGCGTCTGTCCGGCAGTCATCTCTCAGTTCCCGCAGTGCTGCTGAGTCCACGGCTGAGCTGTGTATCGCTCCCCTCACGCTGAGTGACAGTGCCCAGTGCCCGGCAATCCTACAGTCCGCCGCCATTGCAACAAGCATGTTGGATACAAACAGACTTTCCCGTCTTAGCCTGACATGGGGGCTGCCATGCTCCTTTCAGTCACATGTCAGTCTGAACCAATCCTGTGCAGTCTAAGCTCCCTGTCTTACATAACTGGCCAATCCTGGCCTTCCAGTGGGTATAAGTACAGTATGCTGGGAGCCCACAGACTGATGCTAGTGCTTCATTTGTCAATTGTCTCCGGTTGGTGCAGTTGTCTCTCTCTGCTGCTGTGTGATTCACTCCAGGTATTCCAGCTCCTGTGACCGTCCAGGTATTCCAGCTTCTGTGACTGTCCAGGTATTCCAGCTCCTGTGACCGTCCTGGTATTCCCACTCCTGTTATCCAGTGTCCAGCCTTGGGCATTCACCTCAGCAGTTCTCAGCCTAGCTCTGGTGCATGTCATGTTCCAGCCATCGTTCACCTGCATTCGATGTTCCAGCCATAGTTCCTGACTTACTCAATGTTCTAACCATCATTCCTGTGAATTTGATGTTCCAGCCATTGTTCATCTGCATTCGATGTTCCAGCCATCGTTCCTGTGCATTTGATGTTTCAGCCATCATACCTGCCTCATTCGATGTTCTATTCATCGTTCCTGTGCATTTGATGTTTCAGCCATCATTCCACATCTCATCTACAGGCAAGCCCCAGTAAAGTATTGCTCACACTGTGCGGGGTGTATTCCCCATCAAGGACTTCATCAGTGCCTGGCACTGCATCTCATATCACCTGTCCTCCATTGTACTACAGTATTTGCATATTCTACTGCCTGCCATATACAACCTTCCTGTCATCTGTAACATCAATAAATCTGGTTGTATTTTTACCTTGCCTCCTTCCTGCCTCTGGGTGCACTGTCACACACAGTGAATGTGCAAGTGTCTCTTAAAGTCTCCCCGATTCCTATATCGGTCCGAGTCCCCACCAGAGGTCTTCGTCACTGAGATTCAGACCCCTGGTGTGACATATAACATCCAACTGGACACCGCAGCATTGCTTACATTGTGTGATAGAGAAGAACTTGGATGCAAACATGTACATGTATTGCTTTATGCGTCATACACCTCCAGACTTACTGCCTGGGGAGATAGTCCCCTCAAATAGGGCCAGCTAGATGCGTTTCAGCAAATGAGACCTATATGTAGAGTCCTACGGCAATATTCAACAGAGAATAGAAAAATATAATATGTGAATATATGTTAAAGTTCACTTTCATACAGAATATATTCTACAATTGAATAGATTTCACTCTTCACGATAATTAAATGAAAGTACATAATATTGTACTTCACCATATGGATGACATAGTATATTCATTAGGGTTTTTGTTCTGTTGTGGCTTCATAAACAAAGTGGATGAGAGATCTTTTTGTCATTAGCACAATATCTCCATTTGTTAATTGAGTTATAATATACTCTGTCATTATTTCACTGAAGTTGATACTAATGTCTGTTCTGTAATTATATTTACAGGAAGAATGGTCTAAATACCTTTTTGGGTACCTTTGCTTTGTCTCCTACTGTATGTAAGCGGCTTTTACGCTTCTATGATTGCTGGTGATGTGTGATCAATGTTCATATAGCTGTAAAACAAAAGTAAGTGACATTTAAAGTCATTAAACGCTCAATTATACAGGCTGTGTTTATTCTGTAGATGGCAATGAACCAAGACAGATGTACATCCTTCCAACACGTATACTTGTGCTAGAGAATGAATTGAGCAGGTAGATTAAAGAATGATGGGAAGAAAAACAAGGAATGGAAAGAACAATGGTAAGGTACTGTACATATGCAATGTAAGGTGAAGACAGTATACAGGTGTGTGAGCACTGAGCACACATAGATGTAGAAGTAACAGGGGTGCACTTGCTGGTACATATCATAGTGAAGTCTAGTGGCCTCTCCTTACCTAAACTGCACTCCTCATTCTTATTATTATTTTATTATTTATTTATATGGCGCCACAAGGCTTCTGCAGAGCTCTTGTAGTGCCACATAAACACATGTGCAAAATCAGAAAACAGGCAATCTAGGACAAGTATATGCAGTGGCGGATTCAGGGGGGGAGCACCCGGGCACCTGATACCAGGTGGGTTAATTGGTTCTGGAGATTTTGCCGGGACCTGCAGTGCTCTGAATACAGCCGGGCAGCCTCCTGCTCTCTGCCCAGCTGTCAATGGCTGTCACTTCTGCACAGCGGTGGCTGTCCCCCAGTTACCAAAAGCAGGTATTCCCCCTTGGCAATGAGCATGTAATCCCACATGGCAACAAGCATGGAACCCCTGGCAAAGAGCATTTAGTTAAGCAGCACTTATGTAGCATACTTTTTGATAGGCATTATGGTGTTTGGCATAATCCATAATGGACGTTATGGTGTGTGGCTTAACATGTTATAGGCATTATGGTGTCAATTTTGAATGCATATTGTGAATTTTGGCTCAATCCGTGTGGCATTATGTTAATTTTGGCTCAATCCGTGTGGTATTATATGAATTTTGGCTTAATCCATGGGTTATTATGTGAATTTTGGCTCAATCCGTGTGTCATTATGTGAATTTTGCCTCAATCCGTGTGGTATATGAATTTTGCCTCAATCCCTGTGGCATCATGTGTAAGGGGCAAGTATAATTGTAGTATAAGTCTAATATTTTGTTGCATAATGTGTAGAAGTGGTATATGGTGTGGTACACTACACTCACTTTTGAATGGCCACACCCCCTGTTGAATGGCCACACCCCCATTTCCAGAGCGTGCCTTCGTGCATGTTACATCTGCCCCACCTGCAGTGCACATGGTTTTGTCCATCTGCAAACCAACCTGAATCAAGCTCAATGTGCAATATACTGTATAGCATAACAGAAATATAGATGGGGGTATATAACATGATACATATAGTATGGTCCTCTGATAGCCCTTATACCAAGCTAAACGTGTCTAACAAGAGAATTAATGTAATTTACCAATTGCAAAAAGTATAGATGTAAAGTGCATTTAATTTTGTACAAATGCACTTATTTTAAGACAATAGTATTCACATTGGAAGTCATGCACTGCTTGAGCATTTGAGTGATTGAAGGCTTAAATAGGAATGAGCCCTTCTGCTCCACGGGAGGTTTCTGTCCACCCTGAGCTCGCCTTAGGGTTGCCTACTTCTACAGTCTCCTCTCCGGGAGAATCCCGGAGAGGAGACTGTCACCAGAGCTGCGGGGGGCCTGATATTGGCATCAAGCCCCGCCTCCAGCCCTGCAATCACCAGGATTTGCGGGACTCCTTGGAGGAGGTGGGGCTAAAATTATGTAATTATGTAATATGAATGTCTTGCAACAACAGCCTACATTGTAATTTGTGAATGTAGGCAAAGTGTATTGCTCTTTCTTTCACCCAGCTGGTATCTATCCAGCAGGAAATTTATAATTTGCCCATCTCACTAGGCAGCTGCCCAGGGCTTCACGATTCTGGGAGCTTTCAAGCAGGGGTGCCGATGCAGCATTCTCTACCGGCTTCACAGGACAATGAATGACTGGCAGCATGCTGATTGGTTGAGGACTGAAGCTATCCACCATTCAGAGTACTGACAGCAAGTCACTGTATGGAAACATGAGGCACAGCACAGCAGGAAGTTATGTTTTTTTTAATTTTATTTCCAGGAATGGGTTGGTAAGACCCCAGCACATTGCTTTACCTGGAGCCTTCTATGCTGTTAAGATGACCATGGTTAAGACATCAGTGACAAGTCAACCAATCTGGTGTCTGTTGGCCTATTACCAAGTCTGGGATGCAGCATTGCTGCTTCTGTATCATTTCTTTCCTGATCTTTTAAAGCTTATGAGTGTCTAGCCTGCAACACACATGCTGTAGGAGTATAGGCATTATTCTGCTGACAAGTTAAATGGATGGTTAAATAGATGGTCACATGATAACTGATTTTCTCCACTTCTGTGACTTGACATGTAGTATTTAATATCTGACTGCTTCTGACAAGCTTATGCCCTGCCCCAAGTGACAATAATCATATGGCCTCTGAAGGACAAGGTTAAAAGGTGTGGGATCCTATATGTAGTGCAGTGATGTGAGGTAGCCATCTTTGTGTAGCTAAGCTGTGGGTACAAACCGGTCCCATCCAGCATAGCCGCAGATTAGTTAGGGACTGAAAACGACAAATGATAGGGTTTCCTGCAAGTGGAGAAGAGTGGTTATATCGTTGGGTCTACTTGACAAAAGAGGGCCCCAGCGCATTGGGGTGCATGGCCAAAGTATTGATATTGGAGGAAAGTCAACCCCCACCATACATATAAGAAAACTGAGAGCCCAAAAAACCGAGGATCCCCTATAAACTAAGGAATGCATCAGGGGGGAACACACACACAAAAAAACATTATTCTCCACATGAGTGGATTCTCAAATGTGTCCTAATTCACAGAGTGCAACCCTTGCTATTGATATACACCAATGCCCAATCCCAGCCAGCACTTGTCAGTTGTTAATAGTGACTGGTGAGCCCAAAGACCCAATACACTAAAAAAAAAGCACCACCTGATTACTGTATTGCGGGGTACACACCAGGCCGACCCGCTCACGATGCACATCATTAACGGGTCGTCAGTGTTTCTTCCGACCCGCACACGATGACGCGGGGGGGCACGACCCGCTCACGATGTGCACCGTGAGCGGGTCCGATCCGATGGCGACCCGCACCCGGGAGTATGGTCGTTCTTCAGATCCTACCTGCTGCATGTAGGATCTGAATAACGACCGACCCGCGGGACCGTGCATCGGATCGGTATCAGTCCACACCAGGACAGAAAAGGGCCCAATCACCACACAATCTACATCCAATCAGTCGGAATTGGATCTAGATTGATGGGATCAGACCCTTGTCGTCCTGGTGTGAACCCAGCATAAGAGTCTGCTTCAGTATCATTAATGTTAATGAGCCTTTAGAAAGCGGATGAGAATGACAAGGTGGGGTGATGGTGTGAGGCAAATGAATTAATTGTTCTGGGATGGATTGATCTCTTTCTGCTGAACATGTATGTGTGCACTAATTAAAGTGAGCAATGTAACACATCCCTCAATAAACAAGATACAGACAGATATTGCAGCCAAGTGCAGTTGTTGCACCTGGGGACAAGAATGATTATTATTTACCACATGACACAATAACAGGAATAGAAATAAAGGACAGTGGTAAACAGTTTTTGGAAATCTACAACTAATGCTGCTTTCCCACTGCAGACCCGTTTTAAGTACTGGTATTTTTAAACGGTATTTAAAATGGTATTATCATTCCCACTGCAGCAGATTACCGTTTTAAATACCGTTTAAGTACCATTCCCATTGCAGTGAACCGTTTAAAATGTAAAGAGTGCCTAACCCCCCCCCCGCCAAGTGTAAAGAGTGCCTAACCCCCCCCCAAGTGTAAAGAGTGCCTAACCCCCCCACCCAGTGTAAAGAGTGCCTAACCCCCCCCCCCCCCCAGTGTAAAGAGTGCCTAACCCCCTGTGCCCCCATCTCCCCTCCCCTGCACTGCGCTCATGACACATGCGCGAAGTGGGAACTACTAGTTCTCATCAGGCACAGGGACTGCCTGGAGTTTGAATACCGTTTAAAAGGCATTCCCACTTCCTTAAAAACGGTATTTAACCGTGTAGGACTCTGCTTTTTAAACGGGTTGAAATACCGGTTATCTTTAACCGGTATTTCAACTCTGGCGCTTTTCCACTGCAGCCCTAAACGGTAAATTGCGCTTAAAAATTGGCAATTTACCATTTTAGACCTGCAGTGGGAAAGGGGCTAAGTAGTTACCTTGTTACAACACTTCTTTGATACTTTATATTAATGAATGGAGGATAGCTGCAGATGAAATTAACTTCTACTGTATATATTATGTATTTTTTAGTGAGGTAAAAATTGCAATTTAGCTGACATTAAATAATAATTGCTAATACCTTCTCTATAACTGGAAAATCAAGATCTTGAAGTTTAAATTGGAGAAGCTCATCCAGAGGCCTCCTGAGAAATAATGTCAGGCGGTAATAGATGCCCATGTGAATTACCCAACAGAAAATCTTTAGAGCTGCACCCCAACCAAACCTAGTTTTGTATATAAACAGCAGAGCAAATGTCATTGTCAAGTCAGCTGCACTTCTGACATCTGAGAATGGGAATAAGAGGAGCTAGGAATGTGTCGAAGCTAATAATGTCATAATGTCCTGAAAATAAACCATTAATAAAGAAATCTGCTGACTAGAGATGTCATCTTGTCCTATGTACTGCAACATATCTGGATGGGATTTACTAGAGTGTAATTTGCACAAATCACTGGTTAACAGCATTTTTTGGGGGGACAATATACAATTTGCTAGATTTGACGAGAAGTCAAATCAGTGGCAGAATTTTTGCTTATTTCAAACATACTGTAATGCTACAAATTTCAAACTTGGTTCTTTGAGTGTTTCAATTGCAAAACATTGGGATTTATTCACCATTTGGGCCAGATGTACTAAGCTTCAAAAGTGATAAAATGAAAAGTGATAAACCACCAGCCAATCATCTCTTAACTGCCATACTCCATGCTGTGTTTGAAAAATGATAGGTAGGAGCTGATTGGTTGGTGGTTTTCACTCTCCATTTTATCACTTTTCAAGGCTTAGTACATCTCGCCCTTTTAGAGTGCAAAGTGAATTTGTCAAAATAGGTGTAAAAATTTCCAAGCAAATATTTTCATTCTTCATTATGACCTGTAATGTTTACCTTTTATGGGAAATATATATATTTTTTTTTTTTGCACAACATTTTTTATTTGAATTTATATAACAAATGTGAGCGTTTTTAACTGATATTTTGAACATCTCTCACGGAGATGTTGGCACTCAAAGGGTTAAGTTCAAGGTTTCAAAAACCTCTAGCAAACCTGCCCACATTGGTGAGATGTATGCAATTGTAGCTACTGTATCTGACTGGTCAGAACTTGACAATGAGTGATATTCAGTATACAAATAGGGTAAAATCGTATAAAAAATTTGTATTTGTACAGCAAAATACGATTTTTTTTTAATGCGTATTCGTATTTTCAGCATTTACTATCCTGAAAATACGGTGATGTGTATTCGTATTCATGGTGTATACATGGTATATTCGTATTTTTGAATACGAATACGAATGAATATGACATCGATAGAATACGTTTATTTTTAACATGAAAACAACGTACTTTAGTAATTTACTAACAATTCGTATATTGGTAAAAAATATGAATACGAATTGTAAACGCATACGAATCGTAGAAAAATACGCCAAAAAAATACACCTTAATATGGAAGTGTATTTCACATCTTAGAATTTTACACATGAGGAAAAAATCTGAAAATAACCCCCAGCTGATCAAAATCACAAATATGTGACTTAAAAAAGGCCACTAAGCACACATAAGCACTTCTCAGCTTCAAACATGGCACAAGGTTTGCATTCACAGACCATTTCAGTGTGGGCTATGAGATACCTGGGCCGAGATTTAATGGAATGTGGAAAAAAATAGCATTTTCCGAAATCGCAACACATCGCACTCTTTTAAATTGCATTTTTTTAGCTAATTTACATATTTAATGAGATGTGAATTTGTGGCAAGAGTGCGATATGGTGTGTTTTTTATGAAATTGTGCAATTTTAAGTCCTGAAAATGTGCAAATTTTAGGACATGTGGGATTTTGGGTAAAAAAAGGTTATAAAGAAAATGGCGTGGGGTCCCCCCTGCTGAGCATAACCAGCGCCAGGCTCATTGAGCTGGACCTGGTTCCAAAAATATGGGGGACAAAAAGTGTAGGGGTTCCCCCTATTTTGGGAGCCATGTCCGGCCCTGGGACTGGTTTAAAAAAATCAGCAGAGCCCTATTTAAATGGGTTTCTGATTTTTTTAAAACCAGGCCTGGAGCTGGTTATGCCCGTGGGGGGGGGACTCCGCGCCATTTTTTTAAATGATTTATTTAATTTTACTTTTTTTTTACACTGCAGCCTGCACAGATCTGACTGATCCATGCAGGCTAAAAAAAAACAATATGAATTTGTATTTTAAAATCCGAATTTGTATTTAAAAATACAAATTTGCATTTAAAATACAAATTTGTATCAGAAAAAAATACGAATCAATACGTCATCGGATAATACAAATCAGTCAAATACGACTGATTAGCAAATTATCCTCCGGAATACGAATGAATATACGACTACACCAGTCGTATTCATTCGTATAAGAATACAATTTTTTGTATTCGTATTCTTAGTCAATTTCCCCCATAGTGACAATAATTAATACTTAATGAACGGTCTAAAACAAATCACTGGTGACAATGGTTTTATTTAATGGATAATTTGACTGATTTTATATATTTTGTTGTGCTGATTCCAATAGTGAGGCCAAAATTCATCCTAATGGCTACACTTTTTTTTTTTTTGTAAACCGAGGTATTTGTTATTTACAATTTATACATTTTGCTCATAACAACGTGGTGTATACGTATTTTTTATTTTTAAAATATTTTTATTTCAAGATTTTCATTATGAGCAGAAAATGATGTTAAATACTTTAGCATTCCCTATGAATCATTTTTGTCTAAGCAGAAAATAAAGTAGATAAACCTGTTGCATATATGATGAAACTGTATCAGGCACTCCTCCCCCTCAGGACACTGCTGGCTTGGGCAGGACGTGGGAACTTCTCAAAAAAACTGGGCAGTCCCACGTTTTTTCGGGGGGGTCAATGTCAACAACTGAGCATGCTTCAGGCCAGGTGCCTCACTCCACTACCACTTGCTCCTTGCTTTACTGTTCCCAAGCAAAGTCTGCGTGTATGATATGAAAAAGTGAAAAAAAAATTAAAAAAATGCCCCAAAAATCCATGTTGACCTCTTCATGTATTGACCTTTTATATGTGAGATGTGCAAAATATCCACTTGAAAATGCCAGCGTCGCTCACATTTGTTATATAAATTCAAATGAAAAATCTTACAAAGCATGTGCTTTGAGCAGGATTACTAGTATAAGGTAAACATTGCTTGGCAATTTTCACACCTATTTTGACAAATTCACTTGGCACTCAAAAGGAAGATAAAGGGGCGTAAAGTCCCTCCCTTCATATATTTAATACCTTTTTATTAAGGATTCCCTCAGTCATGTTATGACGTGAAAAAGGTAACGGACGAGAAAATCCATAGATTAAGAGCAATGTTTTAGGAGTAACACTGTTCCTATACAGTATAGTACAAAGTACGAGGTCACATGAGGCTCACGTGAAGCAATCAAAAAAAGATGACAAATGTTGGTACACATCCAACTTGCTTGCTTGGACTGAAGCCACAACTAACTAATGTATAACTAATAACTAATGATGTACCACATTCCATGCTGTGAAGTACCCCAGTTTGTAAATTCATCAGTGGCCTGATTGCTAATAAAATATTGTCCCTGACTTACAGTTATCACCAAGGTTAAGTTATCAATTTATTTGCAAAAGTTAATCAGTCGAAATTTGATGATGGGAAAAAGGAGCTCTCTTCTCACAGTCTGTAGGTGGCACCATACGCTTTTCGTGGAGAGTCTCTTTCAATACAATTTACATCATTGCGCCATCTACATGTTTCTAGAAAGTACTGCACTCTCAGCGATGTTTCAACAAAAGACATAACTTTCAAACACAATGGAATATACTAGAGCAGTGGGTTCAAACTCATGGCCCTCCAGCTGTTGTGGAACTACACATCCCAGCTTGCCTTGCCACAGATTTTATATAATGGATTGCTAAAACTGTGGCAAGGCATGCTGGAATGTGTAGTTCCACAACAACTGGAGGGCCATGCGTTTGACACCACTGTACAAGAGCTACTCATTTCATACATACTGCACATGCGCTGGCCCAAGCCTCCATGGGCTGCCTTTGCAGCAGCCTCCGGAGGCTTAGTCAGGTTCCCGGGTCCGGCGCATGTGCAGTATCATCCGGGATAGGAACCCGTTTTGGGGGCTGCCCTGCATTTGAGCAAAGAGAAGCATCCCGGAGGGAGGGAACACCTCCAATGGGACTGCCTTGAGTGACTGGCAGGTTAAACTTCCAATAGGAAGTCACTGCCAGTCACATTGCCAGAACTTCCAATAGGAAGTCACTGCCAGTCACATTGCCAGTCACTGCCAGTCACATTGAAGACAGAGCAGTCTCACAGAATGCATCTGGCTTCACTTAGGCTGAGACAGTGGCGGACTTTGCCTGGGGGGGGGGGGGGGGGCTGCCTGCAGCCTTGCAGCCCATAGGTCAAAACCGCCACTGCACAAATGTGATTGTTGATCTGATCATTACCAAATTATTTTCTATTCACCAGTTTACATAAACATCTATGATTACCAAGTTGATATAAAATATAAAATGTTTCTTCCCTGTGGAGAAATAGTATATCATTAACTATTATAATAATATTAAACCTGATTTTTTTTTATCAATTTAAGCAGATAGTTAATAACCTTTTTTTTTTTTTTACATAAAAGCTATAGTTGGTATACTATACTAGCAAACACAGCATTAGTAAAGCACCACTTGAGTATCTAATAAAGTAAAAATAATATCAATACTTCATCTATATTTCTTTATTTATTAAAAGTTTCTTATACATCGCAGCATATTCCGTTCCGCTATACAATTGGAAACAGCGATAAAACAAACTGGGTAGTTACAGACAGTGAAAATAGTAGGAGGGCCCTGCTCGCAAGCTTATAATCTATAGGGAAATAGCCATTGATACACAGGGATAGGTGTTCTTTTGTGCATAAAGTCCACCACATTGCAAAGGTTCTTGGTGGGCTTTGTGAGGATATGTGTGTCCTGTACAGTGGGGATGCAATCGGATAGGAAATATATATGAAGGTTATGTAGTTGCCTGAAGAGGTGAATTGTCAGGGAACACTTGAAATATTGTAGACTAGATGAGAATCTCATTGTGCATGTGAGGGCAATCCACAGAATGGGTGCAGGCAGCCTGAAGAAAGTCCTTCAGTTGTGAATGAGAGCACATAAAGTGAGTGGATGGGAGATGTAGATCTTGTGAGTAGCGCAGAAGTTGGGTTGCAAGATATTTTGAGATAAGAATAGAGGTGTAAATTGAAGTATTTTGATTTATGGCCTTGTGTGTAAATAAACATATTATATATTGAATATGGTATAATACAGGTAACCTATGGAGGGACTGACAGAGCAGTTTTCCAGACGATGAACATCTGGTGAAGAAGATTATCCTCACAGCTGCATTCCTAATGGATTGTAGTGTTCAGAGTCTGTAATGGGGAAGACCAATAGGGAGACTATTGCAATTACATGATATTGGGACAGATTGAATGTAGGGAACAAAGGACAGTTTAGAGTCAATGATAACACCTAGGCAGCAAGCTTGTGGGGTAGGATTGATTGTCATATTCCCAACAGTGAAGGAGACACCAGGTTAGTAGCTAATGTGGGTTGGTGGAAATATTATTAAGTTTTTCAGATATTCAGTTTTAGGAAATGAAATGACATCCAAGATCAAATGGCAGAAAGTCATTCAGTGACTGGGGCCAGTACAGACGGAGACAGAGCTGGGAGGATAAATAAAATCATCCATATTCAGATGATACTAAAACCCAAAAGAGCTTATTATTTTTGCCATGGGATGTGGTATAGATTGAGAAAAGCAGAGGACCTAAGACTCAGCTCTGAAGTACTGTACTCCAACTGGTAACTGATACTCCAACTAATAAAGGTAGGAAAGAGGAGGTGGACTGAAAGAGCAGTAAGATAGGTAGCATGAGAAACAAGAAAGGGCTCTGTATTTAAGGCTTAGGGATGTAGTGTTTGAATGAGCGTTGTATGAGAAGTTATGGCCTTTAGACTTAGCAGTGACCAGACCATCCACTATATTAGTCAGTTCTGTCTCTGTGGAGTGTTAGGAATGAAAGCCTGATTGAAGTGGGCCCAATAAGCTGTGCGAGTTAAGAAAGTGTGCATAAGACAGAGCGGCTTCGTGCAGCTGGTGCCCCTCTCCTCCCCTCAATGTAGCTGTTTTTTTAGTGGCAGTGGGTCCTCCTTCCCCCATGCTGCACGTCCCTCTTTTTTTCTCCTAAGGCAGTGACTCCTCCTCCACCCCTCCAAGGCTTCTGGGCAACAGCTCTGCTTCCCTCCCAGGTAGTAAAAATGTGTGCCCTGAAGCCTGGGCAGAATAACAAAATTCTAAAGGATGCAGGGGTTTCCCTGCAGCTGCCTTGGAGCAACTAAGCGACTGGGCCCCAAAGCACCTTTATCCCCTGCATCCTCTTTAGCTACAGTAATCCACTGATGAAAGTGAGAGAACAAGGGGGGCGTGGCCTAGCGGCGAATGGAGTAGGACGTGCGCCTGCACTGCTCCTGACCCAAAATCCTGAACTAATCCTGCGTCGGTGGGGAAGAGCCTCTCAGAGGTAGGCATCGCTGGTACCTGCTCCCCTGCATAAGCTGACTTCAAGGAGAGACCCCTGTGCCGCCGGAGCTGCCCTGAGTTGGACGCCGGAGAGATCCCCCTGTCTGCACCACGCTGCCGGCGCCATTTTGAGAGCGGGGGAAGACGAGCGCCAGACTCCTGACTACTGAGCGGGGGCGCCTGGAGGAGAAAACCCAGCAGCCCCGCTGTGCCCGCTGACATCAGGGCCCCCTCGCTGGCGAGGGAGCGGGAGATAGAAGACCCCTGGTCGGGCTGACGGAAGCCTGCAGCCTCCGCGTGCGCCCGGGCTGATACCCGCCGGCTGCTAGACGCCAGCGCTAACGGGCTCCCTCACGGCCCCAGACTCCCTCCCACAAGACTGCCTGTACCTGTGGAGCGGGCTGGAGGGGAAGCGCCGACTACTCCACCTTCTGCCTGCGATATCCTGGCCAGCTTCCACGGATTGCAGGAGCTGCCAAATAGTGAGTACCTGCCGCCATTCTGGAGGCACCCCACCTGCAGATACTGTGCTATTTGGGGGCCTGAGACCACTATAAGATTGGCCTTTTGAGGGGGGGAAAGGAGAGAAGTGTAGTGACCCCACTGTCCCAGAACTCTCTGCCTACTGCTAACTTCTGCAAGTGAAAAGCTCCTGCCAAATAGTGAGCTACCCCCACCATCTTGGGACAAAGGCGCTGCAGTACCCCTGCTCTGCCTGTGCCACCTGCTGGTGCACAGGACAACACTGATAATTTCCCCATATGAATGGTTGTCAACTTGGGGATGTAGGTGGGATGTGCTGCCTTGCTTCACAAAGCTGACTGAGCCTGACACTCACCCTACTACTGTACTCTGGTCGTGTGGCGGCCTGTCACAACTGCTACTGAGGAACACAAGCATTATCTTATACTCCTCTAAAGTGGACCTATAATCGTGTACTCATTGATGAGACTTTGACTGTGGTGCGACCCTAAGCCCTGTTATTCTAGACACCTGATAAATAGAACCCTGCTGCTGACAACCCCTCTGGTAGTGATAGGATACAGCTGTAGCTATTTCTATTTGGGAGTCCTCCTGTTGTTCTATGGGCCGAAAGACCGGCTCTACTGCTGCGGCACGGCTGGCCAAATTTGCGAGAGAGGAGCGAGCGCCAGCCCCCCCTCCCTCTGCTGCGCCCCCACCGCCTGGAGTGCCGGATTCCCCTGGGCCCTCCTCCCCTGAAACCAGGATGGCGGAACCCGCCGAAGTGACTCTGGCACAACTCCTGCAGGCCATTACTGATTCTGAGAAGCGCCTGACTGGCATGGTAGCGGAGGTAAAAATCGACATATCCTTTATACGTCAGGACATGCAGAAATTGAGGGACCGGGTAGAGGAAACTGAGACCCGGATCTCTACGTTAGAGGATACCACTGCACCTATCCCTAACCGCCTCTCCGCACTGGAATCACAAATGTCTACATGTCAGCAAAAGTTGTCCGATATGGAGGGGAGGCTCAGGAGGAATAACGTGCGCTTTGTAGGGCTTCCTGAGAAGGCGGAAGGCACAAACCCAGAATCCTTCCTCGAATCCTGGATGGTGTCCCTGTTTGGGAAGGAAGCATTCACTGCCCAATTTGCAGTGGAAAGAGCGCATAGGGTCCCCACGCGCCCACTACCCCCTGGCGCACCTCCGCGCACGTTTATTGCGAAGTTCCTTCACTATAAAGATCGGGACACTGTTCTCAGATTGGCAAGGGTGAAGGGCCCCCTTGAATATGAGGGCCAACGTGTGGCAGCTTTTCAGGACTTTTCAGTTGAGGTCCAGAAATCCCGATCACAGTTTACTGGTGTTAAGCAGCGGCTACGTTCTCTGCAACTCAAATACTCCATGATCTACCCTGCACGACTGCGAGTGGTTGCTGGCACCCGTACCCATTTCTTTGACTCTCCACAGGCAGCCTCGACGTGGATGGACACACAACCAGCCCCTCGGGATCTCCCTCCCTAAACTGCTTGAGTCTCCTGCTGTACGGGAAAGTAAATAACCTGTGTGGGATAATTCGTTGAGTTATAATGCCTTCACTTTTAATGCTATGTGGGGACATACTCTCACGGACATGTTTCCTTTATGAGAGGTTTTACTCCCCCTCCTGACCAAATATCCTATGGTCAGGATCACCATGTTCTATAGGCCATAGTAATAGCTGCCCCTTAGGGGTTTATTGTTCCTTTTTCTTCCTTTTTCCTAGTAGAACGACTCCTTAGAGGGGTTATACAGGGTTTATTGTTAAGGGGAAAGTATACCTATGTTCGGGTGGGTATGCCGGGAGGGGGTGGGGTGTTATTGTTTTCTTTATGTTATGTTAGATTTTTTTATTTTTATTGAAATGTGTGCACTACTCCTATATGTGTTCTTTTGGGTGGCATGTGGGCTGCGGGAAACTGCTCATTCCAGACCAGTAATGTGTTATTCACTCCTGTCTTTTCCTTCCCCCCCTGACATAAAATGGTGAATGTTATAGGATGGAATGTCAGGGGTCTTAATGACCGAGTCAAACGCACATTGGTATTGAATCAACTTAAGGCTCATTCCCCTGGTATTGTATGTCTTTTTGAAACACACCTTGTGGGCAGTCGTGTATTAGCTCTTAAAAAACCCTGGGTGGGATGGACCTTCCACTCCGTCTTTCACCCTAATTCTAGAGGTGTCTCAGTTCTAATACATAAGAATATGGGCTTCAGATGCCAAAAGGTCCAAATAGACCCCAGGGGTTGTTATGTTTTCCTGGCGGGTACCCTGCATGATTCCCCTGTCGTATTGTTAGCCATATATAACCCTCCTCCCTATCAGCCCACAATAATTAATAAAGCGTGTACTTTTATGCAGGACTTTCCCTCACACCCAGTTATTTGCATTGGAGACTTCAACGCTGTTATGGATGAGTCTCTGGATAGATGGAGGCCTGCCCCCGGCGGTGGACGAAGTGGGGCTACGCCCTTCGCTCGTCTTATTGCTGAGGTGGGTCTGGTGGATGTTTGGAGGCTTAGGTTCCCATCGGCCAATTGTTACTCCTGCTTCTCGAGCACACATAGAGTCTTCTCCCGTATTGATATGGCCCTGATCTCTAGACGGCTGATCCCATCTGTGACCGCCACTGAGTATTTACCCCGGGGCATTTCGGACCATTCCCCTGTATATCTGTCGGTAGAGTTAGAATGCCCTAGGGGAGCGAAATTTTGGCGCTTTAACCCTTTTTGGCTGACGCAGATGGGGGCAGCTTCCGAATTGCTGGTGATGTGGGAGGAGTTTTTTGCTAATAACCCTATGGAAGAGAACACCTCGCTAGTGTGGGATACATTTAAGGCGTTTCTTCGGGGGTCGCTGATTACCCGTGTTGCACAGCTGAAAGTTTTCAGCCGCAGGGCTGAGGTGGAATTGGAGAGGCAGAGTGCAGGGCTGGAACAGAGATACCTGGCCTCCGGGCTTGAGGTAGACCGTGTGGAATGGCTCGTAGTCCATAAACAATGGAATGAGCTGTTACTAGACAAATCTAAAAGGCGCCTACTGTTTCAGTCCTACGATTACTATACTCAGGGTGATAGGTCTGGTAAATTCCTGGCTTACCTGGCTAGGGAGAACCTTCCCCCTACCATTGTGCACAGCGTGCGGCAAGAGGATGGCGTGTTAAACACTGGGACACTACCAGTTGCGAACTCCTTTTATAATCATTTTAAGGAAGTATATAGATCACGGGTAGCTTACACCTCTGTAGAGTTGACCGAATACCTGAATAATATCACCACTTCTAGTTTAAGTGCTGACTCTAGAAGTTTCCTGGATGCACCCTTTACGCTAGAGGAGGTGGAAGGGGCAATTAAAGCCTTCCCCAACTCTAAGGCCCCAGGAGTGGATGGACTCCCTATTGAAGTTTACAAAACCCATATAACCTTCTTTGCCCCCAGACTACTGTCCCTTTATAATAAATTGCTGGAGCAGGGCTCACTGCCTCCCTCTATGGCGGAGGCACTGATAGTCCTTATTCCGAAGCCCGGTAAGGACCCACTGTCTCTCGATGCGTACCGACCCATATCCTTATTATCTACCGATATTAAAATATTGGCTAAACTACTGGCTGTACGTTTAAACGCGGTTGTATTGGAATTGGTACACCCCGACCAAACAGGCTTTATGCCTGGTAGATCAACGACCCTCAATCTAAGACGCCTCTTCACCTATATACAGTGGGCTAAAGAAGGTATGGATGACGCGGTCGTAGTCTCACTGGACGCGGCCCGTGCATTTGACTCCGTAGAGTGGGCCTATTTATGGAATGTCCTGGTTAAGTTTGGAATTGGACCGAACTACTTAGCGTGGATTAAGCTATTGTATTCTGGCCCGGCCGCCCGGATAGTGGTTAATGGTTTCACCACAGCCTCCTTTAACCTGGGAAGGGGGACCAGACAGGGGTGCCCTCTGTCTCCCCTACTGTTTGCTCTTGCGGTGGAACCATTGGCCTGCTATATAAGAGCTTCCCCACAGATCAGGGGCTTTGAGATCGGGAACAGTGAGGAAAAAATTGGGCTATATGCTGATGATATGATTCTGTACCTAACTAACATGTCCTCCTCTCTCCCAGCACTCCTTGCTTTAATGAAGGAATACGCCCGATTCTCCGGGGTAGGGATAAACTGGGATAAATCAGTAGTGTTCCCCTTGCTCCCTACCACACAACAGCCTGAGTCATATAACTATCCTCTTCGTTGGTGTATGCAGTTTAAATATTTGGGAATACAGGTCTCCCACTCTTCCTCTGATTTCGTAGCTTTGAATTTATCCCCGCAGATTGATTCGTTGCGCCAGAGAGCTCGTGTCTGGCAAACGCTTCCGCTGTCGGTCACTGGCAGAGTGAACCTCATAAAAATGACTGTTCAACCCAAATTCCTATATATCCTTCAAAATTCCCCAACATATATTCCAATCTCCCAGTTCAAACTTATCTTACAATATATTGTCTCCTTTATATGGGGTGGCAAACGTTCAAGGATAGCAGCCAAAACTCTGTGTAGGTCTCGTTATGATGGAGGCCTGGCACTACCAGATTTGAGATTGTACTATCTGGCGGCCCAGCTGGCTCAACTGGTAGAGTGGGTTATACCTGTGCACTATGGGAACTTACCTATTGCCCTGCTGAGCAGGGCAGGATTAACTTTTTCACCCTTGCAATTCTTATTAGCAAAGACCCCCTTGGCGGCGCTCCCCCCTCTCCTGCAACAGGCTCGTAGAGTGTGGATGGCAGTGGGGGCCATCAGAGGCAACCCAGTGGTGGACTCCTGCTCCCCCATATGGAGGAATAAGGACTTCCCTGAACTCTATAAACTAAAGGCTGGGGCGGAGTGGGTGCCTTTCGGGGTCTCTGAGCTTGGGCACCTTTTTCAGGACGGGATTCTGTATTCTTTTGAACAAATGATGTCTAAATATGAAATACCACGCCAACACTTTTATAAATATCTCCAGCTCAGACACGCAATAAGTGCGCAGTGGAGGGGGAATGTACCTGAACTTGTGGAAAGCCCAGTCCATGGAATGATTCGTAAGCTCCCGGATCGGAGCAGGGTCTCAGCTCTGTACTCTCCTCTCCTTACCTTCTCTGGCACGGATCAGCTGAGTGCCCTAAGAGCTAGGTGGGTGGTGGACATAGGACCTATTGAGGATGAGGATTGGTCCCATATACTGAGCTCCCCTAGGGATGCCACAGCGTCTGCCAGGTTCCAACAGATCCAGCTGTATATCCTGCACCGAGTCTACTGGACCCCCCGTCGGCTAATGCAGATGGGTGGCACTGGGTCGGACGCCTGTCCTAAATGTCAGGAGCCTGGCGCAGATTTCTGGCATCTGTTGTGGCGCTGCCCGCGGGTATACTCCTTTTGGGAAACTGTCCTGGCTAATATCCGGGATACGGGTATACAGACCCCACTCAATGACCCCCGCATTTGTATTTTTGGTCTGGAGTTGGAGGAGCTACTTTCTAGACATCAGAGGATATATGTAAATAACCTTCTTACCCTGGCACGTGTATGCATTGCTAGAGCCTGGATGAGCCCAGCACCCCCATCCTCCAATATGTGGGTTGCACTTGTGAATACCACTATATCGCATGAGCGTTTTATGTACACCAAGCGGAACTGTCTGGGGAAATTTGGCAAGGTATGGGGCCAGTGGCAGGCCTCTGCACTGTATTTACAAGACCCCAACACGTAATTCGTTAGTGTTACCTATTTGTGTAATAAGATAGCTTAGAGCCTATGACCAGGACCAGCTCGCATGCCCTCAGGAGCGCACCCCCCCAACCCATCTATACCTTGTGATTACAAATGCCTATGACCCTGCTAATTAATACTAGATTATGAATGCATATAAGCGACTATAATATGATACAGTATTTCTGGAATGAAACAGCACACATATAATGTTTGATTGACTTTATTGTTAATAATTTAACATAATTTCCATTTCTTTCTTTCTTTTCACTTATTTTTTTTTCTTTTATATATTAGTAAAGTTAATGTATAAATTGTATGTGTAAACTTGAAAATTCAATAAAAACACATGATTCAAGAAAGTGAGAGAACAAAGTGGTGGTTGTTCTGGCTGCAACATGCAGCAACTTGATGATCACAGACCGCTGCACCCTCCCATTCCTGGCTACTCCCACCATTCCCAAACCATCAAACAGTTTTTGGCATCTGTGCAAATGTAGGTCTGAGGCTTCCACTAATCTATGTCTGAGACAGCTAGCATCGGTATAGGTTCCACAGTTATATGCTACAGCAAGAATGTAAAAGAGAATGAGCAGGCCAGACTCGAAGATAGAGGGAGTTAACAAAATGGCTACCAGCTGTCAGCCAGGGCTTCACAGGAACCCATATCAATGGAAATAGCAATGGTGCAGGTTCCACCTGTGTAAGAGCACAGCTTGTCCATGTGTCTAATTATGCTATTTCAAGGGGTATGGGGACAAGTGATCGAATATACTGAGGAGGAGGGAAATGGAAATTGCGGATATCAGGTGGAGCCGTAATGCCGTTCGCTGAAAATGAGACGCTCCAGCATCTCAAACACAGGAGTGTCCCATTCTGGATTTGTGTTCACAGTATTCAGCCAACCCCGCTCCTGCCTCCCTTCCCCCTTCCCCCTTCCCTGGGAGACTTTTCACAGAGAAAAGGTTTGGCATGAATGCAAAGAAAGGGCTGATACAGCATTCATTCGGTCTGGGAAGGCGCTAGAGACAGCATGAGCAATGCATACATTTGTACTGTACTGTACATTACAACAATAGGTACTTATATGTTAGCCGGGCGCCCGGCTACGTTACGCTGACAACATAGCTTTGGCTACGTTGTCAGTGTAGCCATTGCCGGGCGGCCGGCAATGGCTACCATCAGATGAGCTACCAGCAGATGAGCAACAGGGTGGATGGCTTTCCATAGAGTCCTGCTATGGAAAGTCATCCACCCCTGGGAAAATCGCTAAACTGGATGAAACATGCTCAGTGTGTATGCACTGAGCGTTTTTCAGCCCAGTGATTTTCCCCATCATTGGTCAGCATACACACTGGACAAAACTGCCCAGAGTGGAGGCTGTTATAGCAGCAAAGGAGGGGACCATGGATATGGTGGATGTAGTCTGCTGTGAGACTTTCAACAAGCACAAATGCTTATGATATTTGGTTATATACACATGCTCTGGCCACTTGCATATATATACAGAGCTATAAATATATGTTAAGTGTGCAGCTGCTTACAGATCGGAATTCCATTGGGTGAATCACTAAGCCTTGTATTTAAGGCTACTGCCTTCCAATTAAAGCAATCAAGAACAGATGTTGGGACTCATTAAACATGTGGGAGTGATCTTGTGGAAGTGGCTGAACACAATTCCTCAGCATTGTCTTGTAAGAGATAAAAAATAAATTATATTTAAAATTGTATTTGATATCAAATCAATAATATTCTAACAGCAAAATCCAGGCAAAAGTCCTTCCATAATCCAACTAGGAAACCCAGATTGTCACAAAGCCACACCCACTTTCCAAGTTGGGAAATATGAAGTTTAATATTTTATAATCTTGAAATGGACACAATTATCACCAAGCATCTATATATTGTGCTTTTATGATCCAGAATATGAAAAAAAAAATGTTTGTTCATGTTGGTTAAAATATAATTGTTGGAACTGTAAAATGTTGTTCAGTTGCCATATCATGTAATTAGTTCCATCACAGCAACTGCTGTAATATTGCTTATTCATGCATCAAATCCAGCAAAGATTACAGCAAGATATTGTAATATTGCAGACACTAAAAGGCAGCTATATTGTTCCCTTCTAACTGTTATTCCCTTAATTGATTGTCATGTTCTCTCACTGCTGCTTCTTTCCATTATTTCCTCAGCCAAGATATTTTATCACAGATACATATCAATCAACAGTGCCACCTAGAAGCCAGAATAATAAAAATGTCAGCATTTGTATGCATAGCTAAAACATATATATATATGCATCAGATCTTACCAGCAGATTATGAACTTTATATATATTGAGAGTTATTAATCAAGCACCATACCGTCTTTCAACATACCTTTTGCAGTCTTTTGTGGCTGGTGACCCATAACCACCCTTTTGTGGTGTCATAAGGTGCATGAAATTGACTTACCCCCAACCAATGTGGTCGCCACCTACTGGACATGATCATCTGGTGGACTGCAATTATCCACATGAGTGCCTCTCAGCCAGTGTCGGGGCTCGCCAGAATACCCCCCCTGGCATCTCCCATAGAAGCAGTTTCTGGGATGCGGGGGACGCGAACCCTGCCCATCTCCACTTCAGGGAGACAGGCAGGGTTGGGGGGGGGGGTGCGATCATCGGGGACTGGCAGAGACGTGTTGGGGACTGTTAGGGAGCTCCATTGGAAGGGGACGCTCAAGAATCTCGTTCGCGCACGTCCCCTTCCGGGAGCTGGCGGTTGGTGATCCGACCACCAGACCCCCTTTAGAAGAGAGGCTCTCCATCTGTACATGTAAACACAGCAACCTGTGCGCTTTATACAGAGTTTGTATAAAAAGTAATGAGAAAAAATTCGGGAAAAAGTATTTATTGAAGATATCACTACAAACAATTTAAATTCTTCAAAATAAGACACTTGTGCATTTACACACTTCTGCCAACGAGTTGTTCATGCTTGGAAGGCGCCCTCTTCCGAAACATCCTTCAAGCAGCGCGTCAAAGCCGATTTGACCTCTGATACGGTCCCAATGGTGGTGTCCTTTGAGGGCTGTCTTCACTCAGGGGAACAGGAAATAGTCTGCTGGGGCCAGATCGGGACTGTAAGGAGTCTGGGGAAGCGTTGCGATGTCGTTCCGGGCCAAGAAGACGTTGACTACAGAGCAGGTGTGGCTTGTCATGCATTGTCATGATACAGCTTCCAATTGGTGGCAATGCACTTTCTGGATCATAGCCAATGGAGACCATAGCTGATTTTCCGGGTCCCATACAGAATTTAATGGCGTAGCGCTGTTTGATAGAATGTTGCATTTTTAAGTTTCAACTGAACCTAGGGACAGAGGTCCACTAAAACCACGATACAAACCGCACAAAAGCTTGCTGCATGCGCACTGCACTGCCTTTGTCCAGGTAAGGGCGTGGGGTGGGGGGTGGATGGATGGGATAGTTGGCTGCCCCTCCGTAGGGGGGGGGGGGGGGGGGATAGAAGTTGAAAGGCTGGATCCTGCACGAAGTCACTGCCCACAACCAAAACTGCTTATGGGTGAAAATGGGTTCAATGTGAAAGATACAAAAACGGTAATTAACCAGTAATATACCAATTACAACATGTGATGTGAAAGGGGCTTACTCTGACCCGTTTTAAGAAATGTTTCAAATACCGGGTCTAAGCAGATTTTGCGATGTGAAAGCAGCATAAGAGAGAAGTCCAGGAACAGAGCATTCTGTCTCGCCTGGAGAGGGTCATGTTGGGAGGTTTGTAAACAATTACCAGGGATATTGAAAGGATTTGAAACAAACTTTGTAAGAGGAATAATTATGTACCGGGACCCTGAATGCGGCCTTATATGTGACTCCTCAGAGTCACAGCTACGCATTAGGGCACACCTCTGACTTTGTCCATGTTTGAGATATCTTTAATGTCACTGACCAGTGCCCATTTTGTTCATTCACAGCACCTGCCCTTTTAGAAAAATTTCCACCTCAACTAATGTAAGAAGAATATTGTGTTTTCTACTGGAAGTGCTGAGGCATCAGCCTCATTAGCACAGCAAGCTACAAGTGTTAATTGATTTACTTTTGAGAGCGTAATTAAGCCCTTTTTCACTGCCTTGTAAAAATACAATACTGTTAAATGAGGATTGAAGGGAAACTGGGGTGATTTTGAGGTGGGGCTGGTAATTATGAGGCATAGATGTGTTAAGCTGGGTACACATTAGACAACACTACAAACAATAAGATAAGTAGCAGTGGCTAGTCATTTATCACTCTCCACTGTATCATTTTTTGAAGCTTGATACATCTGGCCCATAATGTTAAAAACATTGTCTAAGGCAGGGCTGGGCAATTGCGGCCCTCCAGATGTTGATGAACTACACATCCCAGGATGCTTTGTATTAGTTTTGCTATGTGGCCATGCTGAAACTGATGCAAGGCATGCTGGGGTGTGTAGTTCATCAACATCTGGAGGGCCGCAATTGCCCAGCCCTGGTCTAAGGTGTACTAAGCCTTAAAAGTAATCTAGGGGTCACTCTGAAGTAATAAATTGTCCTAAACACACAGGGACCAATTCATATATGGACGCAGTGAGAATAGCTGATGTGTCTTTGGAGACAGCAGCAATATTCAAATATTTGTTATGTCTATTGTGACCTTGAGCTTAGAGCAGGCATGTACAAATGATGGCCCTCCAGCTGTTGTGAAACTACAAGTCCCATCATGCACACCTCCCAACTGTCCCGCTTATCGCGGGAACGTCCTGTTTTTTTTGGGACGTTCCCGCGTCCCTCCCGCGGTCGTCAGTGTCCCGTGGGGGGGCAGTTGGAAGTCCCCCCCCCCCCCTGTGAATAGATGCTGTGCACATGCGCAAAGCATCTATTCATGCAGCCCGACAGTCTGGGGAAATAGCCAGCAGTGCCTAAAAAGAGATGTGAATGGTTACAGAGGATTTAGATATGTGTATTTGTCTCTTTTCCATGTGATTTGAGTACCCACATTTCACTGCTGCCTGAATAGTAAACATAAATACTAATTGGGAGATTCTCTAAAACCAAAATGCAGGGTTTTTACCGCATTTTGATATGCAGCAAAACCCGCATGGCGGGTTTTCGCTGCGGGTGTATCGCCAGCAAAAGCTGGCAAGACCCAATAGAAGCCTATGGGCTTCTTAACGCGACCCAGGCCGCCCCCCACTGACCACCGCCGACTCATGCCGACCCCACACACACACCTGTGTCCGGGCAGCACAGCGCTGTGCTGCCCGGACCTGTGACCTCCTCCTCCCTGCACTGAAAATCATCTTCCAGGTGCAGGGAGGAGGAGAGCCCGCCCCCCCTGCAGCAGCAGTAGCAAAATCAGCTGGGTAAGGGAGGGAGGGTGGAGCTGCCGGGAGCCGCCTCGCATCGGTGGCTCACCGCAAAAGACAGCTCTTATAGCATATGTTAGGGCATATGCGATAATTATGTTAGTATGTGAGCAGTGCCGGATTAAGGTCTGTGGGGGCCCTGGACAACAAAATTGTGGGGGTCCCCATAGACACCCCCCACAGACAATACAGCGCCGCCCCCCCCCCCCCCCCCTACCCCGTTCCCCCACCCCGGCGAGGCTGGTACCTGGTCAGGCGGGTAGAGGGTCTCTGCAGCGGTCCAAGCAGTCAGCGCCGGGGTCCAACTCCCTGCAGTGTGAGAAGTCAGCTTCCGGGTACCTGCGGCAGATGGGAACTAGTAGCGGTATTGGCTACTAGTTTCCATCCGCCGCATGGAACCCGCCGCTGACTTCCCATTTGCGGCAGGGACCCCGGCCGGCACTGACTGCCCAGACACTGCAAGGACCCCTTGCCTGCACTACCCAAGCACGGGGCGACAGGAGCCCTACACTGGCAGCAGTGCTGGTGTGGGGTCCCCCAAATGTGTGGGGGCCCCGGGGCGACCGCCCCTGTCGCCCCATGCTTAATCCGCCACTGTATGTGAGTGTGAGCGGACTGCAAGTGTGTGTAATAAAGATGTACATTCAGGGGGTGGGATGTTCTAACATCCGCAGCCCAGCTTCGCTGCCCATTGCCTACATAATTATCGCATATGTTCTAACATATGCGATAATTATGGCAAAGGTCAGCTCTTGCATTAAGAGCTGTCCTTTGGGTTGAGTCAGCAGGTCCCGGCGGCTCCCCCCTCCCTCCCTTGGTGCTGGTGCTGCTGCTGCGGCGGGGGTCTGGTTCTCCTCCTCCCTGCACCCGAGAGAGGATCACAGTGCAGGGAGGAGGAGGTCAAAGGTCCGGGCAGCACAGCTCTGTGCTGCCCGGACACAGGTGTGGGGGGGGGGTGTCGATGTGGGGCAGCGGGGGTCGGTGCGGGGCGGCGGTGGGTCACGGTAGAAGCTTTTGCTGGCGATGCCCCCATTGCAGTAACCCGGCGGGGATGTTTAGCTCATCCCAAAATGCGGTAAAAACCCTGATAACAGGGTTTTTACCGCATTTTTAGTTTAGAGAATCTCCCCATTGTGTGAGTGTATCATCTTTATTTAAAAAATATATATTTCTCAGTGGAGCTGCAGGTACCATTGGCATTGCACAGTGTAGTAGCCTTGAACTAACAAGCTTGCAGGCTATTACATTTCAGATGAATGTGTAAACCATGTGATTTAAGTCACACACCAATTATCGCACCCTATTACATTTGTCCCGGAGTGTCCAGGGATCCATTCTCATCTTATATACCTTCCTCATCATTGCCAGTAACAGAGCTGTCAGCAGGGGGCATGAGAGTGCCCTGGAGATTATATAATAGATAACAATTTACAAATTATATTTTAAGTCTTCATATATACATTTGTAAAACGTTTATGTTACTGCAAGAGAATTGTGTCCGCAGTACCTCTATGCCAAACCATTTCCATTGTACAGGAAATAAGTTACAATGAATCTAATGTGGATGATTTCTGAGAATTATTTGTATTTCTCTGTAAATTTGTTTTAAAGGATAATCTGTTCATTGTTTGATAAATCTACAAACGCTGAATTTTTATTCCCACAATTGGACCGGATTTTTGAATAACCTCAGAGGTGATGGAAATCTATCCTCAGCCTGGCTTCCACTGGGCCTTTATATAGCAAAGCACATTTTACCCGCAAGTCTGCAAATGTGGTAAAAGCATTCAACAATATAATAGATCCATTTATACTGGAGGTCCATTGTCCTCACGCATGTGACTAATCCAATGCATAAATAACTTATATTTTCAAAGGGAACAAATGAAAATGGCTGAATAGATGAATCTAAAGTGACAGTAGGGAATATTTTGAAGTGATATACAGTACTCTGATGTGCGTGGGTGAGGCACCAGGACAAAAACATCTATTCAGCGTATACTTTTCCCCTAAATGCAGTAATTGAAGTGGAACCACAGGGAAATAGAGCAGGGTGTAAGACATACCTCCCAACTGTCCTAATTTTCACTGGAACAATCAGCAGTGTTCCATGGTGGGCGAGGTGACAGCTGGGAGTCTCCCTGTTACTTACTGCTCTGGCTGTGAAAAGACACTGTGGACATCTATTCACTTCACTAGCTGCTCCACTAAAATGAAACAGGGGTGTGTCCTTGTGAGAAGTACTGCAATCGCAGACCACACCCCCTAACCACGCCTAAGTCCATGCCCCCTGATTTTGGGTGCACTTTTGTCCCTCTTCAGCATTATAAAAAGTTGGAATGTATGGTAATAGTGATTGATTGAGAGAATGTCACCTGAAAATGTTAGTTCCTGAGCCAAGAAGTATCATGTCTTGCCCGGATTCTCTTGCACAGCTCCTTCTCAAGACTCTAGCACTGAGAATGCAGACATTCTACTTTCCTCCATGCAAACACAATCTGTTACTTTGCCGTCTGAACTTGCAGCAGTTACTATGGACCAGCTACTGCAAGCTTTCACAGATTCTGAGAAGAAGGTGATGGATGGTATGGTTGAGGTCCATATTGATTCATCCATCATTTGACAAGATATGCAAAAGATGATAGATTGCATTGTTAAAACATAAAGGGCCAGATTCTCTAAGCTTCAAAAGTTATAAAATGGAGAGTGATAAACAGCCAACCAATCAGCTCCTACCTGCCATGTCACAGGCTGGGTTTGAAAAATTGTATTTTTTGAGGGGAAAGGGGGAAGGGCGGGGAATTTGGGAAGGGATGTGACCTGAGCACAAGTGACACAGAGATGTTTTACAATATACATACATAGGTTCTGAATATGTGTGATACCACAATTAAGTTCAATAATCCACCTGTAGTATGGTAGATAGTGACGTGGCGGTGCTCCCCTGAGAGTAAATATAAGTACCAAAGTAGAAGAGAAAAAGTACTCTCTTTTATTTGGGGGCACTCTTTTAAATTGTCAAAGGTATTTAACAAGAAGTAATTGTAAAATTTAACTTTTAATAGTCATTTAAAATACAAATTAACAGACATACAGACATACAACAACAAACATAGATATCATAGGTAGAGTATGGGTAATTTTATAGAATAATTATGTACTTTTCCTATGGATTTTGTAGACTCCTGAAATTACCAGATTTTGGGGAACACTAGTGTGAGTGTCACAAACTTGGGGTGCACTACCACTCGGGGATTGGCTAGACCTGACACAGGGGCGCGGAGTCTAACCGTGCCGGGGGTTTTCTGCCAGTGACCCCTCCAAGCGGGATATGGGCTTCTGCGGCACCCGACACGTCGGTCGCGGCCCCCTGGTCAGGTTCCCCGTATGAGTGGCGGTAGCTTGTGAAATATGGAATCGTGGTCGTCTAGCCGAGTTGGTATCAGTGCGGGCAAGTAGGAACACAAGGGAAATGCAAAGGAGTATCCAAGGACAGGCCGGGTCATACACTGGAAGCACAGTTCGCGGTACACTGGGATAAGGCTGAAGAATAGTCAAACGGCAAGCTGGGTCATACACAGAATCACTGGATACGGTACCAAAGGATCAGGCAGGAGAATAGTCAGGAACAAGCCGGGGTCAAATATGGTAATCAGGAAACTGGAAATATACTAAGCACAAGGACGCTGGAGCTGGTGTGAACCTATACTCTGGCAGCTTCTGTCTCCCAGAGGCTGCCCTTTATAGGAAGCACAGGGAACCCACAGGTGAACTAATCAGTGGGCTGAGCATGCTCAGTTTACACTGAACTCTCCTGCAGGAGAGAGTTACTCAGGTGTAACTAATTAGCTGAGCTCAGATCTCACAGCACAGTTCAACTATACAGAGCTGTCAGCAGCAAGGACTCCTCCAGGTGCTGTAATTAGCAAAGCTCAGGCCACACAGAACTTCCTTGCAGCATGGAGCAGGCTGAACAGACAGGAGAAGCCACAAACCAGGTAAGAAACAAACAATAACTGAATGTTGTGACATTACCCTCCCCTCTAGGGGTGGGCTCCGAACACCCCACATGGATACTTTCATGGTCGTCTGCGGTGCTTCGTCTTTTTGGAAGATCGTTTGGATTTGGTTGATTGAGTTGTGGCCTTTGGTTCTACAAAACGGGCAGTAGAGAATATTGGACGTCCCAATAAAGCAGTGACATCATGATCTGAGCCACACTCTGAACTTGAATCCTTGTCCATGATCAGTGTAGGGAGTTCATGAGGATCCACCACCAACTTGGAAGAACCTACACATATAACTCCACCTCTTAAATTCAAGGAATCGGGTCTCAAAAAAATTTTTGGAGATGCTCTGGGAATTTTAGAATGTAGTCTAGCTGACTCACCACTCTGACTGACCTCAGGTGCGGCAAGGATAGACCTCTCACCAGGAGTCTTGGGTCCAAATCTTTCAACCACAGCCCTGGAAAAAGAAATTAGGTCTTTTAGCCTGGGATCATGAGTCTCAATGAATGGACTAACCCACTCCATAGCTTCTCCCTTGAATGACAACACTAAGTACTTGACAATGTTTGCCAAATTAACCCCAGAGGATGGATCAGAGTTCATAGCATCTAAATAATAGTCTGCTAGTGCTTGGAAATGGGTGAGATTTCCATCAAATTGGACGAACCGAGGCTCTTTAGATGGATCTAATTGAACTGGATTCCCCTGAAGAATGGACTGGGAGGACAGTTCGGGTAGGGTAGGGACTTCCAGCACGGCAGGTAAATCTTCCTGAATGGCAGGCATTGGAACCTTAGAGACCCTGATGGTACTGGAGACAGGTCCGGAGGCTGCGGAGAAAGACCCGGAGACCTTGGAGGCAGACCCGGAGACCTTGGAGACTGGCCCGGAGGCTGTGGAAACTGGCCCGGAGGCTGTGGAGACTGGCCCGGAGGCTGTGGAGACTGGCCCGGAGGCTGTGGAGACTGGCCCGGAGGCTGTGGAGACTGGCCCGGAGGCTGTGGAGACTGGCCCGGAGGCAGTGGAGACTGGCCCGGAGGCAGTGGAGACTGGCCCGGAGGCCGTGGAGACTGGCCCGGAGGCCACGGAGACAGGCCCGGATGCCACGGAGACAGGCCCGGAGGCCACGGAGACAGGCCCGGAGGCCACGGAGACAGGCCCGGAGGCCGTGGCACATAGGTCCTCATGCCCGGAGGCAAGGGCAGATGGGTCCTCATGCCCGAAGGCAAGGGCAGATGGATCTCTACTGGGAGTGACACACTCGGAACTCCCGTCTGGAGTGAAGGACTCGGAACCCCCATCTGGGGTGATTAACTCGGAACCCCCATCTGGGGTGATTAACTCGGAATCCTCATCTGGGGTGATTAACTGGGGACACCCTTCTTGGGTGCTTAACTCGGAACCCCCTCCTGGGGTAACGGACTCGGAACCCCCACCTGGGGTAACGGACTCGGAACCCCCACCTGGGGTAACGGACTCGGAACCCCCACCTGGAGTAACGGACTCGGAACCCCCACCTGGGGTAACGGACTCAGAACCCCCACCTGGGGTAACGGACTCGGAACCCCCACTTGGGGTGATAAACTCGGAATCCCCACTTGGGGTGATAGACTCGGAACCCCCACTTGGGGTGATAGACTCGGAACCCCCACTTGGGGTGATAGACTCGGAACCCCCACTTGGGGTGATAGACTCGGAACCCCCACTTGGGGTGATAGACTCGGAACCCCCACTTGGGGTGACATACAGAGCCCCTTCTTGAGGCAAAGTGCTCGGTGGCCCTACTTGGGAAGCCACACTCAGAGACTCCTCTTTGGGTGTGACGTCCAGAGGGTCCTTTTGGGGTGCAACACTCGGAGATTCCTCTTTGGGTAATGAATTCAGAAGCCCTTTTCGGGGTACCACCTTCAGAGACACCTCTTGGGGTGCAGTGCTCAGGAAACCCACCTGGGGCGCAATGCTCAGAGACCCTGTTTGGGGTGTGGTACTCTGAGACCCTGCTTGGAGCCTGACAGTCTGAGACCCCTCCTGGTGCACGACACTCTGAACCCCTTTCTGTGGCTTGAAGCTTTGAGAACCCTCCTGGGAAATTACCCTCCGAGACCTCTTCTGAGGTGAAGTACTCTGTATCCCTTCTTGGGGCTCACTATTCTGAGATCCCTCTAGGAACTCGACGCTGTGAGGATCCACTTGGGGTGTAGTACTTTGATGCCCCTTCTGGAACACAACACTTGGAAACCCTTCTTGGGGCAAAATGCTTGGGAATACCCCCGTTGGGGTTGGAGACTTTGGGCATCTGGATGTGTGCAGACCCCCACTTGGGGCTGGGACCGACAGGATCTCCTCTTGTGGCTTGCCCAAAATTTTACTGTCTTTATGTAAAACGATCTTAGTTCTGGGACCCCAGTGATAACCACGGAACTTTTCCGGAGTGAGCGTAGAAGCAGTACTCTTAATCCTGGCCTCACGGAGGGAACAATCCTGGATAAAATGGTTCTGGGCTCCACAATAGAAGCACAAGTTCAAGGACCTGCGCCGCTGGCGTTCCTCATCTGTCAGCTGAGGACGAGGCTGACTCAGGAACCTGTCCTTACAAGACACAGATGCATCTGCCGATGGGGTTCCTGGACTGGAATCTAAGGGTCTAGCAGGTACCAAACCCATAGCGGAATCGCCAAGCAATTTAATGACAAGAGTGAGGATGTTGGCCAGCAGCCCCTGTAACTGCTGTATTAGCTGGCGAAGCACTCCAATAGTGCCTGGATCTGATATAGCAGGTGTTGGAGAGAGTGGAGCGAAGTCCATTTGCTGCTGCAGAGTCTGCAAGCTTTGCATAATCAGAGCTTGGTCCTGTTCTTGCTTGTTAACCCTGGCCAGCAGGAGTTCCAGGAGTTCTTTATGAGACAAACCACTAGCGGACTCCATATTCCAGTTGGGCCAGAGTATTCTGTCACAAACTTGGGGTGCACTACCACTCGGGGATTGGCTAGACCTGACACAGGGGCGCGAAGTCTAACCGTTCCGGGGGTTTTCTGCCAGTGACCCCTCCAAGCGGGATATGGGCTTCTGCGGCACCCGACACGTCGGTCGCGGCCCCCTGGTCAGGTTCCCCGTATGAGTGGCGGTAGCTTGTGAAATATGGAATCGTGGTCGTCTAGCCGAGTTGGTATCAGTGCGGGCAAGTAGGAACACAAGGGAAATGCAAAGGAGTATCCAAGGACAGGCCGGGTCATACACTGGAAGCACAGTTCGCGGTACACTGGGATAAGGCTGAAGAATAGTCAAACGGCAAGCTGGGTCATACACAGAATCACTGGATACGGTACCAAAGGATCAGGCAGGAGAATAGTCAGGAACAAGCCGGGGTCAAATATGGTAATCAGGAAACTGGAAATATACTAAGCACAAGGACGCTGGAGCTGGTGTGAACCTATACTCTGGCAGCTTCTGTCTCCCAGAGGCTGCCCTTTATAGGAAGCACAGGGAACCCACAGGTGAACTAATCAGTGGGCTGAGCATGCTCAGTTTACACTGAACTCTCCTGCAGGAGAGAGTTACTCAGGTGTAACTAATTAGCTGAGCTCAGATCTCACAGCACAGTTCAACTATACAGAGCTGTCAGCAGCAAGGACTCCTCCAGGTGCTGTAATTAGCAAAGCTCAGGCCACACAGAACTTCCTTGCAGCATGGAGCAGGCTGAACAGACAGGAGAAGCCACAAACCAGGTAAGAAACAAACAATAACTGAATGTTGTGACAGTGAGCAATACAAACAGCTGTACTTAGTGTCAGCTTTTCCATATATTGAGGTTCCTATTATTATCTGGATGAAGCTAGCGAAATATATATAGACAGTATTTTGACCAGAGAGGAATAGTCTTGCTCTGGTGCAGTCCAGAAATTGGCAGTATACTTGTATGGATTGTGACTGTATATTATTGTTGCCGTAATTATAGTAGGTATTTACTGGTGCTGGGTATAGGGTTGTGACGGTAACCGCTCAAATAAAGATGTAGGGTATAGGTGCTCACAATATAAGTATAAATGAGTGACACTCACAGTGGTAAAGATCATTGAAGCTGCTGCTGGCTTTCGCAACCGTACTGGTTCCCTGAAAGTCAGTGAGCGGTCAGTGATGTTCTTTCTGTATGTACAGAGTGTCAGAAAGAGCAAAAATGGGGCATCTGCTGTCTCTTTTAGGTAGATCATATACCCTGTTGTAATCTGGTCAGTGCAGGGTTAAGTGATTTCTATACCTGTCAGAGATGAGAGTGCCCCTAATGGTAGGTAGGTGTGTATAGAGAGAGGTATAGGAGGCGTCTTACTCTCGGGGGTAGGTGTGCTGCTTTCTGCTATGTGCTTGTCTGCTGAAGCATTGATAGCAGATGAGCGACACCTGCCACCTGTCTGCGTAAGTAGAGAGTAAGATCCCACAAGGTGGGGAGCAGAGAGAGAGAGAGTGCGCAGAACTGCTGTATTTATTACAATTGTGACAGTCAGAGCAGTCAGCAGTGCGCCAATATGAAGGTATAAGTACAGTAGCGGTTACCGCCGCTTACCCGTCAGTTGTACCCAGTCTCCTTATGGTCCGGATCTGCTAATTGCCGTTAAATACGGCAGAGTGTAGGAATGAGCCACTAGTGCGGCTTAGGTCAGGTCAGACGGCCGTTTCGCTGGGGGTTGTGCTTCCTCAGTGCCTGTCAGGCACTAAGGAAGCACAACCCCCAGCGAAACGGCCGTCTGACCTGACCTAAGCCGCACTAGCGGCTCATTCCTACACTCTGCCGTATTTAACGGCAATTAGCAGATCAGGACCATAAGGAGACTGGGTACAGCTGACGGGTAAGCGGCGGTAACCGCTACAAAATCCATAGGAAAAGTACATAATTATTCTATAAAATTACCCATACTCTACCTATGATATCTATGTTTGGTGTTGTATGTCTGTATGTCTGTTAATTTGTATTTTAAATGATTATTAAAAGTTAAATTTTACAATTACTTCTTGTTAAATACCTTTGACAATTTAAAAGAGTGCCCCCAAATAAAAGAGAGTACTTTTTCTCTTCTACTTTGGGTTTGAAAAATGTCAGACAGGAGCTGATTGGCTGGCTGTTTATCACTCTCCATTTTATCACTTTTGAAGCTTAGAGAATCTGGCCCATAATCATATTTGTACTCTGGAGGACCTTGCGGCACCTGGACCAGCTTACTCTTTGAAAACCCAGATGAGGTCATACAAGCAACATACTTAAATTGAGATGTGCTTCATTGTAATAATATTTGGTTGGTTGGATTACCTGCTAAAGACTCCACTCCAAATTTCAATGAGATGTGATTGCTCCCCAATTTGCTATAAAATGGGCTCATCATATATCTATTAAGACATTGGGGTCTCCAATGAGTACGGAATTTCAGTAACGTGTTGGGTTTTATTTTTCATGTGATGCCCAATATCTGGGCATGCAGGTTGCACAACTGGGGTATCTGGAAGTGTTCTTCTGCAAAGCAGTGAGGCCACACCCCATTTAGGAGCATGCGTGCCTAAGGCACACAACTTCTTTGTTCTTGCAATATTGTTAGGGGGTGAGAATGCATGTTTATCTGTTCACACATTTACTTCCAACAGTTTATTATTGGTTGTCAGGATTTTTTTTTATCATAAATGGGATAATGATTAAGATAATGCTAAGATAATGCTATAATATAACAAGGCTAAAAAACAGAGGACACTGAAATGTAGACTTTACAGTGGGGATGTTCCAGAGCTCCCATCCTGGGTGGGAGAGCACTGAGAACCCTGCCAAACCACACGGCCAAACTGGGAAGCAGAAGCTGCAAAGGTGTCACACCTGTAGAAATGGATAAAGGTATGCTGACTTGACCATGTAGCCACTCTACAGAGTTGGTTTAAGGGCAGCTGCCCAAGAGGAACCAACCCAACATGTAGAATGTGCCCTGATCTGTTTAGGAGGAACTCTAGTTGTAGCCAAATAAGGTTGGAAAATAGTGAAACTAATCCACCTTGCAAGTGTCTGGTTTAGATACAGGCCATCCAGGCCACAGTCATACCAGACAAACAGGGAATCCGTTTTCCACAAAGAAGCAATCCTATCAATATAGGCTCTGAGCGTTCAGACCACATCTAGATGCAGGAGAAGTATCTGAAAAAAACAGTACCACCAGAGGTCAATGTAAGTGGAAACTCGAAACCACTTTAGCAAGGAAAGTCATGCATGTAAGCAGTTCCAGCCTGTCCGCATGGAAAATCAAAGTAGTGCGACACTATAAAGCGCCTTACTCCGACACACACCTGGCAGACGCTAATGCAAGGAGTAAAACCACCTTCCAAGACAAGTGTCTGAGCTGCACCGATTCCAACGGCTCAAAAACTGATGACTATAGAATGGAAAGAACAATATCCAAATCCCATGAAGCTGTGGGTGGAACAAATGGAGGATGCAACTGACCAACCCCTGGAAACCCATCTGAACATCTGGCATATGAGCTATTTGCTTGTTAAAGACAATTGACAATGTCGTCTGTCTGGTTTCGGTATGATGAAAAGGCTGGAGTAATACACCTGTTTCCTTTGATTTGTGGGTACCGGTATCAATACACCTGCCGAAAAGTTTTGCCACAGCCACCTACAGAACAACACACTTGTCATCTGAAACTGGCAAAAAACCTTGGAAGTGGAGGAAAATAAAAATCCAGCTGCTTATACCCATGAACGATTAAATCTCATACCCACGCATCCTGGCTGGATTGTGTCCAAATAGTGTGAAACACCTGCAGACGGGCTCCCACCCTGGGATCCCCTAGGGAAGAGAGGACCCCACCACAAACTGTGCTTTGGAGCAGACTTAGGGTCCTGTTGAAAAGCTGTTGCTGTGGCTTGACCCCTGCCATGGAATCCACAAGAAGGTGCTAAACTACCTCTGGGACAACCTCTACCATGGCCCCAGGGCCAAAATGACCAAAAGGACAGATCTAAAAAGGAGCATCTAGGAGTTGGAGTAGAATAAGTAAGAAAAGCAGACTCCCCCCCCCCCCTCCCCAAATAAAAGATACTGTAAAACAGTAATGCCTCTACAGCCTTCTTGGATTCAGCATTTGCTTGCCATTGTCTGAGCCAAAGACCGCTGTTGGCAGAAATGGCTAATGCTGAGGATGCCGCTGACTCTTGTATATGTTCATCAAGGTAAATAAGCTCTTCAACCGGTTTACTGGCCTGGAGCCTTCTACCAATTGCGATGCCCAAGCCTCAAAAGCCTTGTTCACCCAGCAACCAACCATAACTTGACGCAGTCACTCCATTTACCATATAAATTGATTTTAACATACTGGCAAGCTTTCTGTCAGCAATCTCCTCTTCAAAGAGGTGGATCCTGGTACAGGAAGTATCGTCCGCTTAGATAAGCAAGATACAGAAGAATCCACCAAAGGAGAGGCTTCACAAAATGTTCTGCTTTCAGAAGCAAAAGGATAAGTTGCCAGAAACGACGTGTCAACTGAAGTCTCTTTTAAGGATGCTGCCATGGAGATTTAAGTATCTCATCTAATTCCTCTGAATTAGAGAATACTGCTGTTGATTTCTGCTTTTTAGCGAAAAAAGGATTGTCTGGTCTGAGCTGGCTCTGACTCCTCAACCTTTAGTACCTGGTGCAGAGCAAAAATCAAAGCCTCAATACCCAGAGGGTCTGATCCCTGCTCTGCCAAGCAGATATCCTCCTCAGATTCCTGTGTAAACTCTCCTTCCTCCAGGAGAGGGGACTCTTCCTCATCTCATGCATTAGCCTGGAGCCCTAAAGGCAGCGGTCTCTTTTGTAGATAAAAGTAGGGCCCCTAATAATCTGGAAAATTCCCTCTTTTTGCAAAAGGCTTCCAGTTCTGCAGACAGGATAGACATAACCTGTGTGAGCTGGGATGCCCAAACAGAAGTATACTGATAGCTGTCTGCTTATCAGAATCACATGTTGCACACAATAAAGTACTTATTGACTGATCTGGCATAAATGTGTCTAAACTTTTTGTACAGTGATAGACTTCTGAGCTGCTTTTGAACCATTTCCAGCCATAGTTGCATATATCAGAGCGGCTCCTGGCATGCCGATCGGCACCCGCCAGCCGCCAAAAGAGGTGCGCGCATGTTGGAAATGATTGTGTACCCAATACTTGGCAATGGATGCGTAAGCACGTGGGACGCTCGCTCATCCATGTCTGCCCACATCGCCCAAGTTTGCCTGCGTTCGCCATGTGATATCAGAGAATGGTGCGCTGGCAGCAATGCAGAGGATGGCTTCATCTGTATACTGTTAATAAGGACAGAAAAGACAAAAAACACCGAGCAGAATAGAACAGAGAAAAAATAACAGGCTAGATACCAGAATGGCAGGATAGAGGGCAGAGGGGAGTAGTTCCACACTGGCCCTAATAGGTTTATATCAATGCTACAAACAGGTGCACAATCTTGTGCTAAATCTCTCCAACCATCTATAGACCACTGTAATTTATGACCTTGGTCTACTTCAAGATTTAACACATATATGGTAGAGAAAAATCAAGTCTTGTAAAGAGTGGAGAAGATGCTCATACTGTAGCAGTCCAGAAGCTTCTAGATAGAATCAAGTGCTATCTAGAACAGTAGCAACTTCTCCATCTCTCCGGCCTATGGAAGGCTTGATAAATCTCCAGCATTCTCTTACATTTTCATTTATTTTGCTTGCATCATAGATCACTGGTTTATTCGCTTTGCATACTATATGCAGTCGTAGAAATACTCCCTTTCTTATTTTACATTAGGAATATTCCCTTCGCTTTCTCTTGTGCGTTGTGCAGACAGCGGATCATATATCTGACTTTCTGTATCACTGGGTTGGATTCAGAAATTACGAGCACAGAATACATAGTGGGATTATGCAAATGAGAAAGAGGTGTGTGGTGTTGTGATCACTTTCACAGCAATGTACAGATCACGCCTTATACAGTTAGTTATATTTAGGAGTGAAATTATGCAGAATTGTACCAGTTCCTTATGTGAAACACACAATAGTCATATCACTTCAATCTGTTAATCAGCTACGCAAATCCGAGGGACATGTCTCAATCACATTCGCCATGCGGCACTTAAACTGTGATTACTGTGACCTCTATGCATGCAAATCAAGCACTCCATTGTCACAAAGCCTGCAATTCTGTGGTCAATAAACTCTTTCCCCTATAGCTCAGCACTTATGTTCAAAACATTTCTATAGAACGAAGGGATTAGGAGCCGATTCTGCATCAGTACATTTTGCAGAGTTGTCATTAATCACATTACTTTGACTCAATTGTTATTCTAAAAGCAAAACATATAGGCTCTGATGCAGAGGGAGTACAGCCCCAGTTGGCACAGCACAGATTGGGCCTGATTCAGAGTTCACAATTCACAAATCCAGTGGTTATCGAATGACTGTGCATGAGTACAGATCGTAGAGTGCATGTGCAAGGTTGAATTGCGGCATCAATTGTGTATTGATCGTAAATGCGTGGTCGGAGGAAGACTGACAGGAAGCCAGCTTTTGGGGGTGGACACCAGCCATTTTCAGGAAGTGTCTGAAAAAATGCAGGCGTTTTAAGGGAGGGTCAGTGACATCAGCCCCAGCCTCGATCAGTCTGTCTCAGTCGCAGAGTTGTAAAAGGGTCAGAATTAATCACTTTTGCACAAATTGGGAAAATCATTTGATGGTTTGTGAATTGCGTAAGGATTTGCAAGTGGATAGCGATCTGCAATATTTTCAGCAATTCATTCATAGATTTGCATGGGGTGGGTTGTCTTTTAGTCTGGGCTGCAGCTATCTACTCGAAGTCATCTGCAACTTTGCAGATCAGTGATCAGGTCTGAATAAGGCCCATTGTGTGAACTAGCTCTGCTCAGAAAAGTGGTTTACATGTATGCACCTATGCAAATTTCAGTGATTCTGTGTGCAGATGGGGATTAGTCGGAACAGGACGCTAGAGCACAGCTGCTTCATCTTTGCATATTTTAACTTTGCTAAAATATGTAAATGCAATGCAGCAGAAGGCCCACTGACACCCACTGCCAGCTTCTGTGCTGGCCTGTTGCACCTAGGGACGCAGCATCATTTCACATGCATGAACATTCATTGGGCATCTGAGTAACCTTCATGTTGTTATAAAGCAGTGTGCTACTACAGTACCTCCCCAATGTGCATACAAGCTGGGCACTAGGACCCAGGGAGGTCTGTTAACCTGAGTTGCTGTTACATCATGTGACTGCAGCAAAATGATAGAGAATAGGTCGTAGTGCTGCAATTGCATCCTCGCAGCCCTGATCCCCGCTATGCAATACCTACATTACTGGCATCACAAAGCGGGTGCGGGGCTACGTGGAGGCACAAATTTAATCATTGACACACCCACTTTGGTTTTCAGGGGTCAGCAACAAGGTAAGCAGGGATGCAAGCAGGCTGCAGGAGACTGACCTGTCTTTCTAGGTGGCCAGCAGTCATGCCCGAGTTCCTGGAGCCTCCCAGTCATTCCTTGGGAGTAGGCAAGTATGGTACAGAAATATACTGCTTGACAAGTAACATAATGGAGAGACATGGGGGTACATTTACTAAGATAGGCGGTTGCCTATAGCAAGCAACAAGATTCTACTTCTTATTTATTTCACATCTTCTAGAAGATAATAGATATAATCTGATTAGTTGCTATGCGGTACATCCCATCTTCAATATAACTCCCATCTTAGTAAATTTACCCCATGGCGTTTATCTGCAGATATAAAGCCTGCAAGTCTACTTGCAAGCACCATACACTACACTGCTAATGAGCCGTATAGAACCCAATTATGCTCAAGGCTTCCATCCATGAGAACCAGTGTGCATAGCACGTGAAAAACCAATACTGCTGCTGTACCTGTTATATTTCAGTAATCCAACACCTCTTGTAAGTAGAATGTGGATGCATTGTTGGTATGGACGGTGTAATGGTTAGCATTACTGTCACAGCACTGATGTCATGGGCTTGTTCCCACCATGGCCCTAAATGTGCAGTTTGTGTATTCTCCTCGTGCTTGCATGGGTTTCCTCTGGGTACTTCACTTTTCTTCCACAAAAATATACTGGTAGATTAATTGGATGTTGGAATTATCCCTAGAATGACTGTGTGTGCGTGTACATGTGGTAGGGAATATAGATTGTAAGCTCCACTGGAGCAGGGACTGATGTGAATGTTCAACTATTCTATGTAAAGTGCTACGGAATATATGTGCGCTATATAAATAACTGGTAATAAATAAATAGGTACTTGTGTAGTTTCAAGGTGGCAAGCTACACTGTCAGCATAGCCCAATGGCAGCCTAGCGTAGTTAGCAACGTGTCCCAGTGGCAGCCCTGCATAGTCAGCATAGTGTTCCCGTCAGGCAGCGTAGTCACCGTACTGTCCCCACAAGCTGCAGCTCTGTCCCCCGTGTCCCCGGCAAGCCTAGTGAGCATAGGCAAATCTAGAATTAGGGTAATGGGTGGTCCCAGATCTAGACACAATAGCAGGGGGACCTTTGCGCGGCGTAGCCGTGCGGCAAAAAGGGGGTGTGGCTTCATGGGAAGGAGGCGTGGCATCACAAAAAGGGGTGTGGTATTACACTTTAGACCAGGGGTGGCCAGATTTTTGTGTCCCAGGCATAGGCGAATCTAGGGGGTGGTCCGGGGGTGCACAGGATCACCCATTAGACCATTTTGTAGCTGAGGGACGGGGCTTTCCAATGAGCCCAGCCCCGTGTCTCTAGCCCCCTGGGAACCGGAGATACGGCCAGGCAAAGCTGGAACGTTTTCCCTATAGGATAACATGGGACTCGCTAATTCCGACCCCCACCCAGTTTAACGGCTGCCAGTTCCCCCTTTGGCCTCACTGAAGCTCGAGGTTGATCTCAGTCTAACCCAAATCGCTGGGCCTTCAATCTGATACCAGGCTGGATCTATATGGGTTAATTGATTCCAGGGATATTGACAGAGCCGGCCCTAGCCTAAATGATGCCCTAGGCAAGATTTTGGCTGGTGCCCCCTAGCACCGCCACTAGTTCCGCCTCTGACCCTGCTCCCCTTTACCAGCACCATCAACCCTCATCATAGCAGTCATCATTTTGGTGCCCCTACCCGCAATATTTTAAATAGAAACAGTGCACACATTTGGTGCGCAGCCCAAACAGGGACACACAATTTTGCCCCCAATTCAAATTATGCCACACAGTAGTGCAACTTTATTCACAATATATCATGCGATGGTGTCCCTTATTCACGTTACATCACACTGTAGTACCACTTTACCTTATATACATTACTCCTTACATTATAACCTTAGAAAAAAATCCTGAGAAAATATTGTATTTTAACCACCTCCATGGCCACACTGCAACCCAGCACAAAGCAGTGTGTGCTGGGCAGAGGAGAAGAGCTGCAGCTGCTGTTGTCACTTAAGGGGAGGGGGCCCGGGGCCCCCACTGGGCCCTCCCATCAGACTTTGGCCTGGGTAATTTGTACCCCCTACCCCTTTCTCTCGGCACCCCTGATAATACCACACAGTAATGCCCCTTACACATGACACACATTATTAATGTCCTTATAACCATAATGCCCCTTACACATTATGCCAACCTTTATTAATGCCCTTCATACACATAATGACACACATAATGCCCCTTACACATATGTTGCACATTATTAATGCCCTTATACACATGACACACATAATGCCCATTACACATATGTTGCACATTATTAACGCCCTTATACACATGACACACATAATGCCTGTTACACATATGTCACACATTATTAATGCATTTATACATGACACACATAATGCCCCTTACACATATGCCGAACACTATTGCACAACCAACCCACCCGCAGACAGCACTCTTACAGCCGCTAACACTGTGACCTCTGCTTCTGCTTGGATACAGATGTTTCCTCATACATTTTGTCTCAATAGGCCATGCAGCTCCTGGCCAGTTCTGCTAATGTTGGGGGCCTTTTTTGCTGAAAATTTGTCTTCTTTGCATTGTTATGACGAGCACACACAAGGAGCTTCCGATGATTAAAATGATATGTGGCATGCCTATATTCTGTGTGCGACTGTGGCTGTACCTGCATACGGAATGCTATGTTACAGTGATTTCCATGAATACACTATTTCATATGCAGATACAGCCTCACTCACACACAGAATATAGGCATGCTGCATATCATTTTAATCAGCAGAATCTGCTGATGCCCCTAGGCATTCCAAATGCCCTAGGCAATTGTCTAGTTTGCCTATGCCTAAGGCCGGCCCTGGATATTGAGGTTAAACCGATTTTTTTATTTCTTAAACGTAATTTCATGACTGTTTATGTTCTTTGAGGGCAGATTTCTCTGGAACCAAACAGCCCAGTTTCACGGGACCAAAATCATTCGAAGCCAACTCAAAAGTTCTTCAATATGATACTGGTCTCATGTAAATGGGTCAGTTGGTTCCAAAGATATAGCTGGTTGGTTAAAAGGGGGTAGGGAGAGGGGAGTGGTTGTCTCTCCCCCTCACACCAGAAAATGCAGGCTGGTGTATAAGTGGTCAGCCTGGGAATGTCCCTGCATGATCCTGGGACCATATTCCCGGGTAAATCCCTGCATTTTCTGTTATGAAAGGGGGATTATTTCAAACAGCCATGACCTGCAGTGCTCTGAATTCATCCGCCCTTAATCATGTGGTGCCGGCGCCCAGCGTGCTCCCCCGACGTCACGCACAACAACAGCGCGCACAATATTTCAAATGTCCACTCCGCTAGAGGGGGCACCAGGAGGGGAGTGGGAGCGTGCTCTGCGCTGCGCTCTGCTCCTCTCCCCATAGAAGCAGCTGCACCGCTCTCCATATCTCCCTGCAGCAGCAGCGAAGGCTCATATAAAAATTTACAGTAAGTGGCACTTTTGGGGGCATTGCTTAAGGGATGCTACAAGTGGTGGTATGTGGGGGCATTACGCATAATGTGTGGCTTCATGTGTAAGGGGCATTACGGTGTGCAGCATCATGTGTAAGCGGCATTATGTGTGCAGCATCATGTGTAAGGGACATTATGTGTGCAACATCATGTGTAATGGGTACTATGGTGCGCAGCATCATGTGTAATGGGTACTATGGTGTGCGGCATCATGTGTAATGGGTACTATGGTATGCGGCATCATGTGTAATGGGTACTATGGTGCGATCAAGAAAGAACCCCTAGCAATGAGCACGAAGGTAAGAAGCACTTATGTGGCAAATATGTAATGGGCATTACGGTTTGTTATATAGAATGTAATGGGCATCATGATGTTTGGCACAATGTGTAATGGGCATTATGCTGTGTAGCCTTATGTGTAATTGGCATTATGGCGTGTGGCTTTATGTGTAATGGGTATTACGGAGTTTGCTAAAATGTGTAATGGGCATTACTGTGTATGGTCTAACGTGTAATGCCACACCCCTTTTTGTGATGCCACGCCTCCTTCCCATGATACCACGCCCCCTTTTTGCCGCAAAATGTCCCTCTGCTATTACATCTGGATCTGGGACCACCCATTACCATAATTCTGGATTCGCCTATGGTCCCAGGATCTACTTTTAGTTCACATATTTAGCGGAGATCTACCATTGTCACCTACGTACGTACGTACGTACGTACATACATATATACATACATATATACATATACAGTACATACATATACATACATATATACATACATACATATACATACATATATACATATACAGTACATACATATACATACATATATACATACATACATATACATACATACCTTCATACGTACGTACATATACAAACATATACATACATACATATATACATACATACATATACATACGTACGTACGTACGTACGTACGTACATACATATACATACATACATACCTTCATACATACGTACTTACATACATACATATACATACATACATATATACATACATACATATACATAGATACATATACATATATACATATACATACATATATACATACATACATATACATACATATATACATACATACCTTCAAACATACCTACGTACGTACGTACGTATATACATACATATACATACATATATATACATACATACATACCTTCATACATACGTACGTACGTACGTACATACATATACATAGATACATACATAAACATAAATACATACATATACATACATATACATACATACATATACATACATACATCCATATGTTTGCTAGGCTGAAAACATACACAACCTACCGAACAGTCTGTATCACTGGAACCATGACCACAGCCCACAGTTATCACTCCTGAGCTGTCAGCAGTCCACGTGGGATCATGACTATATTATATGCAATTCAGAGTTTAACATCTTCCAAATGTGACACAGAATTAATATCGTTTTTCTTATTTATTTTTTTACTTTTGGTCAGTTATGTAATTATTGTTCGTGATTGGAACCTCTGCAGTGTGAATCCTGTTCTACCCCTTTCACATCGCAAAATGCAGGGTCGCACTGGGACTTTGAAATGGTTCAGTCCCTAGGCAACCCTGCATTTTACTCTGTTCACATCCCCTCAGCGAACTGCCAATATTGCCGGTTCTTCAACATCACCCAGGGGCGTGGCAGAGCATCATCGGGGGAGGTGGAGGAGGCAATGCTTAGTGCTGGCGCTGCTCCAAGCACTGCCTCCTCCATTGGTGTGAACGGGAAATGGGTCTCTCATCCTTATTAACCCGTTCACACCACAAAGCAACACGGCAACGAACCGGTAAGAACCCTTCTTTTTTACCGGTTTATATTGCTGTGTTGCTACCGCTTTGCAGGACCCGGTAACCCCTTTCACATCCCACCAATTACCGGGTCGAACCGGCAAGAAACCGGCATGAACCTGGTAATCACAGTAGGTGCGATGTGAAAGGGGTATAGGTTGCTTCTTATTTCATGTCCTATTATCATGTATTGCTAATTGCATATTGTAACCTACGTAGTGCACCCAAGATGGCCGCCTCGCCTGGGACTCTCCTGTGTAGAAAGAGCTGTGACTGGTTATGATAATTTTGAAATGATCTTTCCTAATCCCAATGTGCGTAGGAGGAATAATCCTTGGCATTGATTACACAAAATGTCTGTCACACCTTTGTATTTTATTTATTATTTCTGTATTCTCTGAAAACCTAAACTTCTGTAATACACGTTCATGTTATCTGTAACGTGTCTTGTGCCGAATTGGAGAAAAATACTGTAGAAATATAATTCTTCTTCTTCTTCTTCCTCTTTCTCTTCCTCCTTTGTTAAATCTTCTTTTTATTTATTATTATTATTATTTATCAGGAGTTAATAACCCATATATCATATAACCAACTTGCATTATTCACATACAACACATACAAATATAATGTTTCCCTACCAAACCTTGAGCGCATATTAGTCGGAGGCATTGATTCATTACTCCATAAGCCCCGCCCATTTGTATGGTCACCTCAGTGATCGGGGTGTAAGATTACTCCATAAGCCCCGCCCGTTTGTATGGTCACATCAGTGATCAGGGTGTAAACCTACTCCATAAGCCCCTCCCATTTGTATGGTCACCTCAGTGATCAGGGTGTAAGCCTACTCCATAAGCCCCTCCCATTTGTATGGTCACATCAGTGATCAGGGTGTAAGCCTACTCCATACGCCCCTCCCATTTGTATGGTCACATCAGTGATCAGGGTGTAAGCCTACTCCATAAGCCCCTCCCATTTGTATGGTCACCTCAGTGATCAGGGTGTAAGCCTACTCTATAAGCCCCACCCATTTGTATGGTTACCTCAGAGATCAGGGTGTAAGAGTACTCCATATGCCCCTCCCATTTGTATGGTTACCTCAGTGATCAGGGTGTTAAGGTTCCCACAGACGCGTCGATCCCGGCGTGCCTTCTGTGCTTAACTAGCACACATAGCATCGCATCGTATGCCTTGTGCATGTGATGTGCATGCGTTGCTATGCGATAAAAAGCTAGTACAAAAAGTATGTGCTGCACATACTTTTTGTACTGTGCGATGAGGTGCCGCGGGAGCGCGCACCCATCGCATAGCATCGCACCGCCAAGATCGGTGCGTGTGTGGGCACCATAAGCCTACTCCATTTACTTTCCATTACCACCTCTAATCTCATTTACCCACCAGCCCTCACTGCGACCTCCTGACCTTTTGGAGCATTTATACATATAAAAAAAGACAAATTCACACAAAATATATTTAATAAATAAATTCAAACTTTTATTTTAAGTAAAATGTTTGCTCTGCATTATAAAATAGGGAATACTGGAACAGGATTGTTCCAGAACTCTTACACACTTGTCCTATAAGAGGAACAAGATGGTGGAGTCATCCATCAGCACTCAGGAGAGGAAAAACCCCCTGTGGGGGAAACCTCTGGGGACCCATGGCTGACGGACTGCCCGTCCCTCTAGGCATTAAGAGACTTTGCAGAGTTTGCCCAAACCACCCACCCACTAACCTTATATAACCCGTCAGCCCTTCTGTCACCCCAAATCTGTATTTTAACTTTTTTTCCAGATGATGAAGAACGCACCCGATGGCACCGGGGGGCACGCGCATGTCCACAGTAATGGGGGGGGGGGGAGACAAGGTAGGGGGGAGAGACAGACAAGGTAAAGGGGCGAGACAGACAAGGTAGGGGGCGTGACAGACAAGGTAGGGGGCGAGAGAGACAAGGTAGGGGGAAAGAGACAAGGTAGCTAGCTACCCATTAGTATTAGGACTCTACAGTATGTAAGAATCAGCCAGAACCCCTTTAGGACTCATCTACTGGTGCTATAAGGGGTTAGGGCTGCAATGATATATATAGGACAGCTCTAACTCTGTTTCCTATGTCCCCACCGGGTCTGATCTCTATACACATACACAGACGGCCGTCATGTATGTGCATTAGTCAGTAACCCATTGCCAACAGGCTGCTGGCAACACAGCAGAGGATGCAGCGGAGGAGGGGACACCGCTTGTCCTCGCTGGAAAGATACTGTGTGTGATGGTAAATACCAGCAGCATATCCTGTGTATCACACGGACACTAACACAATATGCTGCCAGAATTTAGTATCACTCTTACATGGAGCCCAAACTATGATAAATCTATAACAACAGTATCAGATAATAACAAAGTAATGGGTACAGCACCATATACATCTCTCCCACCTCTGCACATTAATAAGTAGGGATCAGTACGGGGACTTGATGCAGCATAGGACACATTTGTGCCTTGCGACACGTCCTATCCGCTCCATACAGGGTTTATCCAGCGCCATCTAGACACCGCCCTTAGGTGTCCCAGACACAGCCCTAGTGACTGCTTAGTACTGCGCCCCTAGGTGGGAGATTTGTTTGTATACAATACTGTCCTGTCGGTCAGGTGATCAGTCATATATTACAGTAGTCGCGCTCCGAGTCTGCCGCCGCATCGCACTAACCTGCCCTTATCTCTGTCCAGTCACTAACCTTATGTGAGTATGTCCTCCTGCTGGTGAGCTGCGCACTGCCCGAGTCTTGTGAGGTGAATGAGTGAGACAGCATCAGTACAGCCCTGATTATGACATCACTATGACCTCACAGACCCCACCTGATTGGCCAGGGCTGGCTGTTTGTGGTTTGAGGCCCATTATGACATCACAGCTCCTTTGTCTTTTGCATGACTGACCTAGGGAAATGTGATTTCACTTCTTATTTTAAATTTTACATTCACATCAGAATCTAATGTATTATTTTATGGCAGGATTTCCCTATAAATCTTTGGTAATGTGAGGTTTTATATGAACACAATTTTCACTGTAGCTACATTGTTTTCTAGCAGGGGTGGCCGGATTTTTGTGTCCCAGGATCATACCTCCCAACATAACCCATTCTAGGAGGGACAAGATGCTCTCTTTCTGGACATCCATGTCAGTGGCAGTTGCAGGGCTGCAGAACAGTCCACAATTCAGATAGGGGAGCCCCACCAACTGCCACCCTAAACACCACAGTCTGGAATCACTGGCAGGTGTGGCTCCCCTTTTTGAATTTGCGACATTGGTGCAGTCCCACCTCTGCAACTACCACTGGCAGCAAGTCCAGGAGCAGAGCATTTTGTCCCTCCTGGAATGGGTCATGTTGGGAGGTATGCGGGATCTACTTTTAGTTCACATATTTAGCGGAGATCTACCATTGTCAATGGGCCTGATTCGGAGGTGGCCCATATACTGATATTTTGTTTTGCTATTTTCCGCATGCATGAAGTACCGGAAACCCCTTACTGCAGACCCGTAAATCTAACTGTACGATTGCGGGCCCAGTTGCACATGGCATTGCTGCCAGTAGAGATGGTAGCTGTATATTTCTGCAGATATGAATATATAAGAATCAACAACTGCACATACATACATACATACATACATACGTATGTACGTACCATACATACACAAACATACACAAACATACACAAACATACACAAACATACACAAACATACATACAGATGGGGCAGGCCTCTTCTTTGCTGGCGAATCGCCAGAACGTCACCGCTGGCGATCCACCAGCAGCCTGTCTCGCCATCTGACTGAGACGCGCGTGCGTCTCACGCGCACGCGCGTCTCAATCTCCGTCGGCGGGGTGGCGGGAACCCTGTCCGTCTCCGTTTCAGGGAGATGGACAGGGTTAGGGGGGGGGGGTGCGGGCAGGCGGCAGGGACCCCGGGTGACCGCCGACAAGCCGGCAGTGACCCGGGGGAAGCGCCTTTGGAAGGGGATGTGCGCGCCTCTCGTGCGCGCGCGTCCCCTTCTCGCTGTACAGATGGTGGCTGGCGGGGGATGGCGGCTGGCGTCGCCACTGCCATAACCTGCAAAGATGAGCCATGCCCCATCTGTACATACATACATACATACATAAATAAACATACACAAACATACATACATACATACATACATAAACAAACATACACAAACATACATACATACATACATACAAACATACACATACATACATACATACGTACATACATAAATAGCATCCACCTCTGAACCAGGCTCACAGTCCCGATGCTTCCCACAATAGATTTTGTTTTGCTGATCGCTCTTACACATATTCTGCTTGCCTCGCTCGGACACCAATTCATTTGCAGAGTGTATCTTAGCCCACTGTGCATGCGTACCATTCGCAAGGCGCATGTGTAGGTTTGGGCAACCGCGCACACTCGCAACCTTATGAGTAGAAATACGCTAGCGAACAAACTCGTGCAGAGTAGTCGTAATGTGGGCGTATGGATTGGCGCGGCCACAAAACTGGGCACAACTGAGCGGTAACTGGGGCGTATACTGGGGTGGTGACTACATGTGCTGGGCGGTGGCTTCGCTCCACTGTGAGAGCGCTCGGACTGATTGAGCTTAAAATCATTCACGCTGTGAAATTAATTCTCACACCTCGCAGGCCAGCCGATTCTCGGCCCCCATTCGCACGGGCGATCAACACGGACAATTGCTAAAATACCTGCACACAATATACACCCATGCAACATACAAGTTTCTCTACTATTAGTTATTTAATCACATATATAAGAATGGTAGATGCTATATGTGATTGACTTACTAATAGTATTACTAATACTGGCCATAGTGACCTTCAAATGAAATTATATTGTTATATTTTATTTTGTGTTTGAATTGCTTTGATACCTTTATGTTTATTTTTGGATTACATTTGATTTCTATTTTAGCACAGTCTGCCTTTCTCTCTTTGTGTTCTTTCTATATGTGGTCCAAGTACCCGCATCTGACTGCTGCCTGAACAGAATATTTGTGATTGCTCATAATTTGTTACACTGTGGTCCGACAGCGCACAGCCATTTTCTACTGTTATAGGATCTATTAGTCAGCCAGCGACTGATAACCAGGACACAAGCCCGGAACCACTCGTGTATCGTATCATATTAACGGAGCAGGCGGTGGCTGTACTCCAGCAGCATCAGCGTGCAGCCGCTGTACCACCCATATCAGACAATTACACCACACACACTACATCCAGGAGTCGCTCAGGGTGTACTTGGTGCTGTGAGGAGCCTCTGTGCTGGTACAGAGCGGTAAGCCCAGCATATGTGGGTGTGGGGCCAGACTGATATATATCAGCTGCAGAGGGCTCTTCACAGCACTCCGGTGACGTCATGACATCAGGGGCACTACCGGGAGCTGGCATTCTGAAACGTCAGATGTTCAAGTTCACGTGTATTTTGTTAATTTGGCTGTGATCTACCAGCGGATCTACCTTTTGGCCAGGTCTGCTTTAGACCATACAGAGTAATGTCCATTACACATTTTAGCAAACTCCGTAATACCCATTACACATAAAGCCACACGCCGTAATGCCAATTACACATAAGGCCACACACCATAATGCCCATTACACATTGTGCCACACATCATGATGCCCATTACATACTATATAACAAACCGTAATGCCCATTACATATTTGCCACATAAGTGCTGCTTACCTACGTGCTCATTGCTAGGGGGTTCTTGCTTGATGGCACCATAGTACCCATTACACATGATGCCGCACACCATAGTACCCATTACACATGATGCCGCGCACCATAGTACCTATTACACATGATGCATCACACATAATGTCCCTTACACATGATGCTGCACACATAATGCCTCTTACATATGATGCTGCACACATAATGCCCCACATGATGCTGCACACCATAATGCCCCTTACACATTAAGCCACACATTATGCGTAATGCCCCCACATACCGCCACTTGTAGCGTCCCTTACATAATGCCCCCAAAAGTGCCACTTACTGTAAATTTTTATAAGAGCCTTCGCTGCTGCTGCAGGGAGAGATGGAGAGCGGTGCAGCTGCTTCTATGGGGAGAGGAGCAGAGCGCAGCACAGAGCACGCTCCCACTCCCCTCCTGGTGTCCCCTCTAGCCGAATGGATATTTGAAATATTGTGCGCGCTGTTGTTGTGCGTGGCGTCGGGGGAGTACGCCGGGTGCCGGCACTACATGATTAAAGGGGGGGCGGGCTGAGGTGAAAGCTGGGAGAAGAATTGGAGCGGAAGCTGCAGGGGTGACAGTCATTGACAGTTGGACATAGAGCAGAGGGCTGCCCGGCTGTATTCAGAGCACTGCAGGTCACGGCTATTTGAAATAATACCCCTTTCACAACAGAAAATGCAGGGATTTACCCAGGAATATGGTCCCAGGATCATGCAGGGACATTCCCAGGCTGACCCCTTATACACCAGCCTAGTCCCTGCATTTTCTGGTGTGAGGGGGAGAGACAACCACTCCCCTCTCCCTACCCCCCTTTAACCAACCAGCTATATCTTCGGAACCAACTGACCCATTTACATGAGACCAGTTACCAGTATCATATTGAAGAACTTATCAGATGGCTTTGAATGATTTTGGTCCCGTGAAACTGGGCTGTTTGGTTCCAGAGAAATCTGCCCTCAAAGAACATAAACAGTCATGAAATTACATTTAAGAAATGAAAAAAAAAATGGATTAACCTCAATATCCCTGGTATCAGATTGAAGGCCCAGCGATTTGGGTTCGACTGAGATCAACCTCGAGCTTCAGTGATGCCGAAGGGGGAACTGGCAGCCATTAAACTGGGTGGGGGTCGGAATTAGCGGGTCCCATGTTATCCTATAGGGAAAACGTTCCAGCTTTGCCTGGCAGTATCTCCGGTTCCCAGGGGGCTAGAGACACGGGGCTGGGCTCGTTGGAAAGCCCCATGGGCTAATGGGTGGTCCGGTGCACCCCCGGACCACCCTCTAGATTCGCCTATGCTAGTGAGCGCCTCCCACACAGCGCTGGTAACCGCCAGATCTCCTGCACTGGCAGACGCAGGCAGAGAGGGGATCATGCGGGCACCGACAGAGAAGCGCTCCATCTACCTGAGACGCACAAGTGTCTCATACGCTTGTGCGTCTCAGTAATTAGTGCGGCAGGGTACGGCAACCTTGCCTGTGCCCACTTCAGGGAGACAGTCAGGGTTAGGGGTTCGGTAGCCCGTGCATCTTGTGCAAAAAGAGGGGGTGCGGTGTGCAAGTGCGTTTCATGCACAATAAAGGACGCTTGTGCCAGTGCTCCATGTTACATACTGGCAAATGCCTCCATTTCAAACCTCCACAATCCACGTCAGCCCGAAGCATGGCGAGCGTAGTGAGCCCCGTGAGGGTACATGGTATGCGTCCTCCTGACCTTTTCATACCCCCAGTATTCACGTTGGCGTCGAGTTGATCTTATAAAGTGTGGTGAGCACAGCAAGGTGAGCGCAACAAGGCGAGCACAGCGAGCCCTGCGAGGGGACGCGTAGAACAAGCCCGAAGCATGGCGGGCGCACGCGGAATACACGTCAAGTAATTTGCGTCCCTTCGCGGGGCTCCCAGCGCTCACCACTGTTCAGGCTGACATGGATAGTGGGGGTATTTCAGGAACACATTTACACCTGTCATGTCAGGCAGGTTAAAAATGGTCAATGGTTCAAACACAATGTAATAAGCGCTAACACAACACTGACTGACTACGCTAACTGCGTAAGCTCCAGTTAGGCACGAAACAGCAGACACAAGCTGACTACGCTGGCCGCAGGAACACTAGGCTGATTCTGACAGGGACACTACGCTGACTATGTAACTGCTGCCGTGAAACTACACAAGTACCAATAAATATTCTCAGGGCATGGTCAATAACTATTAGAGAGGAAAAGTGTTGCACACCAACGATATACAGAAACCAAGATGCAGGGCCGGTGCTAGGGTGTCCGGCGCCCTCATGCAAACCATAAATTTTGCGCCCTTTCACATTGCCATTGCAACAAGCTGCAGCCCGATTGTGGGAGCGTATGCAACATGCGATCCTATGGAAGATCACTGGTGAATGTACATGTATGCATACACCATCTCAGTGCTGTGTCCACAAAATGTAGCAGACACTAAAGGTGCCCATACTCGCTGTGAGAATCGCATATGTTATGTGCTAGATCGCATCGCACGGCATGCATGCAATGTGTGTGTGATGCGATCCGAAAGCAGTACAAAAAGTATGTGCAGCACATACTTTTTGTATTGTGTGATGCGATGCCCAAAGGAGCACACATTGCATCGCACGCTGCTATTGCAGGGTGTTTGGAAACCTTTAGGCACATAACCCAGCCCATTATTTAAAAAGTGTCTACATTTATATAAAAAAATCTACAATTATTTAAAAAATTGTTATAACCATGTATAATAAAAGACTCTGTTCTTTTGCTGTTTAACTCTTGTGCAGTCCCTCCCCTTCTATCTGTGTAGGCAGGACTCTGAGGACGCATTACACCCCTCTCGTGACTGAGGGGGAAAGGAGGGGAGAGAAGGAGGAGATGGAAGAAGAGGGGAGGAGATAGAGGGGGCGGAGTGTTGAGGACTGGCAGTGGCACTGGCACAGCTGACAGGCGCAGGGGGCAATAGGTAGGGGGCGGATCAGGACATGACATGTCATCCAGGCATTCACAGATAGCGCTACATGCCTCAGCGCAAGTGTCCGTGAGGAAGAGGGGGAAGGTTGCAGGAGGAGGACAGTGTGTGCGCGGTGCAGGGAGCTGCTCAGCCTCTCCATTCTGCCGCCCGCTGTCAGACAGGCACTGGGGGTCACGTGCAGGCTGTGTGCACTCGTGGTGCAGGGAGCAGCTCTTTATACTGCTGCCTGCCCGCTTTCAGACAGGCGCTGTGGGCGGCGTGCAGGAGGCAGTGACAGTGAGCGCTGAGGCAGCTTTAGCAGAGCAGGGAGGGAGACAGCGACTTTTCAGCATTGCGCCTCCCTGGTTTGGCAGGAGCTGCTGAGCGGGTAGCGCCGGCCCTGCCAAGATGCAACAAATATCTTTATGTGTGAGCTCTCTGTACACTCAGGTACGACCAGGGCTTAAAGTGGTCATGCAGAGGTGGAGGAAACTCATTTCTTTATGCCACCTAATTACCCCCCCCCCCCCCCTCCAGTGGTATGGTTTTTGACATCCCGCTGCAAACTAGAATTTTTTTTGTGAGAAGTACTGTGCAGGGTCAATGTGTTCCACCTCACCATTAGAGGTGGTGGAACTTAGTTCCACCCCGTTCCCCCTCACTTTAACCCCTGGGTACGACCAACTGAATAGTCTGATATTGTTTTACCTGCAACCCGCCCTGACACACACCGGGGGGGGGGGGGGGGGGGGGGGGGGGCACAGCAAAACCTTTATTCCCCTGGAAATCTCCCAAACAGGGAAAAATAAGTGTCTGCAAGTATACTCAGTTGTGCGTATTTAACTTGTGTGTGCCTGAGAACACAAGCTTGGCATCACAAACTTGCATATGTATTTTACTTCTACGTAAATGGGACACCTTTATGTTTGACTTTAAATCAGTAGCGCTGCAGAAACCTAAAAAAACAACATCAAACGCACCTGGTGATAGATTTGCTATTTGTTTATATTGAGCATTTCCAGCATTTATATGTTTGTGGTTTATTACGCATCTGTTGGCGGAATTCCAGAATCAATATACACAATTTTCCGAATGATTTATGGCACAAGCCAAATACAACGTAGACAGTATTTTTCTATAGGTTTTATATTAAGGTTCTGGGATTTATACAAATCTGAAAACATATACAGTACTGTACATTACTTAATAGGACAATAGTATTTTACTGTATTGGAAGCTTGTAGTTTATTTTGTATTCAAATATCCTTAGGTAAATTACCTGTTCGTAGCCAATAATGGGGGGGGGGGCAATGATGTACAAAAAAAATGCTCCGAGGTATATTTATTCTTTATCGACTTTTTGTCTGTTTTCCTAGATGACCAGCCTGTCACAAAGGAGAGACAAATGATTAATATGCTGCTGCAGTTAGTAGTATTACTAATCACAGAATTCTGGGACAATCTCTGAGCTGGGTATTTTGTTGGGTTGCCACAGTGGCATGCACCTGAAACACTGCTCCAGAAAGGGGTCTAGCAGCAGGTAATAACAATAATAATAATAATAATAATAATAATAAGATGATGATGATGACGATGGCCTCACTCACTTGGAAATAGATTTATACTGTACAATAGTATATTCCATTTTCCCTTAAACAGCAGGCCACAACCCTACAGCTTTACACTGCTGCCTTTGTTTATTCAATACCATTACATTCCCCCAGAAGGTCTTTCAAATAATAGATGCATACATGCTGAATTTTGCATGCCACTAAATATACTGTGGTGCTATGTTATGCTTGAATGACCACTAGGGTAACCAACACCCATCCGGTATTACGCTGGACAGTCCAGTAATTAAGAACGTAGTCTAGAGGGGTGGCATTCCCGGACTATACAATGTCTGGGAATAGGCAGATACCCTCCTGGCTGTGAGGCCATCCCTCCAAATTCCGGGCATAGGTCCCTATTTTATTCTCTGCAAAGTTGGGAGGTATGCTGATGTGATGAATGCAAGATGGTTTTCTGGACAAATCTTGTTTATGTTTTCACTGGACATGCTCTGAAGATGAATGCAGAGGAACACAACTATTGCTGCGTGTCAGCAAGATTTGGCGATGTCCCAACACCCTCCTGTCTCCCACACAAACAACTTTTGCTGGTTCACCATGCAGAGCACTTGATGCAGCTAAATTCATTTTCACACCTGTTAAAGGGACCGGCGTGAGTGCTATCTGGGGGTTTAACAATTTGTGGGGTGTTTCTGGACTCCACTGTGGGAAGGAGTGGGGTTATTTTTGATATTCGAGAGATTGTGGCAATGAGTTGTTTGACTGCTTGATTGAAGTTTTGTAAGAATTTCAGGCAAAAAGCCATACATTCGACATAAAAACAAGGTCAAGTGAGAGTGAGGTACATAAACATAGCAGTAGGTGCTCTGGATTGATGAGTCCTTATTTCAACATTTGGGTGTAACATAAGGTTAAGTTTGTTCACCAAATGGCTGGAGAGTGGTACAATAATTAGTGTATGCAGGTAACAGTGAAGCATGGTTGAGGTTCTTTGCAAGTTTGGGTATGTATTTTAGAAAATGGAGTTGGAGTCAGGATTATTGGTATCCCTAATGCTGAGAAATACAGGTAGGTATGTATTCATAATACAATACCATCAGGAGGCATCTGATTGGCTCCAATTTATTCTGCAGCAAGACAATGAGCCAAAATATACAGCCAATGTTATGAAAAACTATCTTCAGTGTTTTTTACACATCTTAAACTTTTGCACAGTACTGTGAATATGGTCTGTGTGACACCATAGCACAGACACCATAGCAGGGAACACTATGTGGGGCATCCACTACAGAAATGCTGGTTGATGCATAGACATGTTATCATTACAGTGCATACTTCCTTGTCCTGATTTTCTCTGAGGTAAATGTTGGGATGTATTCAAGTACTTCAGTTGTGTCACTAGTTGCCAGGAAATACGAAGACTGCATTAATAAATAATAATAAGATGAAGTTTGGATCAGGGTCTCCTCTTTGCTGGAGAGGAGTACGGTACTGCGCTGTTTCCATCTCCTCTCTGTCTAAGCAAAGACCTCTGACAGGATGAAGTCACTGCTCATGCACTTGCCATTACATGCCACTGTGTAGATTGTCACAGAACTGCACACATGACAGTACTTTGCTCATCAGATGAGAGTCCTATATTCCTTGCATTACCGCTGTTTGTAAAGTAACCTCCATTTCACATTCCACTTTACATCCTCACTCAGGTTCCAGCAATAGTCTTACTATTTGGTCAGAGAATAGCTGACATTGTAAATATGCATAGCTTTATTCATTTTTCCTTGACAGTGGAAAGTGCTGCTGGAGTTCATGGAACTGGTATTATCCAATAGTTTTTAAAATTCATAAGATATGTGTACAAGGAAAACATGGGCCTGCCATAGGAACACACAAGACTCAACAGCCATGTCCTGTTTCCATGGTGATAACGTGTGTATTGTTATTACTCAATCGGTCCCGTCCCGATAGACCATTTTGAGACCTGTATTTCTTTGTATTCCTTCCCTTCTTTCTGCTTTTTATTCTTTCGGATTTGTTTTCTGCTTATTTAGCATGATCCTGTTCTCTTTTACATGTGCTTGCTTTGTTACCTCCAATACCATCTGTCCAATTTGACTCTTTTGCATTTCCTCACTGATACTCTGATTGTCTCTGACCTTGTATTTTTCATCTCCATATCCTCTCTTACCTATGTTGTCTAACTCTGCACTTACACCCCCACAATTTCCTAACATGTCACATCTGTCTCATCTCTAATTCCTCTCTTGTTCTCCCCCTCCCCCTCTTTCACTGTCATCTATCTGTTTGCAAATCTTTATTGATTTGTTTTTGCTCTCCATCCCCATCTCTTGTTTTTTTTTTCTTCCTTGGCATATTTATAATCTCATCTGTGATCATTATTTATCCAAGCTGATCATTGGCTTTTTTATATATGTGTGTGTGTGTGTGTGTGCGCGTGTGGTGTGGTGATTAGATAGATTGTTCTCTCACTCTCAGTGCAGTGAACACCACTATGCTGCTAGTCAATGTTTCAGACTCATAAATATAAAGTGAACATTTCACACAGCTGTTTCATGCCCTTTGGGTCTCCATTTCCCATATTTCTCGGTTTCCTATTTTTTTCGCTCGCTGCTTTTATTATCCACTTCTCTTACTTCATGCTCCTTCATGTTTCTACTTAGCACATGTTTACTAGGGTATACCAGTATCTATGTTCCCTTACATGGGAACCCATAATTGTTTACTGCTGCATATCATGGCAATTAAATAATTATTAGCGATCTCCCTTCCTCCTGGCACGGTACCTGTAAGTAACTGTATGTACATATTTTCTACTCAATTATTTTTGTATTGTCTAGAACGGTTCTTTCTTATACCCCTTTCACACTGTACTTTTAAAACGGCATATTGACGTTTTTTTTCCATTTTAAAACATTTAAGGCTGCAGTGTGAAAGTGCCAGAGTTGATTTACCGGTTAAAGTTAACTGGTATTTCAACACGTTTAAAAAGCAGAGTCCTACACGTTTCAAAGCCGTTTTTTAGGCAGTGTGAATGGCTCTATTTCTATGGCTTTAAACGTGTCCCTTGGGGGTTAAACGGGTTGAATGTGTGAATGGTATTAAATGCTTTTTAAAATGGTTTTCACCTGCAATGTGAAAGGTCTTAAGGTTCAGACCCGTTTTAAAGTCCCATTAAAGAATACAGGGTCAATACCCGTTTCTGCAATGTGAAAGCAGTATTATATTATTGTTATGCTTTTAGTGTTCAGGTTTTGGAACGATAGTTCAATAAAAAAATGTTTTAAAAAAAATAATAATGAGCAGGGAAATGTTCAGTATAAAAAAAATACATGAAGAGACATGAGCTCTGGTAGAATCCTGTCCCTGCAAAGTGTAAAAAGAAAAAGATGATCAATAAAGAGAGTGTTTACCACCTTCAGTCTTCAAGGCATGGTTCAGGTTTTAAGGATATCCTTGAATGAGCAAAGATGGTTAAATAAAACGTGCAGGAGAAAAAAAATTCATAAACAGGTGAAATGGAGTCCCACCAATTACAGTAGGTGTCTAGATGGATACCCAGGCAAAGTCCCAACCTCATATAGCGTCAGTAGATATGTTTCGGTCCCCTTAAGGCCTTTGTTAAAATAACTGTGGTACTAATTAATACACATGTGCTAAAGCATGTTAGTCTGATTTGTGGAGAAAGGTTGGGAAATACTGGCTTATGTAATTATTTAACTTCCAGGTTTGGAAAAAGCTAAGCATCTGTGCATGCTCGGCGGTCTGGCTGTGAATGTGGAATTAACCAGACAATGATCTATCCAGGCTTGGAGTAGCCTGGCAGGGACTGGGGGATTCATCACTTTTTTAGGTGGGAGGGGTCTGGTGAAAACTTTTATCCACCAATCCCGCACTGGGCGAGTGGAGCACACAGGCTGAGCCAGGGAGAAGTAAAGGTGTGTGGGCACCTGGCCAGGAGAGGAGCCGGGAGCGCTGGTCAAGTGGACTGATGTCATGTCACACCCCGGACTCCCTTACCCTCCCAGTCTGACACTGGATCCCTCTGCAAAAAATAATGCAATGTTTCAGATTATACAGTACAATGGCTAACACCATAAAAAATTATCTATGGCTATCAGATGTAAACTTCAAAAAGCTTAAGGCCCCCATACACTATGCGATTTGGGCCAATTTCACCTGATTACAGCAGATCAGGCCAAGATGCCATGTGAGATCAGCGCAGAAAAAGCATGTGTGTAAAATGAGACCAGATCCAGTGCATGGTCCTGTGTGGATCAAGAGATCATACATGCAACACTTAAGATCTCCGGGTCGGACCCCCTCCATTCAGCAGGGAACAGGGATCTCATGCGATACATCACATGCAGATGTCTCGCATGCGATCCAGCAGTCCAGTATTTGTAGTTTCACAACATCTGGAGGGCCGCAGTATAAGACCCATGCCCTAATAGCAAAACTGTGGCAAGGCATGATGGGAATTGTAGTTTCACAACAGCTGGAGGGACATAGTTTGGACATGTCTGAGATAGTCAATAGGTCGACACCTAAAGGACGACATGCACAAGGTCATCATTGACGAAAGGTTAACTGCACATGGTTGTACCTTTTGCGTGTGTTGACATGGAAATGGTCCACACAAGAAAAGGTCTACCTGAGGTTTTCAGGTTTTTTGTTGTAAATGTCGACGCCTGAGCAAGTGGCCCCCAACTTAGTGCAGTGCATACCCTCGCGGCTTTGGGCCAGGTGCCATGATCCACTAACACTGCGGTCAGCACAATTTAACGTTCCCATGCAGAGTCCACGTGGATAAGGTATGAAAAAGTCCAAAAATGTTTTTTTTTAAAAATCATGAAAAATAATATCAAACTTCTCATGCGTCGACCATTGTGATGTTGACCTTTTTCTTGCTTTTGTCAATGTCTACCTTGTGCTTATTGATACTGTTGTCCAATCAACCATCTGCGTTCCTCGAACTAGTAGAATAGACTTATGTGTGCTGACCCGTTTCTTAATCTCTGTTTCTTTTTATTGATTTTAACACCTTATTTCTCACACATCAAAATCTAAACTCATCTTGCTTCCCTGAGCGAAATATGATGCTTCACTGAGGCGTAAATGCATCCAAATGTCACTGGATCTGTCCCCATCTCACCTGTGACAAATTCATTCTTCTGCCACCCACACACCTAGATTCCCAGTTAGAGTACTAGCTGCCTGGCACCAAGCTATGCATGTCCATGTATTACCATATCATGTGACTTATATTTAGACAGTGCTACAAACACAAAGCACAATATCTGGAACTGGCAGCAGAAACAATAAATCTTTTTAAATTATGTGACAAGCAACTGAGCCTTGAAAACCTCTATTTATACCAATGCACTGTAAAAATCATATCCTATTTAAATCTTTTCTTATACTAGACACACTAAATGTATTTGGTGTAATCTCTAAATTGAAGCTGGGGGCTGCTGTGGCACTGGGAAGCTGCAGGAGCAAAATCACTGCTGCAGTTTTATCACAATACAGTACTGTTGGCATGCCATACTGTATGTATGCACTTCATCATATTGATCAGTGGCGGATTCGGGGGGGGGGGGGCACCCAGGCACCAGGCACGTGCCCCCCCTGTAAAGTTTTTTCCCCATAGGATAATATGGAACCCGTCAATTCTGACCCCCACCCAGTTCCGACGGCTGCCAGTTCCCCCCCTGGCATCACAGAAGCTTGTGGTTCAGCTTTCTCATTCAATTCCAAATCGCTGGGCTTTCAATATGATACCAGGCTGGTCCATATTGGTCAATCGGTTCCAGAGATATTGCGGGTAAACCGATTTTTTTATTTTTGAAATGTAATTTCATGGCTGTTCATGTTCTTTGTGGGCAGATTACTCTGGAACCAAACGTTCCAGTTTCACTGGACCAAAATCATTCAAAGCCCACTCAAAAGTTCTTCAATATGATTCTTGTCTCATGTAAATGGGTCAGTTAGTTCCAAAGATATAGCCGGTTAAATTAGATGGTTAAAGGGGGGGGGGTGTGGTTTTCTCTACCCCTCACACCAGAAAATGCAGGGAGTAGGCTGGTGTAAAAGGGGCCAACCTGGGAATGCATATTCTGGTGTGAGAGGGGTATTATTTCAAATATTCGGGACCTGCAGTGCTCTGAATACAGCCAGGCTCTGCCACTGTCAGTGGCTATAACCTCTGCCTGGCGGCGGCTGTCCCCCATTTACAGTGAGCATGTATTCCCCCTTGGCAATGAGCATGTAATCCCACATGGCAACGAGCATGGAACCTCTGGCAATGAGCATGGAACCCTTGGCAATGAGCATGTAGATAAGCAGCACTTATGTAGCATAATTTTTAATAGGCATTATGGTGTATGGCATAATACATAATGGACATAATGGCGTGTAACTTAACGTGTAATGGACATTATGGTGTAAATGTTTAATGCGCGCCTTTGGTGGACAATGTGCCTGTTTATGAAGCGTATTGTGAATTTTGGCTTAATCTGTGTGGCATTTTCTGGCTCAATCCGTGTGGCATTATGTGAATTTTGGCTGATTCCATTTGGCATCATGTGTAAGGGGCAAGTATAATAGGGTCTAGTATTTTGTTGCATAATGTATAGAAGTTGTATATGGTGTGGTACACTACACTCAGGGACACGCCCCCTGTTGAGTGGTCACACCCCCTTTTCTGGATCACGCCTTCGGCGAGCGCACAACTACATCCTTCACTTTTGTCGCCATGGTGGGCCTGCGTACTTTAAATGCCAGGGCCTATTTTTAATCCTATTACCACCCTCTCTCTGCCGCTCTTTTAGCATGTACACTGGCACAACTAACACCGCCCCCTCCCCCACCTAAACCCTCTTTTATCATGGTGCCCCCCCTGTCATTTTATCCTGGATCCGCCCCTGATATTGATGGACAAAGGACTGGGCCAGAGAAATGCTTAGGTGTCAGCATGGTTTTGTACTAGCCAGTCAAACCAATGTCAAAAGGAGATCATTGTAAGGTTTTTTTTTAAAACAGGCGCCGAACGTTTGGGGGTGCCCCAGAAAGAGAAGGCAGCTTCCGGCAGTTGGGAAGTAAGAACGCTGATGTCATAAGCAGTCCCAATCTCCACACAGCTATTGCAGCACCAAGTAAATCTCAGCTTACATGGTGCTGAACACGGGGGGTTGGGAGGTAATTCAATTGAAGGTCCAATAGATTTCCTTCTATTCACACAGCTGAGATCGCATTTGTAGCCATGCACATGCACAAAATCTCTGCATTACTGAGAGGAGGTGTAGCTGTGGTCCTGGGATGTCCTAGCAGACTCATCATGCCCATGTCTCCTCTTAGTAATGCATCAGTGAAGAATCAGAGAGATAGAGGCGGCTAGAACAGAAGATGGGACAGCACCTTGCGGCAGCAGACTTCTTGGTAAGGGACTTATGGGGCCTACACACAGCGAGTGTGCTGAGCGATCTGAGCTATGCTATATCGCTCAGAACGCTTAGCACACCGCGTTGCTCAGCACACACACACAACAATGTGTAGTGCTGTGTGCTGAGCGACGCGCTGGGCCACGCACCACTATCGCTGGCCACTACACACACAGCAATGTAGGGTTATTTTCTAAGCGATCTGTGTGTATAGGCCCCATTACACCAGCAACATGCTGGTCACAAATGCTCTGGGCGTGAGGTACTAATGTTTGCATTTGTATATTGTTTTTATTGTATTAACATTAGAGATGTGCGGCGGCCACTTTTTCGGGTTTTGGTTTTGGTTTTGGATCTGGATCTCCCTTCGTGTTTTGGATCTGGATTGGTTTTGGCAAAACCACCCTTGTGGGTTTTGGTTTTGGATCTGGATTTTTATGAAAAAATGCTAAAAATAACTAAAATAACAGAATTTGGGCCTGTTTTTGCCCCTAAAGTATTATTAACCTCAATAACATTAGTTTCCACTCATTTCTAGTCAATTTTGATCACTTCACAGCTTACAAAATTGTTTTCATTTACTGTAGTTGGGCCAAAAGGGTATACCGAGGTAGCTGGATGACTAAGCTAAGCGACAGCAGTCGGCATCACATACATGTGGACCTTACACTTCCAACCTGGCATAGCGGCACTGCAGGGGCAGACAGGGTGGCAGTTTAATAAACTATCCCAAAAAAAGAGAAATGCTCCAAAGAGCAAATACAAAGAGGTATCGGCCTTGTCATGACTGGTGGTAGCAGCTTTAGCACTCCCACTATTTCCTCCTCCATCATCCTCCAAAAATGTGTTTTTATTTTATTTATTACTTTTCTTTCTTTTTCTTACTTTACAATGGACACAGCCTGTCACACTGGACACAGCCCCTTGGACACTGGACACTGCCCCTGGACACTGGACACAGCCTGTCACCCTGGACACAGCCCCTGGACAATGGATACAGCCTCTGGACACAGCTCCTGTACACTGGACACAGCCGTCACACTGGACACAGCCCCTGGACAATGGACACAGCCGTCACACTGGACACAGCCTCTGGACACCGCCCCTGGACACAGCTCCTGTACACTGGACACTGGATATATGTCGTCACACTGGACAATGGATATATGTCACGCTGGACACAGGATATATGCCGGCACACATTACATGTCACACTGGACACAGGATATATGTTGTGACTTGTGACACTGGACACAGGATATATTGTCGTCACACTGGCCACTGGATATATGTCGTCACAGTGGACACAGGATATATGTCGTCACACTGGACACAGGATATATGTCGTCACACTGGACACAGGATATATGTCGTCACACTGGACACTGGATATATGTCGTCACACTGGACACTGGATATATGTCACGCTGGACACAGGATATATGCCGGCACAGAATACATGTCACACTGGACACAGGATATATGTTGTGACTTGTGACACTGGACACAGGATATATTGTCGTCACACTGGACACTGGATAGATGTCGTCACACTGGACACATGATATATGTCGTCACACTGGACACAGGATATGTCGTCAGTCGTCACACAGGACAGGACACAGGATATATGTCGTGAGTGACTCGTGACACTGGACAATGGAAAAGATATATGTGGCATCCCAGAATTGGGGGTACCCTTGTCTTTATGCCACAGACTTACTGGTGGCCAGCACTAACTATGTTTGTACATAACTGAAGCCCATGCTGCTCCCAGGAACTGTTACAACTTGTGCTTCAGGTGTTAGCTCCCTGTACTATGTTGCTAGGCAACCACCCTGCAGTCTACACAGGAGGAACGTTAGGACCCAGCAAGGTGCTGGGAGAAAGCAGGAAGTTGAGCCCTGCCTGTTGCTGGGCAGATTGGAGTGTAACCAGTTTGCTGTGAGCAGTGAGAGGAACAAGGAAGGCAGTCAGGCAGAAGGGTGCCTGAGAGTAAGGAGTAAGCAGCACGTTACGCTGGGCGTGCTGAGGAGGGTGGTGAAGAGTGGAGCAGAGGCAGGACAGAGCAGCCAGAGAGAGACTTCTGCAGCAGCTTCCCAGTGGTGATTGATGGTTGGGAGAGAGGGAGAGAGAGCCTGCAGCCCACACTCGTGTAGAGACGCCATTCACACAGCAGCAGTGATTGACAGCAGGCAGACCGGCCTGCAGGGAGACGTGACTGACAGGAGTCAGCAACAGCACCCGGTGTGCAGGTACCATACTACCACTCCACACTGACACTGTCCTCCATTTCACGCCACAAGTTAACCCAGCACAACGCCATTTTTAGCCTGAGGCACAGTCCACCTTGCAGTGACTGCCTTTACCATCACCTTTTCAGTTATTGGAAACCTTTTGAGAAGTAACCCCAGTGTTGGCGTTGTGCCAGAGCTCAGGACATAACTTGCCTTGGATTACAACTCCTTGTATTAGCTGTTACTTCAATTTACGGTGCACCTAGGCCAAAAGGTACCTAGGACCAACAATAGAACTGCGCAGTTCAGGGACTTACTCTTTCGCCACTGGACAATTATTGTTAGTGATATATGGTTTAATATGCTGCATATTATTGTCAGTCATTTAAATGTCATTACAAATCTTTTGATTGAGGGTTGGAATTGTTTGCACTGTAGTCTTATGACATTGGTGACGCAGTATACCGTGCGAGTTGCGGTCCACAGAGGTTACCTGTGGCCCCATTGCGCACGATATCTTCTTGACGGAGTATCTTTATTCTTCCATCTTTACCTGAATTCATTGTGAATAACAGTGCATTGCATTTGTTGCAGCGTATTGTGTGAAGTGTGGCCTACCTGTGCCACAGTGGCCCCATCGCACACAATATCATAGAAGGGAAACTGTCCTCATTCGTAAACTGTTAATTGTCATTATTGTATTGTTTAATTATTTCATAGCGGTGATCCACGGTCCTTTTGCTACTAAAATAAATCCTTTTGATCACCGTCCTCACGTGTGGTGACCATTCTGTGTGGTTGTGTTGGGGTATTGTCTTCCCGTGGTGCCTTTGTCCCTCCGCCCTCTGAATTGCAGGCGAGTGAAGCAGTCAGGTAGCCACCAAGCAGTGCCGAGAGGAGAACAGGAACATCAGGTAACGGTCACACACCTGCACGCAGTCTGACAACATCACACTTGGCGTCCGCGAACAGGATTCAATGATGTCGGACTCGGACCAATCGGAGGCGCCCACATCAACCAGAAGGAGGAGACGACTTCCTGCATCACCTGTGGAAGGAAATCCAGCGGCACCAATCACCATGCCATACTACTTTGGCGCACCCTGGGTACCGACGTACTCGGGAAACAACACCCCAGGGACGCACACGCTGAAGGAATTCAAAAATCGGATACTTTCCATGACGCAGCTGTACCGGCTCGGCAACAAACAAGCGGTAGAAATACTGGTGGGGCAACTGAGAGGCCCAGCACTACGTGAAGTAAGAACGTGGGAGGCCGATGAAAAAGAAACGGCAGAGCAAATCTTTGAAAAGCTGCGGGAGATCTTCGAATCAAAGACAATAGCAGATTTGAAGAGCCGCCTGTACTCAAGAAAACAGCGACCGAATGAACCTCTGCGGGAATATGCGCTAAGCTTACAGGAAGCCATGAAGGCCATACAGCTGAGGGAAAAGACACCAAAGGAACAGGTGGATGAAACATTAACCAACCTCTTCATTGAAGGAGCGTGGGAGGAGGCGGTCAAGTCCCAATTGCGCATGTGGAGGCGACAACAACCTGACAGCTCCTTCGCCAAATTTAAGGAGACTGTCCTACAAATCCTGGGCATGAACCAGAGTGGTCGGGATGAAGATGAGGACTCAATAGAAGGGGAAGCCTGCTACCAGGCCCCAAAAGGGCAAATCACAGACGCCCTATACCCGAACAGAGCAGTTACCCAACAGGCACAAGCCCCCGCAGAACCGAGCCCACTCGAAGTGCTGACCCGCCAGATGTCCGAATTAACGCGTAATGTGACGCGCATGTCGCAAAAGCTAGAAGACTTGGACAGAAATCAAGAAAGAAACCGACACAGAAAATGGCGTCAAGATCGTGACACAAGGAACCGTCTGTGGCGGGAGGTGACCCGAGAATCGAACCGACAATCCACCAACAAGTATGATCTACAAGGCCGACCAATTTGCAGAAGGTGCCACGAGAGTGGGCACATTGTGAGGTACTGCCCAAACGCCACCTCCAGACAAGAGGATCCCGAGGCAAGAGACAGACTTTCAAGAGAAGCCCCAAAAACAATAGGGCAGAACCAAGTCCGAGTGAATGTGCCATCCGACGCTGTGGATTGGCGAATCAGAACGAGAAAGTTAACAGGCCAAGTGATGTGGTTTAACGTAGCACGTGGCTATGGAATTATCCGAAGAACAGATAATGGGAGAACCGTATATGTCCACTATACGGGCATCCAGAAGACCCATCGGAATGAATGCTTCCGGACCCTAGCAAATGGAGAGTGGGTCGAATTTGAAATGGCAAGTGGAAGGAGAGGCGTCAAGGCCATTAACGTGACAGGCCCCGGTGGTGCTGCGGTAAGAGGCGACAGAGACACAGGTCAGAGTGAACGCCAGCGCTTCACGCATCACTGTGATGACCCACACAGCCACCGGCCATATGGTCAGCAGAACCAAAGGGAAAGAAGACTACAGGAAGGTCTTGGCGAGACAGACAGGCCTAACATGAATTCTCCGCAACCTGAGCAGATGCCCAGACCACCAGAACCTAAAGTCCCCAGGAAGAGGGAATGGCTGGAAACGAGCCAGAGACCAGTCGTGATGACTCAGAGTGAAACAGAGCAGCAGTGCATGGAAGGTGTGGTTAGGCCACAATTTTCTCCAGAGCAGAAGCGTGCTGCTACACAGGGAATGGAAGATGCAGATAACGGAGAAGCCAATCCTCGACTGACAGATGTTGAAGCAACAGACCGAGGAAAGGGCAGTGAAACCGTGCATCACGTGGCAGCGGAAGAGAGGATGGACCGCATGGAACCGAAGGGCTCAGAACCCATTATGCCACTGTCTAAACCCAATGTCCCTACAGAGAACCTAAAGGAAGCTGAGAAGGCCGAAGCCCAGCCTAAGGAAGAGAGGCCCGGTAGCGAGTATGAGTATACAACGATTTCGAGTGAAAAATTCCTATTCTTGATGCAACAGGCCATCAACAGGTCCAAGAAAAGGCAGAGAGAGGAAGCACGTGCTCAATGCCGACCGCATGCAGTGATTTAAGGTGCAGTCGAAGAATACTGTTGAAGGGGAGAGAAGACATGCCTGAGGCGGAGGAGCAGGGAACCCGGGGGGACATGCCTCTGCACAACCCAGGCCCCATAGTTGACAGGCTTTTACCAGGCTTAGGTAACCCGCCCTGAATGTAATTGTAAATGCTTTAATGTATGGATGTAAGGCAGAAATGTAGAAATGTTTTACAGTTTATAGGTAATGTTATCTTGGAATGCTTTGTTTCTAAATGAGAGACTGTAACAGGACATTTGTTACTTCAGCCGCCATGCCCGCGGACGGGCATTCTTCCAGCAGGGAAGCATGTGGCATCCCAGAATTGGGGGTACCCTTGTCTTTATGCCACAGACTTACTGGTGGCCAGCACTAACTATGTTTGTACATAACTGAAGCCCATGCTGCTCCCAGGAACTGTTACAACTTGTGCTTCAGGTGTTAGCTCCCTGTACTATGTTGCTAGGCAACCACCCTGCAGTCTACACAGGAGGAACGTTAGGACCCAGCAAGGTGCTGGGAGAAAGCAGGAAGTTGAGCCCTGCCTGTTGCTGGGCAGATTGGAGTGTAACCAGTTTGCTGTGAGCAGTGAGAGGAACAAGGAAGGCAGTCAGGCAGAAGTGTGCCTGAGAGTAAGGAGTAAGCAGCACGTTACGCTGGGCGTGCTGAGGAGGGTGGTGAAGAGTGGAGCAGAGGCAGGACAGAGCAGCCAGAGAGAGACTTCTGCAGCAGCTTCCCAGTGGTGATTGATGGTTGGGAGAGAGGGAGAGAGAGCCTGCAGCCCACACTCGTGTAGAGACGCCATTCACACAGCAGCAGTGATTGACAGCAGGCAGACCGGCCTGCAGGGAGACGTGACTGACAGGAGTCAGCAACAGCACCCGGTGTGCAGGTACCATACTACCACTCCACACTGACACTGTCCTCCATTTCACGCCACAAGTTAACCCAGCACAACGCCATTTTTAGCCTGAGGCACAGTCCACCTTGCAGTGACTGCCTTTACCATCACCTTTTCAGTTATTGGAAACCTTTTGAGAAGTAACCCCAGTGTTGGCGTTGTGCCAGAGCTCAGGACATAACTTGCCTTGGATTACAACTCCTTGTATTAGCTGTTACTTCAATTTACGGTGCACCTAGGCCAAAAGGTACCTAGGACCAACAATAGAACTGCGCAGTTCAGGGACTTACTCTTTCGCCACTGGACAATTATTGTTAGTGATATATGGTTTAATATGCTGCATATTATTGTCAGTCATTTAAATGTCATTACAAATCTTTTGATTGAGGGTTGGAATTGTTTGCACTGTAGTCTTATGACATTGGTGACGCAGTATACCGTGCGAGTTGCGGTCCACAGAGGTTACCTGTGGCCCCATTGCGCACGATATCTTCTTGACGGAGTATCTTTATTCTTCCATCTTTACCTGAATTCATTGTGAATAACAGTGCATTGCATTTGTTGCAGCGTATTGTGTGAAGTGTGGCCTACCTGTGCCACAGTGGCCCCATCGCACACAATATCATAGAAGGGAAACTGTCCTCATTCGTAAACTGTTAATTGTCATTATTGTATTGTTTAATTATTTCATAGCGGTGATCCACGGTCCTTTTGCTACTAAAATAAATCCTTTTGATCACCGTCCTCACGTGTGGTGACCATTCTGTGTGGTTGTGTTGGGGTATTGTCTTCCCGTGGTGCCTTTGTCCCTCCGCCCTCTGAATTGCAGGCGAGTGAAGCAGTCAGGTAGCCACCAAGCAGTGCCGAGAGGAGAACAGGAACATCAGGTAACGGTCACACACCTGCACGCAGTCTGACAACATCACATATAGGCCGTCACACTGGACACAGCCCCTTGTATTACTGCAGCCCCTGTACACAGTGTACTACTCAGCAGCACTGCAGCCCCTGCGTGTGAGCACTGCAGCACTGAGTTAGTTAGTTAAATCACAAAAAACACAGGGTTCAGGGCTAAATAAATCACAACACAGGGCTTAGGGCTAAATAAATCACAACAGGGCACGGGCCACAGGACAGCCCCTGGACAGTGGACACTGCAGCCCCTGCGTGTGAGCACTGCAGCACCTAGTTAGTTAAATCACACTACAGGGCTCAGGCCTATAAACAGTCACTGACTCTCAAGTCTACAACACAGGGCAGTGAGGGCACAGGTCAGGTCACGGAGCGGAGCACAGCACGGAGCACATGGCACAGAGCACAGCACGGAGCACACGGAGCTTCCCAACCACCCTCTTCCCTCTCCAAGATTGGAGTGAAGATGGCGGGGCGCGCGTGCGTCTTTTATAAGATCCCGCTCCCACGAGAATCCGGCAGCGCGATGAAGACGTTCGGCCTCATTATTGGTCCGGAATTCAGGCGGGAACTCCTGAGCCGGCTCGGATCTGACCCGGATACCCGATATTCGGATCTGTCGGATCTCGGGGATCCGGACCCGCTCATCTCTAATTAACATCACACTTATATCGTTGCATTCTTTGCTTCCTCCGTACCGGTCTGCTGTTGCGGTGACTGACTTTTTGTACTGAGCATGCGCAGCCTATTGTTTGGCGTCATGTGTAGTACACACATCCCGATGCCAGCTTAAGCAAGTGACACCAGCAGGGCTTTCTTTATGTTGGATGCCACGGGTAATAATGCTGTCTCCTCTAATTAAAATTAATTACTATGCATATATTACTACCACCACCATCACAGTCCATCCCTATAGTCTGTAATTATGGTACTTGTTTCCTAGCACGGCGCCCATCTCGTTGATTGTATGCCTTAAGTTTAAGGCACTTAAGGCATACAATCAACGCGATGGACCCGATTTTGTGTCAATCACCAGCTAATTTGCCAGTGAAAGACAAAATCGGGTTGATCGCGATGCGACCGACGCGATCAACGCGATTTTCCCATAGGGAACAATGTAAAATTATTTTTAAAGTGAAAATCGGGTTGATCGCGTCGGTCTCGGGCCATTATAATGGCCCACGATGCGATCAACGCGATCAACCCAATTTTACATAGGTGACAATGTGAAATGGGCCAATATGGCCCATTTCACATTGAATATGGTTAAAAAGTATGTTTAATGCCCCCCCACCATTGTTAACGCCACCCCACTATTGACGCCAACCCGAAGCGTGGCGAGCGCAGGGAGCCCGCGAGGGGCGGCGGTACGCGTCCTCCGACCTATTCATACCCCTACTATCGACGTTGGCGTGGAGTTGATTTTATATAGTGTGGCAAGCGCAGCAAGCCACCGAGCCCGAAGCGTGGCGAGCGCAGCGAGCCCCGCGAGGGGACGCGGATACCTGTGAAGCCCGCGGGGGGACGCGGATACCTGGGATATGCCGCTGGTATTTATCATCACACACAGTATCTTTCCAGCGAGGACCAGCGGTGTCCCCTCCTCCGCTGCATGCTCTGCTGTGTTGCTGGCAGCCTAATGCTGCTGGCAATGGGTTACTGACTAATGCACATACATGATGGCCGTCTGTGTATGTGCATAGAGCTCAGACCCAGTGGGGACATAGGAAACAGAGTTAGAGCTGTCCTATATATATCATTGCAGCCCTAACCCCTTATAGCACCAGAGACGAGTCCTAAAGGGGTTCTGGCTGTTTCTTACATGGAGTCCTAATACCCAGTGCTAGGGTTCTCTCTTCTTTTCCCCCTCTTCCCCTTTCTCTCTCTCTCCTACTCACTTCCACATCACTATCTATCTATCTCATTTTTCTCTCTCTCTCTCTCTCTGTGGACATACGCGTGCCCCCCCTTCCGGTGCCATCAGGTGCGTTCTTCATCGGGTAAAACGTCAAAATACAGATTTGGGCTGGCAGAAGGGATGACGGGTCATACAAGGTTAGTGGGTGGAAGGGTGGTTTGGGCAAACTCTGCAAAGTCTCTTAATGTCTAGAGGGACGGGCAGTCTGTCAGCCATGGGTCCCCAGAGGTTCCCCCACAGGGGTTTTTTCCTCTCCTGAGTGCTGATGGATGATTCTTTATGAGTCATGAGGCTTCCGCCATCTTGTTCCTCTTATAGGACAAGTGTGTAAGAGTACTGGAACAATCTTGTTCCAGAATTCCCAATTTTATAATGCCGAGTAAAAATTTCATATATACATTTTACTTGAAATAAAAGTTTGAATTTATTTTTTAACTATATTTTGTGTGAATCTGTCTTTATTTGTATTAATAAATGCTTCCAAGGGTGAGGAGGCCACAGGGGGGGGGGCTGGTGGGGTAAATGGGAGCAGAGGTGTTAAAGGGAAGTAACACAGGGGTGGGGAGGCTGAGAGGGTGAAGGGTCAGCTTATATAGCGTATTGGGACAGGTGTGATTTCTGTAGGCTTACACCCTGATCACTGAGGTCACCATACAAATGGGAGGGGCTTATGGAGTAGGCTTACACCCTGATCACAGAGGTGACCGTACAAATGGGAGAAGCTTATGGAGTAGGCTTACACCCTGATCACTGAGGTGACCATACAAATGGGAGGAGTTTATGGAGTAATGATGAGAATGGATCATTGCCTCTGAGTAATATGCATATCTCCCAGCATTAGTGGTTTAGTATTCATACTGTATGCTGCTTAACCGCTGTTCTGCTAACCAAGCAGCGGTTTGTGTTCTTCCATCTCCCCTCTCCCACCGCGGGACAGGTGGGAGGTATAATAGTAATATGTCACCAAGAATTGGTAGCGAAACATATTTGTATGTAAGAGATTCATGAACAACAGTAATATCATATACGGGTGATAAACTCCTGATGAACAAGAAGAAGAAGAAAAAGAAGAAGAGGAAGAATTATATGTATACAGCACTTTTCTACAATAGGACTGAATTTGCTCTTCAGATACTTTTAACATAATACAGAGGTTTAAATTTCCATAAAATACAGAAACAATGGAATGTACTATACTTATGGGCCCTACATAATTTTACAAAATCACTCAGAAAGTGGCTGAAAATCACTGTGTGTGTAGCCCACACAGCGATATGTATGCAAAGCAGGCCTGACAGTTATTGTTGCTCAGAGGCACACACATCTCTGCTTGTGTGGTGGCCTCTAAGCGATAGAAGCCGCCTTGTATACCCCGGCATTACCTGCTCTCTGGGTGACGGCTGGCTTCTGCGAAGAAGGAGGAAGGACCCAGCCACCCCCAGCCATCAACTGCCGCCTACCTGCTAGGGACGTGGCCCTGCCTTCTGCATTGTGCATTGTGTATGGAAATTCGAAATTCTGATAACCACAGCGCAATATCATTTCTGCCCAGGATAACACCAAAAAAAGCTTCCACCACAAACAGCTTTAGTAATTACACAGTTGGTATCTTAGATATTATGAGAGTCAAAATAGCGATCTGAAAAACTCAAAAAACAAAAAAGGACCATAGTGCAATACTGTAAATCACTTGAAAATGATCTTCATTTTCTGCAGGCCACTCACATGAAGAAGATTAATATGCGCATGTAACAGATCTTTTTTAGAGCAGGTTCATGGATTTGTCAATCATACCTATAGCAAGATAGTGCAATACTGTGGTATAAAATGTTTAGAACAATTTATTCATGCACTCACAATGTCAAGATTGATAAAAGCATATCACCCGTTCAAGGGTATATGGTTCCCGGATAGGAAGTTGTTCCTCAAATGGGAGCACCCAGAGGTCAGCAAACTTGTCCGGGCCGTTCAGTGATCATCATCACCGAACGGACCGGACAAGTTGTGACAACGGGTGATATGCTTTTATCATTCTTGACATTGTGACTGTCAACCTTTAGTTTTCAACCATTAGGTCGACCTAAGGTCTGTTGAGCGTATGACCCATACCCCAGTAAAACACAGCTTTCTAGCTCAGGTACCTCATAGCCAATGTACATGTTGAGCCCTTGTCCTTCTCTACCATAACACCAAGACCCGGAGTGCTTATTCTGGAGTTTGATAAATGTGTCAGCACTGCAGCTCTGCAGCTCCCATAGAAACCTACAGGCTAGCACATATTTGGTTATACCTAACATTTGGAGATGCTAGTTTTAGTGCTTAAAATTACAAATTAAATACTTACAATGAAAGCAGCTAGTCTTTATCACACTGCCATGAGTACGAGCCTGATTTTATGTGGAGGGTTGGAACTGTAGCCCCATCTGCAACATTGTTTATCTGGCCCTGAGTGGGTACCTCTTTATGGCCACCAGTCCATTGACATGTCAGTCTTACACCCCATATCTTCTAATACTGGGTATTGTCACATGACCAACTACTGGCCATACTTTCTTTTAAACTGAACTTTTGGAGTGCCCCTTACCACCAGACCCCCTCCCCCATTTCGATAATGTTGTGGGCATTCTCAGCACTCTTGGAGCTTCTGGGCCTGCCCCAGTCCCTCTTTCAACTGAATAGACACAGTACACTGCAGCCTGGGGGTAGCGGGCAGTGTCAGGAATATGGGACGGGATACGGTCATATTGTCGACAGCACTTAGGTCGACACTGTTTGGTCGACAGGGGTCTAGGTCAACATGGATGAAGGTCAACAGGTCTCTAGGTCAACATGGGACAAGGTCGACATGGTTTTAGGTTGACAAATGCATTAGGTCGACATGGGTTAGGTGGACAGGTCACGAGGTGGACATGGGTTTTTCCACTGTTTTTTTAGCCGACATGTGCCGACAGGCGGTATTTCATGCCCTACCATACACAAGGGCATGGTGGGAGAATAAAATAGTGTGCCTGAAGCATTGCAAGTGAAGCGTGCAATGCAACGGGCTGCGGTTGACTTCCAACTGTGTCCATGTCGACTGTGTCGACATTCGTGTAAAAACTGTGAAAAAACATGTTGACCCCTCGACCTGTCGACCTAACCCATGTCGACTAACGCATGTGTCGACCTTAACCCACGTCGACCTTGCCCTATGTCGACCTTCACACACGTCGACCTAGAACCCTGTCGACCTTGCTGCCTGTCGACCCAACGGTGTCGACCTAAGTCGGGTCGACAATACAATCCGCACCCAATGGGACATATGTACACATGATAGCTATTACAGTATGTCAGGTACTTTTTATTTGATTTGTTCTTAACTATAAATCAGGCCTTGATCAACAGCCTTTGCCAATTTCTGAGTACATTGGGAATAGAATATATTTGCTCTAATTCATTTCTAGCCTGGAGGATTTCCCAATTAGATTAATCACTATTAACATAGTCCGTTGAGACATTTGGGATCCTCCCACCATATTAATGTTATCTGCATACTTTTTTTCCACTATAGGCTAAATAAAATAATGATGTTGCTCTACCTGGTACGAAACCAGAGGGATCTCTGTGTATTACTGTACATTTCAGTGGTATAATGCTAAATATTTGATGAACATAAAGGAAATGTAGCAATAAATCTCCCATTTCTCAGCAGTCAGATTTACTTGTAAATGTTTGCTAAAAAAATGTCGATAGGAGACTGTTGACATTGCCTGAAAAATCGACACGTGGCTTTTGTTTTTTGACCACATTGATGTTAATCATGATGACATTATTAGAATCATACTTGCCAACTTTTTGAAATTCCTCTCCCGGAGAAGCCTGGAGAGGAGTGAAAGGGGGGCAGGAAGAGGCTTCGTTTTGGGGGCGGGGCACGGCTGATGTCACCAAGCCAAGCCCCCATGACAGGCTGCAGCATCAATTTGCGGGTCCGTGGATGGGGGAGGGGCTAAAATTATGTGAAATGATACGAATCGCGTCATTTTAGCGGGATCCTCCCGGCCATTCCGGGAGGGTAGGCAAGTATGGTTAGAATGTCAAAAAAATGTTCCACTGACAGTATTGTGACCTTTGGCATACTAACCACTACCTGATTGTAATCCCAGATAGCACAGACAGCATGAGTTTTGAGCTACCTGAACTGTCACAACCACTATTTATTTTCAGCAGTTTCCAGCAGTTCTTAAAACTGCAACTGCACTTGAAATTTGGTTCTCTCTATACTATTCTTCACATGTAAAATACATTTTGAATGGAGATTTGCCTAACTTAGGCACAGATGTATCAAGCTTCTAAAAAGTGATAAAATGGAGAGTGATAAACAGCCAGCCAATCAGCTCCTCCCTGCCATATTACAAGCTGGGTATGAAAAATGACAGGTAGGTGCTGATTGGCCAGCTGTTTATCACTTTCTACTTTATCACGTCTTGAAGCTTGATACATCTGACCCAGTTTCCCCTAAATTAGTGGTTTGGTGTGGTTTTATTATTCAAGAACATGTACAAAAATATATTATGGGCAATTACAACAATCTGTTCGGCAGCCTATTTACTTTTAAATCAGTAACTAGGGAATGAGGGCATGCACTTAGACTGGAGGAGAGAAGCTTTAGAACACTTGGAAGGGCTTTTTTCCGGTCAGGGCAGTAAAATGATGTGAGGTGGTGTCAGCAGATACAATAACGCCATTTAAATTAAAGCTAGACAATAATTTATAGATAAAAATATCCATGGCTATAACCCGTATTCAAAGGTTGAACTTGATGGACATAAGTTTTTTTTTCAACCTAAACTACTATGTAACTATGGAATAAACCATATAATGGATAAAAAGTGTACAAACTGAATTCAAAGTAATCAGGGCTCAATAAAGCTTATAGACACCCAAGCAAAACTACAATCTACTGACACCCCCCCCCCCCCCTCCAACCCCACACTGCCATAAATACCCACATTTCTAATCCTATTCTTAGCAGAGTTTTTGTACTGCAGAGATTGAATAACAGAATGGATATCTGTCATGCAGTCCACGTTTCAGCAAACAAAACGTTTCAGGGGGAAATCTTCCCTTTTCGCTCTATGGGTTATATGACCCTGAATGTGGGCAATCCTGTTGCCCCAGGATCCACCACCATCCATTTCTTTTCTTTTTTCATTTCTTTGTACAGGTTGAGTACCCTTATCCGAAATACTCGGGACCATGAGCATTTGGGATAAGGGATTATTCCAGATTTCGGCATATTATTTTTTTTACATGCTAACCTGGTCCCCTGACGGTCCCTCCAATGTCCACAGTGTCCCCTGGGGTTCACGGTGACCATGGCATTCATCTTCAGTGGCATCCCCGGTGCCAAGAATGCATTGCACATGTACTTGGGTGACCAGAGCACCCACGCAATGCATCCCTAGGACCGGGGATGCCACTGAAGACGAATCCAATGGCCGCGGACACCGGGTGACGAGGTTTGAAAAAAGGTGTGTGTGTGTGTGGGGGGGGGGAGAGATATGTTCTTAGGAATATTTCAGTTTTCGAATATATGGATAAGGGATACTCAACCTGTATTGTCATTTCATAGGGGTGGACAGTGGCCTTTCCAGTTCAATTAACAAAATTGGAGAGGGGGCTAACAATGCAATCTTAAAGGTCCTGTGCTGCATGTAGCACTCTGCTCTAACCAGCTCTGGTGCCCAACATATCGGCAATACTCAACACTTGTGTCTACACATTCTCCCATTGAGACAGAATGTGCTTTAAGGCAGACGCAAGGAGAAACACTGAGCTCTCCTCTGTCCTGTAGTGACTTTGGGGTCATCCTAAAAAGTAGAGCTGTCACAAACTCAGCTGAGCTCCAGGCTTTCCAGGATTTAAGAAGAGATAGGAGGTTAATATCCTTATGTCTCCAGGTCTACAAGGTGTACTTTATAGATGTAATGGGGACCAAGTTAACATATATTGTTGAACTCTGTAGTAAAGTACATTTAAAAAAGTGTTCTGGGCTATAAAATCTGAACCAAATACAGGATATTAAAACCAATACTGAAAAATTGATTTCAATTGGAATATCCAAAATACAACCTGCTCAACAAAGGTTGGTTATTTGGAATCTGACATCCCCCGGATTCCATTTAAGTGTATTTTAATTGGAATAGTCCAAAAATTTAATATATTCACAAAAAAAACACAAATGTAATTTGCAATAGCACCATACAGTGAATTGTAACATGAGTTACACTTTGGCTAGATTGGGAGATGAACAAAAAGTACAATTTGCCTGAATTGGGAGTTGGGGAGTTGGTTGTGTGATCAGTTGTGTCACTAGGAATGAGCAGACAACAGACCCACTCTATTTTGGTATCAACTGTGACAGGAGAGACTAGGGACTGCCCATCAGCTCACAGAGCAGCTCTGGTCAAGCCCCCAGCATGAAAAGAAGGTGTATGTGTTTTAAAACTGCATTTGTGACATAAACCAGTCAGTGAACAGCCATAAACATCATAACATATTTGCATCAATGTCCAAGGTTCTTACCCCTCTTGGATTGCAATAGGCGAGCAGTTTGTGAATGGGACTTAGAGGTCTATTACGATTTGGGGTTATCAAATGTATTTACTAGAGCAATTTAGTAATGGAACGGTGTGGGGAGAGCTGGTCCGAAAAGCAGTTGTCCCCTGAATGATTAACACTAATACCAGGGATAGCATAAGAGAGGAGGGGGCCCATGTGCAGGCTCCGTATTGACCACCATGTTTCTGGTAGCATAGTGGACACTATTTGTACCAGAGACTACTGCACATGCACAGGTCTCTGGGAAAATGAGAACCATACCTTTTTCCCAAAAGAGTTTTCTACTGCATATGCAGAAATCACCAAAAAAAATGGCTGCTGGATTCTGGAAGTTTCATCTATTGTCTAAGGGCCTAATTCAGACCTGATCACAGGACACATTTCTTCTCAAAATGAGCAAAACCATGCTGCAAGATTTTTTTCACTGGGTTTTGGATTATTTTAACCCATATCCTTACAACATTTTTGATGGCATCTTCTCCATTTGAGATGCTAAACTTAGTGTAGGTATGGGCATTAACCATCCAGGCACCTCTTTCATGTTAATTAATCAACTCATAATCAACTTCCAAAGAAATGGTTTGTGGGGGCCCAAACAAACCAAGCACTTCAGCCACAAAAGTGACAAACCCGGTTGTTGAAGTGCTTGGTTTATTAAATTGGGTGAGAGGGCCCATGGACTTTTCCATTATGCATCACTCTTCTTTTCATAATGGACTGCATTAGGGGTGGTCTTTGAATTACTAATTTGCAACACATTTATACAGATATACATTTCATGTGTTTGTGCCACTGCTTTGAACAGTACAGGTGAAGGCTATTGTGACTTGTGTGGTGGTCAAAATCTAGTGAAAATGACTGGAAAATTATGAAATTGAGAAAAATACAGTACAGTAGGAACAAAAAAAAAAACAAATATGGGGGTTGTGCACATCTCTATTATAGATATGCTATAAGTAGAAGTGAAACTTCTTGGTTCTCTTCTTTTCTCTCTCTATGCATTTTCTCTAGGTGAGCTCATTTGCTCGCTTGACTTCCGATATTACCTCTATGCTGAGGATACTCAAATATACCTTTCCTCGCCTGATCTCCGTCTCTCTCTCCTTAGTCATATTTTCAACTGACTCTTTGCTATCTCCTCTTGGATGTCCCAGCGCTTTCTTAAAGTTAACATGTTTAAGCCTGAGCTGAAAATATTCCCTCCCTTAAAATCTCACCATCCAAATTTCATCTATTGATTGTTATTTTCACTTAAAAATATTTCCAGGATCCTATCACCCTGGATGGTACAAAGACACTCACCTACTCACTAGTCATCTCCAGATTGGACTATTTTAATCTCCACTTTTCTGACCTCCCTGACAAACACCTCTCTCCACTCCAATCTATCCTCAATGTTGCTGCCTGGCTCATCTTCCTCCTTCTAGATAAGTGAAATCAGATGTTGAATGAGGCCACCTTACCCACAAACCTCCCTGTTGGCGAGGCAAGGACATAGGAATTATCCACACAACTGTGGGATAGCGCCTTGTATACTTATGAACTTTCTATTAGTCTTTTATGCAACATTTTTTATTAAAAATCTCTTTTTTTTAGTAGATAAAAGGTTCAATGAAGGTATTTTGGTGTACATTCAAGGTTAATGAGCCACATCACCCAACGCATTTCATCTCCAATGAGACTTCATCAGGGTTAATAGCTATAACATTGTGGTAAACGCAACCAAGTGCATAAATAATGAAATGAGGTTCTGAAATAATCAGGGTCTAAATGGACAGACCTTGTTTGGTAAAATGAGGCTAGGGTCCAACAAATGAAGGTCCCGTCCAAGTGGCCCATATACTCAGTTTTAAAATCCTTTTAATGATATATCACCATATTCAATTCTCACCCAGCACATGCACATGCACAGAAATGCGCATGCGCATTAGGAAAACATCTGTCCCCTGTGCAAATACCCGAGGGACCGAGCAAATTAGAATCAGGCCCTTAGTCCCCTCTTGGTATATAAAAGTGCTTAATACACAAAACACTTCATTCACTTTAAAAGAGACATGCACATTAATCCTGTTTAAAATGGTATCACCAGGAAACAGTTTCTATGTGAGCCCAAAAATACCTCACAGTCTGGGGATGTTTTCACAAATCAAGCTCTGTATGGAGCTTGATTTAAAAGGGGAATATCCTATTCCATGCCTCCCATAGATTTTGTCCAAATCACCCAGCTCCACCCCCACCCGCCCTCTGGACCCCCCCCCCCCCCCCCCCCCCCCACACACACACACACACACACACACACACATACACACACATGGCCTGTTGCTTTGAGTTGTGGCATCTGGTGCACACCAGTCACTATGGCCTTACCTCCCCTTTACAGAAGTCATATATGTGTGTGTGTGTGTGTGTGTGTGTGTGTGTGTGTGTATGTGTGTGTGTGTTTGTGTGTATCTCTATGGAAAGCTGACATTCAGTGTCCACACGTGCTGTAGTATATTTTTTTTCTTATACGTTCTTCATTGTAATACATATACATATATTATAATATTATAATTATCTATACAGAAAGCTCTAATAACATAATTTACTGGAAACTTACAGTTATTCACACTCTGCAGTGCTCGTTAGAAAAAATATAGTAATTAGGCTATTCAAGATAATTAGCAGCTCTTGTACTGAAGATGAACACCGAGAAATAAGAGCTCTTCTATGACTGTGACCATGCATAGGAAATGCAGAGCTGTAGAAAAAGCTCTCAAGCGTGCACAATGCTAGACCTAGCGTGTCACGTGTACACAGCTTAGGAAGGTGAACAAGGTGAAAGGAGTGGTCGTCATTGCATTTGGGAGCCTATTCTAGTTTGATCGCTCCCCTGCACGATCACATAGGGGAGTAACATTTAGTGACCACACATGGGCATAAACATTTATGCACATGTGTAGCCGTATTGTGCGAGCAGCCAAGGCAAATTGATAATTCGCCGGACGAGGGGGAGTGGGGTCTTGCCCATGGGAACTCCCTTCGTTTTTATGGGTGTTCCCATGAAACCACTGGGCGTTCCCATGGAAATTTGACAGTTACACGGGTGCGGGGGGAGGGCAGCTGACATCAGCGGATGTCCTCCCCCCGCACCCGCCCACTTCCTGTACAGCGTCACACACACACACCCCCGGAAATCAACGTGCAAGGGGGCGGACACTCATGTGGGCGGCGTTTATATGACCCACAAAGCTGCAAATTTTGTGGGTCAACCAGAATACTCTCCTTGGTCAGATGGCTGATGATAAGCAACAATGTGGGGGTTTTTGTTGCTCTGCACATGGGAAGAACGCAGCTCATCCCTGTCCCCAGTGGATCACTAAGTGCCCCCACCCCTGATTGGTCAGCTGCCTGCCAATCCCCACAGCATAGAATGCCATTGAATGGTTTAATGCCTTCAATATTAAGCACCAATACAGTGATAATCAATGGTTAATCCATCAATGGCCATCACTAATTAAGACTTTTAGATAAATGCCAGTTATTATAAAAGGAAGCATCAGATTTGTGCTCCTTTGTTTAGCTGCAGCTGTGGGCCAGGGAGAAGAAACAGGAAAACAGATTTCCTGTAAACATTGCATATACTGAGCAGTGCTAAGAATATCATAGTCTGTATCTGTGAAGTAATGCAGGCAGATGTATTAAGCCTTGGAGAGTGATAAAGTGAAGAAAGATAAAGTACCTGCCAATTAGCTAATGTCATTTTCCAAACACAGCCTTTAATATTGCAGTTAGGAGCCAATTAGCTGGGGCTTTCTCTCTGTCCACTTTAGTGCGTACATCTGTCCCATAGGGTGGGATGTACTAAAGAAGAAAAGTGGTTGTCTTGCTGCATTTCCAAATCTATAGCATTAATGCTATATCAAGCATTATCTATAGAGCCTGCGGTCTTCTCTCCGCATTGCGCTGGTGTAAGGGATCCAACCGGATCCATCCAAGCAAGCCCTGTTGCTGCTGCGTATGGGCAGAGGGACTCCAGGGTCATAAACCCAGCAGTCAAGGGACCATCAGCCATCACAAATGGCAGCTCTTCTCAGAAAAGCTGCCCTATGTGTTGCTTATGCATATGTGAGGTGGGATGTACCACAAGTAGGTGGTACATCCCACCCATATTGATTTGGAACGGGGTTGATCAGCAGCAGTACAGTAAAGCTGGCCATACATCTACAGATTTATTGTCAGATCTGGCTGGTTGGAACAAAAATCTTATAATATCTGAATGACAGTTGTCAGTTTTCCAGCATTTCCATGTAAATGGTCAACTGTATTTTGCTCTCATCCATTACCAGGTTGTTGTTCCAACCATCCAGATCCACCAATAAATAGATGTAGATGTATTTTTCTGGAAAAGTGGAATCGAAGTGGGGCGCTCCAATAATTCTGCTGCCTTTATTTTCAAACCCGTGGATCAATCCCTATTGATCCATTGATACAAGTGACAAAAATTTGGGGGAGGGGTTTTGAAAAAAGTGGCGCTGAATGAAAAAAAGAAAAAAGAATACTTATCTTCTCATGGAAATCTCTTTTGACTTCTGATCCTTCCTTAATCGTCTCTCAATGGAGTAGATAACATGAAAAGATAAGATTTTGACAAAAAAAAGAGGGATGTGATAGTCTACTCTTTTGTAAAGGGTGTTTCGAAAAACATCCACCGTCAGCAAGGGGGCATACCTTACTTACAGTGAGATGTTGTAAGGTACATATATAAAGGTATCTTTTCCAAATGATGGGTGAGTACGGGTACGCACCCATCATTTGGAAAAGATACCTTTATATATGTACCTTACAACATCTCACTGTAAGTAAGGTATGCCCCCTTGCTGACGGTGGATGTTTTTCGAAACACCCTTTACAAAAGAGTAGACTATCACATCCCTCTTTTTTTTGTCAAAATCTTATCTTTTCATGTTATCTACTCCATTGAGAGACGATTAAGGAAGGATCAGAAGTCAAAAGAGATTTCCATGAGAAGATAAGTATTCTTTTTTCTTTTTTTCATTCAGCGCCACTTTTTTCAAAACCCCTCCCCCAAATTTTTGTCAGATGTAGATGTATATCCAGCTTAAGAGTATGTTCAAATACGTGTGGCTCAATTAGATGCAGCAGCTGATATGCAATGATGATGATGGCTATCAGCAGCTGATATAGCCACTTCTGATTGGCGCATCGCATATGGACTCCTTCAGCTATTCCTGCCCAGGACCCTTCCACCTAATTGATGTTTATTGACAGTCTGTTAGAGCTCCCTGGTTTGTGCCTGTAGTGAAATAGCGGTGCAACTTGCAGTTGATGGAGTTTGTGTGAGCGGCAGCTAGCATTAAAGGGTCACCATGTCAGAAAAGTTTGTTTGCCATTTTGTGTTAAGTGGCCAGTGAAGCAGGCAGGTGAGCTAAGTCTATTTTGTAAATCAGGCATATTATATTATATTAAGCCTCCTAAATTTGCCCTTAAAGGGGAAACGCAGGGTACTATGGAGCCATTGATGAAAATGTCTGCTGAATTGTCTGCAGGGTAACAGGATCTGGCTGCTAAACTGCAGCCCCTGATTCAGATGTTGCAAGATTACGCTGCTGTATGAGGCTCGGCAAGCTCAGATTAAAGGACAGCAGCTGCTGCATTATGAGTTAAAGAAGATGGAAAAAGGTGTACAGGAGAAATTATCGAAACTCACCCCAGCTCACGACACTGGAGCATATCTTTGAACCTTTGAGCGCTCTACAACACGTTTAAAATGTCCTGCAGAGGACTGGTCTGATAGACTGTCTCCCTGTTTAACATGGGAGGTGCAGAGAGCCTATGTGGACATGACTGTGGTTGAGGCAGGCTCCTACTCTGGCTTTAAAAAGGCTATATTCAGCAGGGTTGGGGTGATGGGCCCCAGCAAAGCCCAAGAATTTCATGACTGACAGCTGGATGCCTCTGATTATTCAGCTGGCCCAACTAGCTAGGGCCTGGTTACAGCCAGATAAAAACTCTGCAGTGCAAATTATGGAGATAGTTGGACTGGACCAGGCTTGCGAGTGTTAGACCACACAGTGCAACAATGGGCCCTCCAGGTTGACCTCCAAACTTTTAAGGAGCTGGCAGTTGTGATTGAGTGGCATCTGACCATGGGGAAATGTTATAAAGCCAGGCTAGGATTTGTTATGACCACTTGTTTGCATCATGTTTGGTCTCATATATGTATCAGTATTTTACCAGCAGTAACCAAGTCATTACGGATGAATAATCACACACTGTGTTTGCCAGTTATGAGTTTAAGTAGATATGTATGTCCAAAGAGATGTAGTAATATAAATTAACTGTAAGGCAGGACCCTGGAGCTGCATATTAGTCAAAGCACTCATTCTCATGTAAGTCAGCATATGGGCCATTGATGACTTGGAGGGTGTGTCTCTTAGGCCAATGTGAGGTGATGTCATCAGTGCATTGTGTGTCATTGTATATAGTACATAAAAATCTGGCACCCAGAGGTATCTGGTAACACACTTACATGATGTCTGGCAATAACCCAGGATTCAGGTGGTTCTGGCATACATATGTATTGTATTTATATATTGATTGTAATTACCATCTATGTTAGATCCATCTTCTGTAATACTATAGTTATCTCTTTTGCTGAAACTCAATCTAGATTGCTATAAGTATCTGTTTGGTGTAAATTTTCATGCCTTACTGTAACCATCTATATTTTGCTAATTAAATCTGGTTTGTGCGTTCGACCACAATACAATAATATATACAGTTGTACAATATTAAAAGTATTAATGTGTGCAAAACCACACCAGAGGTATGCTATACTAATAAGTACAGCTTGCATCTGCATATCAGTTGACATCGGCAGTGAGCTCACCATCGTCTCTGCGAATGTGGTTCCTACGGGAGTTGACCAGGTCCTGTCTCCCGTCAATGTGTTGTGTATCCATGCCAATGTTGCAGAGTGACCCTAGGTGTACTCAGACAGTCCAAGGCCAGCTCTTAAAGATTGCAGCTGCAGTGCCCTCCACGCCACCTTATCCGCTAATCCTTGGCTGTGACTTCCCATTGTTGCAGGAACTGTTTACATAGCACCTCAGGAGCCAGAGACCAGAGAATACCAAAGCTTGGCATCTGGGTGAACTACTGCAGCCATTGAACCATCTCAGAAAACAGAGACTGAGGCACCGTGGAACCCTGATTGTGAGAAAGTATCACTACAGGACTTTGGGTAAGACCAAAATCCTGTAGTGCCTTTGAAACTGTGAAAGTAGTTAATGGTAAGGTGGTCAATGCTTTGCCACCAAAGGGTGTACCATATTTAGTTTGAAAATTGATTTGCTATATCATGTTACCACCCCGGCCAGGATTTAGGGCTCCCCTGGTACCCGTGCCTATAATCTGGTTTTTTTTTTTAGAATTGGTATGGATTTGATAGGGTCAGTGGAAAAATGTGCTTGAGGGCATAAATATATACATGCTGGTAGTGGATTATGCCACTCGATACCCGGAGGCTGTGCCACTGCATAATATAAAGTCTAGCACTATTGCTAAAGAATTTCTAACACTGTATATCGGTCTGTTAATACCGAAAGAGGTACTAATAGACCAATGTACTCTGTTTGTTTCAAAACACATGAAAGATCTGTGCCGGTTGTTAAAGGTAGATAGAATTACTACCTCAGGTTACCAACCCCAAACATATGGCTTGGTAGAAAGGTTAATCAGACCCTTAAACAGATGATAAAAAAATGTGTGTCAAGAAAAACAAGATTGGTACTTACTCCTACTGTATTCAATGTTCACATATAGGGGGTTATTCTGGTTGATTAGCTCAGATGCGAATTCGCACTCTTTCGAATCAACCAAACCCCGCCTTGAGAATGGTTGACTGCCGCCACCCATTCACAAGGGGCCTACGAATGGCATCAATTCGCAGAATAGGGGGAACATGTCGACCAACGAAAGATGTGGAAAATGCATGCATATGTAAGGTTGCTCTGATCTGGTGATGTTAGCTAACCCCCCCAACACCCTCTTCAAGACCTCATTAGCATGAGAATGCCCAGCTGTGTTGGGTGTGTGCACCCAGCGTATGCGCATGCACACAGTGCAAACATCGGACCCTGTGCGAACGCAAGCAATCTGCAAACAGACCAGAATAAGGTCCTTAAAGAGGTACCCCAATCTTCTACACGGTTTAGTCTCTTTGAACTCCTCTATGGGAAACAACCCAGAGGAATTCTGGAATTCCAAGTTTGTGTCCCTATTGTATGGCCGACTAAGGCAGGTTGCGCCACTCCTGAAAGAAACATATGGGAAGTGCTCAGCAGCTTAAAAACATAGTTATGACGTCACCCCAGTCAACTGGTCTTTTAATCTGGGAGACAAGGTGCTAGTGCTTGTACCCACTACTGGAAACAAGATATATCCTCAATGACGGGGCCCTTATGAGATAATAGAAGCAGTGGGACCAGTCAATTACAAGGTTCGGCAGAAGGGTAGAAGGAAAGAGGTACAAATGTACCATGTACCCCTGCAGATGCTGTCATGTCTGTGCCTACTTGGAACGGATGCGGTGAGTGATTACTCTTTTTACCTGGGCCTCTTGCAGACAGACGCACTCTCTCCACAGCACATGCAGATGTATGCTGCGTGCTGGGGAGAGAGGCAGCAGCAGTCCTCTCTCTCCCTGCATAGGGAAACAGTCCCGCCATCGCTGGCAGATCAGACCCACCTGCACCATAAGCTCCCCCACCCCCCAGGTCAGTGCATGCCTGCTTCATTCTTTTGGGTGGCTGTATCTGAATGTGATACTTTATATAACAATGGACTCAAATAGATCAAAACTACAAGAGACATTCTGCCCAATCTATACAATTCAGCACTATTATTCACATACTATATGACTCATTTACTTGTAATAGGCAGCCCACAATCCCCTTCAACATTGTACATTATAAAAACTAGACTGCCAGGAGAAATGCTCTGCCTTGTAGTGTATTCATGCCATGTTGGCAGTAATGGCCTGCATTATACTATTTTTTGAAACACTTGGAACAATGTTCTGTATTTCCATTGGAGTTCATTCAGATTGGTGTTATTAAATGTAATTGGCTTGTTTGTCTCAATGGGCATACACCTGTCGTATTGTCTTGTCATGTGTACAGAGTGATTGCTCTCATTTCAGAAAATGCAAGATCATTTGGTGGCTCACGGATTAAAAACCCAGTACTGCGCTAGCCGCATTTAGAGGGAGATGCGGCTGGTATCACAGTGAGACAGATCAGGGGGGGTGACAGGAAACAGATGCAAGAATTAGACAGAGTAGAACAATACCACATTATTCTCTAGCAGAACTGTGCTCCATTATATCTTATGCCTTGAGCACCCAAAGCAAATAATGAATCAAAAATTTAGCAGAACCGTTATGCAGCCAGTATGTCAACCGGTGCCGTAAATAGACATTTTGGTGTCCTGTGCCAGAAAGCGAACTGGTGCCCTCTACTTAAAAAAGGGACCACTGGAGCATCCTTAAGTGTTTGTGCAATGCTGTATCCATCCATTCTTGCTGTGTTCACCTGCTACAAAAATAAAGACCAAGACTTCATCTGCAGTGGCATAGCTATAGCTCCACAGCCCCCGCGGTGGCGGGGAGGCGCAGAGAACATATGGGCACCAGGGGTCTGCGGGGCTATAGTTACCTGCCGTCACGGTCCCGTCTCTCCTGGCTCCGGCTGCTATAATTAAAACTGACACAGTTTTCTGTCTTCAGTATGGGGGCAGCCATTTTCTAAGAGTCAGTTTTCATTATAGCAGCAGGAGCCGGCGCCAGGAGAGACGGGGCATGGGGGAGCGCCGAGGGGAGGGCGGGGGGGGCGCCGAAAAATTTGCGGCGGGGGGGGGGGCGCAAATTAGGTAGTTACGCCACTGTTCATCTGGTCCTGTGTATGTGCTTCCTTGTCACAATACGCAAATGTATTTCGGGGTTTGCATGTTCTGTACATCTTTGCATGGGTTCTTCTGTTCCTCCGAAAACCCAAAAACATTCTGGTAGATCAATGTATGTGTGCTTGTTTACTGAAGACAGGGACTAATGTTAACAATTAGACATTATGTATATAACTATATATTAAAAGGGTAATTCATGGATAAAGCCATCTGATCATAAATATTCTGAAATCCATACAGCGTAGGTCTTGATATAAATAGACTGCGCAACAATCTATCCACTTGGTGCTAGGTAGAAGTATGCTTACCAAAGAAGTGGGGGCAAAACAGATGTCAAACAGGAGGGACAAGGAATTGGGAGGTGCATAAAATAGCTTTGGCTACAAGACAGCAACCTTGGCTATGATGTAGATAGCTTACTTTGTGTTTAACGATTTCTCCTCCCGGACCATAAAATAGTCATTGTAAGTAAAGAGAATGAATTAAAGAAAAATTCTACAATTTTTTTTTTCTTAAAGCCTAGCGGAATGGCTCAGAACACTTCCATCTGGATCTCTCACTGTGGGAGAGCAGTCTAGCGGGAACAAAGCTTTACATCAGAGGCAACTGCAGACAGCTTGAGTTCCAGCACTGGAGAGAGCCAGCGCTTGTTTTATTTGTATTACTTACAATGTGACTGCTTGTCACATAAATACTGAATGATGTTAGATGAATTAGTCACAGTTCCACCAGCGGAAAGCATGGCAATTTTCAGCCAGCAGAAGAATCACATTTAACATACAGTTCTGCACCTGTATTAACACACACTGCACACAGCATTGTGCATTATTAATGCAGGCAATAAAATTGTACTAGGAAATATTTGCTTTATACAAAATATATGTTTTTATGAGTTTACAATGCAAATATTTCTAAACGAACAAGCATCCTTATTTAGTTGCCTGCGATGAAGAGTGTAATTAAAAATAAAGTCACGTTTTCACTAGTCAGTAATAGAATAGTTGCAGTCATAGGTTACTTCTAACAGTACTTTCATGTATACACCAATTATTTTGAGAGTATGTAAGGCTGAAAATATTGTAATTCCGATCACTGTCCTCTATTATCCTTCATACGAAGCTGCCACCTTCAGTTCTGGCTACAACTTGCTATAGCATCAAAGTGTCAGTAAACATATTAGTCATCTGTGTTTTCTTCATAACATTGTCAGTAAAAAAAATATTTGTAAGGGTTGGAGAAAGCTGTTAGTTGCTATGGGAACTGTTTATATCACACAGCGGATTCAAAATCATTTTGACCAAGTGTGTGATCTTGCTATTCTAGTAGAAAATTATTTTATAAAATGATGAGTGTGAAGCTAAGGTATACATTACCTTACTATAAATAGAAATGAAATGCACAAAAGGCAGAGTATAAATCTCCCTTGGTGCTTATGGTTATATTTTAGTGAGTATCTCTTTCTACAGGAAGCACATGGATTTCCATGGTTGATCTCCCCGCCCACTTTTCCTCCATGAAAGGAGGTGAGCAGGGGGTCTGATCAGGATATGAGAGACTTGTCCATCTGATAGACACTCAATTTTCTGGAGCCTCCCAGCCGCTCTGGGAAAGCAGTCAAGTATTATGTTACCTCTAGGAGGGGGCAGAGAGGTTGAAGATGGGGGGGGGGGGGCGCAAGTACAGAGGTCTGGTGAATCAATTACATAATTACGGCCTCCCTAAATATTATTACAATTGCTGACACATTGTAAAGTATTGGGCGGGGTCATAAGACAATTCAGCTAAAAAATTGTGTCATCAGTCGCCTGTACCACCCAGAAAAGAATGGCTTAGAAGGTGCCATTAAGAACTTGCAAATAATAACACTTTCCAATGCCACAATAACTCATGTTATTGCCAGGTTTACCCAGGTTGCAGATCAGTAGAGTCCTTGAAAAATAACCTGGATCCAGTGACCCAGGATCTGAACCTGGAAGTAACCTGATAAGGCTGCAGTGTTAACAGAGTCGTGGCTAGGGAATTTCACCGGGCACCGGAGCTGAGCTCTCTGCCACCGGCTCCCCCACCCTGCTTGCCCGCTGTGCCCGGCATCAGAGACATAGTGCACCATCGGCCCACCCGCTAGCCTCCTGTTGCCGCCCGCCCACCCGCTAGCTTCCTCCTGCCTCCCGCCCACCTGCTAGCTTCCTCCTGCTACAACGCAGCCACTAGCCTTCTGAGTCCTGCTGCCACCCACTCGCTAGTTTCCTCCTGCCGCTTGCCCACCCACTACCTTCCTCCTGCTACAATGCAGGTGCTAGCCTGAGTCCTGCTGCCGCCCGCACGCTAGCTTCCTCCTGCTACAACGCCGCTAGCCTCCTAAATCCTGCTGTGGCCCGCCCACTGCTAGCTGCCTACTGCTACCGACCAGCCTCATGCTGTTGCCCGGTATTGATGTGTAGGAATGTGATGACTGGGGATAGGGGGGGGGGAATGCAGTTCAGCTAGGGTGCTGACAAACCTGGCACCAGCCCTGGCAATGAGCAAGGTCAGTCCCCTTGGCAATGAGCAATGTCAGTCCCCCTTGGCAATGAGCAATTTCATTCTCCCTTGGCAACGAGCAATTTCAGTCCCCCTTGGCAACGAGCAATTTCAGTCCCCCTTGGCAATGAGCAATTTCAGTCTCCCTTGGTAACAAGCATTAAACCCCTTGGAATCGAGCAGGAAGCCCCTGGCATAGAGCATGAAGTTCCTAGCAATGAGCATGTAGGTAAGTGGCACTTATGTGTCAAATGTGTAATGGGCATTATGGTTTGTTATATATTATGTAACTAGGTGATTCATCGCGCCCTACGGGCGCTCTTCACACCGTCGTAAGGGGCTGCGCCCCCTTAATTTGTGAACGTTTGTATATGAGAAATATGGTTAGAATTGTATGAAAGATGCCCTGTATTGCAACTTAGGTGTCCGCGAATCGCGGGAGGGGGGGTCGCGGAGGGTGCCGCGAATTGCAGGAGGGGGGGTCGCGGGGGGTGCCGCGAATTGCAGGAGGGGGGGTTGTGGGGGGGTGGATGCTGCGAATCGCGGGAGGGGAGGGATTGCAGAGAATCGCGGGAGGGGGGTCGCGGGGTGGGTTGCCGCAAATCGCGGGAGGGGGGTTACGGGGGCGGGGGTTGCGGCGAATCATGGTAGGGGGGGTCGCGGGGGGTGTGCCGTGAATCACGGAAGGGGGGGTCACGGGGTGGGGTGCCGATAATCGCGGGGGGGTGTGTGTGTGCCGTGAATCGCGGGAATGGGGGTTGCGGGGGGGGGGTGTGACGCGAATCGCCACAAGAAAAAATCAACACAGAAAGGTCAACACATGTAAATGTTGACATAAGTGTGGCACTTCATTGGTGTCCATGTCGACACATGAGAATGAATATGAAAACATTCAAAAAATGAAAAAAAAAAACTTCAAAAACTCATGTCAACCTTTTTCATTGTCGACCATAGCCATGTCAGTGTTTTCCATGTGCAATTTAATTCTGGAGCTGCCGCGAATCGCGGGGGGGTGCCGCAAATTGCGGGAGGGGGGGTCGCGGGGGTGGGTGCCGCGAATCCCGGGAGGGGGGGTTACGGGGCGGGGTTGCGGCGAATCATGGGAGGGGGGGTCGCGGGGGTGTGCCGTGAATCACGGGAGGGGGGGTCACGGAGTGGGCTGCCGAGAATCGCGGGGGAGGTGTGTGTGTGTGTGCCGTGAATCGCGGGAGTGGGGGTTGTGGGGGGGGTGTGACGCAAATCGCCACAAGAAAAAAATCAACACAGAAAGGTCAACACATGTAAATGTTGACATAAATGTGGCACTTCATTGGTGTCCATGTCGACACATGAGAATGAATATGAAAATATTCAAAAAATGAAAAAAAAAACTTCAAAAACTCATGTCAACCTTTTTCATTGTCGACCATAGCCATGTCAGTGTTTTCCATGTGCCATTTAATCCTGGGGCTGCCGCGAATCGCGGGGGGTGCCGCGATTTGCGGGAGGGGGGGGTTGCGGGGGGTGGGTGCCGCGAATCGCGGGAGAGCGGGGTTCATGGGGGTTCCGGTGGGGGGTTGTCGCGAATTGCGGGAGGGGGGGGGGTCGCGGGGGGTGCCGCGAATTGCCGGAGGGGGGGTTGCGGGGGTGTGACGCGAATCGCCACAAGAAAAAAATCAACACAGAAAGGTCAACACATGTAAATGTTGACATAAGTGTGGCACTTCATTGGTGTCCATGTCGACACATGAGAATGAATATGAGCCATGTCAGTGTTTTCCATGTGCAATTTAATTCTGGAGCTGCCGCAAATCACGGGGGGGTGCCGCGAATTGCGGGAGGGGGGGTCGCGGGGGTGGGTGCCGCGAATTGCGGGAGGTGGGGGGTCACGGGGGGTGCCGCGAATCGCGGGAGGGGGGGTTGCGGGGGGGTCAACACATGTAAATGTTGACATAAGTGTGCCACTTCATTGGTGTCCATGTCGACACATGACAATGAATATGAAAAAATTTAAAAAATGAAAAATAAATCTTCAAAAACTCATGTCAACCTTTTTCATTGTCGACCATAGCCATGTCAGTGTTTTGCATGTGCCATTTAATCCTGGGGCTGCTGCGAATTTAGGGGGGGGGGTGCCGCGAATCGCGGGAGGGGGGTCGCAGGGGGGGTGCCGCCAATCGTGCAAGGGGGGGTCGCGGGGTGGTTCTTTTTGCCGCGAATCGCGGGAGGGAGGTCGCGGTGGGGGTGTTTTTTCCGCGAATCGGGGGGGGGGTCACGGGGGAGGGTTTGCCGCGATTCGCGGGAGGGGGGGTCGCGGGGTGGTGGTTATGCCGCGAATTGCGGGAGGGGTCGTGGGGGGGTTCTTTTTGCAGCGAATCGTGGGAGGGGGGGTCGCGGGGGTGTTTTTGCTGCGAATCGCGGTAGGGGGGGCGCGGGGGGGGGAGGTTTTGCCGCAAATTGCGGGAGGGGGGCGCTCACCTGGTGGCTGTGGAGTAGCAGTGCTGGGCAACATGGGAAGGCAGTTTGTGTCTGGCACTGTCTGTGGGCTCACTGGGCCGGTTCTCTGTCACATACCTCCCAACATGACCCTCTCCAGGAGGGACACAATGCTCTGTTTCTAGACTTCCCCTTAATGTATGATTGCCATCACCTGTTTTAAACAGGTTAATTTCTCAGAAAGGTGTTCAGCACAGATGAAGGCAATCACACATTAAGAGGAAAGTCCAGGAACAGAGCGTTATAGACACAGACACCCACTTTGAGTGACAGATGTAGCCAAATATATAGGAGATGGGCATTACGGCCTTATGTGTATTGGCATTACGGCATGTGGCTTTATGTGTAATGGGTATTACAAAGTTTGCTAAAATGTGCAATGGGCATTACGGTGTGTGGTATGTTAGGCCACACCATCTTTTTGCTGTGCAATAGCCCTGTCTACTACAAATTGGGGGGCGCGAATCATGCCCTTGCTCTGGGCACTGTGGCACCTAGCTACACCACTGAGTGTTAATGGGTGACCCGGGACAACAGAACCTGGTCGCATTAAAAGCTGATCTGATGAATTACCACTTACCCATTTCCAGCCTGCGATGTGAAATCAGTTTCAAACCACTGTGACATGTCTTGAAAACATAAATCAATTAACCAGGTCAGACCTGGGATTTTAGTGGAAAATTGGTATCAGTGTGTCAGCAATCGGTGGAAGGGTTACAGTTTAGTATTTCAGTTTAGAGGGAGATTTTATTTATATACAGTACCAGCAACAATTCAAAAATGCAAAGTAAAGGCATTACAAATCAACTGTTTTTAAGTTTGGGTTTATTTTACTTGTCCAGTTTGATACAATTTTGGTGCCGCTTTTGTTGATAATTTGGGTTGCTCACCTGTTTTGCACCTTGGAAGTTTTCCATTATTTCCTGTATTGTATAGCCCAATGTTATACCTGTCATAGCCCAATGATGATAATAGCACATTTTTGGGAGGAATCCTTTTTGGATTGTCCCAGCGTGCTAGTGGTTGGAGTACTTTTGGAAGAGGTGGCCAAACTGTTTTATATTTGCATTAATTGACTGATTAAAACAAACATTGAAACACTTGTTACCCTCTTCCAGTTGATGATGATGACTGGTGTCTGCTCAAAAGCATATTTTTGTGCTTTAAACTTATGTTTTGCTAGTTACTTAGTATGCTGAGTTTCAAAATGTGAAAACACATAAAGCTCAGTATAGAAACATAATTTCACACTTTGTGTTGAGACATTTTGCATCCGCATTGTAACCAACTCTACAAATACCTTCCAACTGTCCCGATTTTTGTGAGACAGTCCCATCTTGTTTTTATCAACTGTCCAATGTGTTAATGCTGATATGATATGACCAGGGAGACAATAAGTGGAAAGCGCAGGTTACGTAATGTGTCCGTAACCTGCTTACCCTTTATACCTAGCTACGTGCGAACGTAGCGCAGCGTAGCGTACCTTTTTAATTGTATGTTATACACTTAAGCGAATAACCAGACACGACCACTGAATAGAAGTAAGGAGGTTAGAACTCCATATAAAAGGTTGTATTAAAGTCCCTAATGGACAAAAGGGGGTTACAGAAATAAGAATAAACAGGTATAACAAGTGATACAATATACTAACAATGAATACTAACAATCTCTGCTAAGGGGAAAGAATACAATAATACAAGACACAACCAGCCAACAATACTTTAAGAATAAATACCGTGAAAATGCAACCGTTTACCGTGGTCATCTAGTATGCGAAGCGCAGTCCGGTCAGAGCTCACTATCGTTCAGGAATGAGCGATAGTCCGGTAGGAAGGTCCAGGGAAGGTAGTTGTGCCGAAGAGACCCTGGCTGCTCTGGGTCGCCTATCTTATAGGGTCAGAAGGGGGAGGTCCAAAGCCATTCTCATTGGCCAGAGATCATATGTCCGGTCCACAGTGATTGGGGGTTAGACGTTGTACCTGGTCTGACCAGGTGCAGGGGAGTGAACTTTAAGAGTCCTTTGTTTGGTGGTTTCGGCGTCAGCAAGGATAAGAACCGGTTTGAGCTAGTTTCCTTTGTTAACTACTTATAACAGAAACTGTCTCTGGAATATGGATTATATCCATAACTATCGGACAGTGTACATTGCGAAATATTCGCAATGACCGGAATACTTTGCATGATGAGCTGAGCGGAACGGTACTAAACACGATACAATCAGGTGTGTGCAGGGCTAACTAAGCTATGTGTGGCGTTCTAAACCTTTTAACTATATATCATTTCGTGTAAGTGTGTTATTATGAATTTATGTGTGATAGTATGTCTACTCTTCTGGTCCACATTGTCACACATACTCGGGTATGGAAACTTTATTTGCGCAACTCTGCGAACCAAAATGGCGGCCATACTATCACAAAATGGCGTGTGTGTACCTAGACTTCCACAGTCCACCCTTTAACAGTAAATATAAAACTGTTACATTACAAAACATTTCACACGACAATACAGAAATTCATAATCCAAACAAAGAAATTGGGATCCATGAAATAAACATATAAGGGGAGTAAACCATCTGCTCTCGGCCGATCCAGGATCATGGATAAACGATGGGCCGCATTTATCGAACAATCTACTCAGGGTCACGAAGGATAATGTACAATTTTGGGATAAAAATAAAAACAGGGGTGATTACAACATATACACGTTCACAAATATGGCATCCTTTGGTAGGTATTGTTTGTGACAACAGACCCTTGAACTCTTTGTTGTCTCTCTTTTTTGGTATGCTTTTAAGTATGATGGTATTAAACATCCGGTCCTGGGTAAGGTGTCAAGTTTATAGATTCTACCTTAACCTAAGCTGGGACGGGTAACACACTCTCAGAACTCTGTATCGTCCGTCCAATGCCTGGCAGCAGGGCGGCGGCGGTATCCTTGATTTGGAAGATGAGAACGGATAGTGGGGGGGGAAAGACAAGAATAGGACCCACAACAGTAGAGAAAACTGAGAAAGGAAAAATTTTGTTAGTGATCCTTTCAACCTGTTACCAGTGGGGTGTGTCACAGTCCCTTTTGTAGCTTGTACAGGTTGCTTGACCTTAGCTGCTCTCCAGTCCTCCCGAAATGGTGCCTCTTAGCGATTTCTTTCTTTCGCCCTCGAGTGTAGGGACCTTCCGGTTTTCAGTTCTTTCGGCAGTAGGACGAACGTACCCGAATCTCTCTCTGCGACTTTGTTATTGAGGTAGTGCTGGTCAACAAGATTTGGGGTGGTTCTTTCCAAAGGTCTATCAAGCAACCTGTATATGGCAAAGCAGGGGAAACAACAACAACATCTCCTGGTTCATGGTTATGACAGTTCACAACAGGTGTCAACAAAGTCCTTTTGCTGCAGTTTTCCAGGTGTGGATACATCACTTGCATTTGTGGTCTAGGATCTCCTTGTGGGATTTCCATAACCTGTGGCTGCCCGCCAAGCAATGTTTCGATGGGGACCAATGAGGTGGAGTTCTGAGAGTGATTCTACTACTATAAAAAGAGATTATGGGGTGTACCATCAGTCCCTAAAGGTTCACACATGACTTAAACCTTTTATATAGATATTTGCATACTCAAGGGTGCTTCTGGGCTGCCATATCTATACACACAAACGTCAACACCTACATATATATATACATAAAAAACTAATAATAAATAAATAACTATAATGATTCTAGAGTGGACTGTGCAAAGCCAATTTTTGTATTACCTGCAGAGGATCCTGCTGGAGGAGGGATGTGGAGATGGCTCTGTGGGAACAGCCGTTGCAGTTTCTTTCCTCCAGACAAGTAAGGCATGATTCTGTCGTCTTACCTGTCTGTGGCCACACCAGTAATTTCGGACTAATTTTTCCACATACCTTCCCTGTCAAGACAAGTCAGGCCATGGGCTATCTCTGTCCTGACAGTTTGGCATGTTCTCAGAGTCACTGGTTTTCCTTGTCCATCTTTCTATTCCTGTCCACATCCCTTCGGCTTCCAGACTGCTTCTCCTGCAGGGGACACAAATCTTGTATTACTATGTGAATATACTGACATTTATAGGGGGAACACAAACATTATCCGCAGAGCGCATGGCTCACCCAGCTGCCTTGCCAGCATGTTCATTATCAAGTGACACTGAATCCTCATTGAGGATGTGGTTTTTACACTTGATAACAGCCACTCTGTCCGGCAGCTGTATGATTGTCAAGAATCTTTTAAACTTACAACGCTTGCGCCACTGGAGTGCCAGCTACTGAAACAGAACATCTGAGGCGCCATAGGGCCTAAGATCTTTTGTATTACCCCAACAAACATACTTGGAGTCGGCATGAATATTTGACTGTTTTTCTCTCAGCCCGCAGTACTACTAATGAGACTGCTGTTGCTGAGTGAGACGTCCAATGGGTTCAGCCTCTACTATGCCTTTTCCATCTATTACGGTATAGCCAGTGTACAATTTTCCCTCTCGGTGTTGTGGAAAGAACGAAAAAAAAATGAATTACCTCTTCCAATGGGTTGTTACCACCCTTTGGGGGCATGCTGCAAAGGTCTGATTCAAACATGTCATGCAATCATATTCATCTCGGCTCCCACTAAATTCCACTATTCCAGCAACCTCAGCACCACTCCACCCTTTGTGCCTTAGTGGGCACACCTGGTAAGAGTGTTGCTGGGTTTACATTACTGGTAACATCACTGCAGGTTCCCATTTAGTGAACTTGGCTGATGAATATTTTTTTTTTTTTTCACATGTTTAGGCAGAATTTTAGGAGTGTCCAGACTATATGAGGAGCATAAACAGTTAAAACACACCCCAACACCACATTCTCAGTTTTGTTTACCAGTAGTGCTATGGCAACTACACTGTGTAGACAAATATGAAGTGCTTAAGTAATAGGGTTTAATTGTACACTGCAGTACGATATTGGTCAGGCTGGCATCACCAGGTTTCTTACGTCACTATATCTGCCGCCCCCTCAGCAGGTCTAATATTCTAAATCACATGGTCTCTTATGTCAGTTTTACCCATGGCAAAAGGCTGTAATCAGGCCTATTTCTTCTTCTTTACTATCCACATCTGTCTGTGAAGACATGGGTATTGTGATTGCACCTATTTATATGTAAATGCGTTTTACAACCCTTTTCATTCTTTGTAGAAGGGAAATGCTTTGTGTATTACTTGGACTGCTTTTCACAAGATGGTGGCTGTGGTTGCCCTGGGTAACATTAGGAGTAATGCTTACAGTTATTGGGACTTTGTTCAAAATTTACTGAAAAATATCTATATTGTGACTACTCGCTTTACAGGGTACCGCATATTCACAATGGTATTTCTCTGCTGGGGGTGCGACAGATTCTTCGAACTGTTTTTCTATGATTTGTGGGTCTCTGGAACAGAAGGGTAGGGGAAGGAGAAAAAATTGGAAAAAGAGAGAGAGAGAAAAAACTCAAAAAAAAAAGTAGAAGATATTAATGACAGTATTGTGTACATTTATTTTCAACAGAAACATTTTTTTTTCTTTTATTTTGAGGACGCCAGGATTTAGCACTATGGGGGAATTGGCTCTCAACTATTTGGTTCTTACCCTTTTCAACTCCTGTTCAGATTCGTAAGCCCTCCCTTTCTTTCTGTTTCCCAGTGTGGTTGTGACTATGGGCTGTGTCTAGGGGTGTTTAGCTAAAAGTTCTCTTTTGGGAACCTTGTTATTTCACTGGGTATTTTCCCGGCTCAACCTCAGGTTTCGAATGGTGAAGCTGTACTTTGGGGCGCTATACTTTCTGTTTTTAACAGGGTTTCTATTGAAGCTATGGTTGCCATTGATCCTGTGTCCTTCCCATCTTTAGTTCAAAGGGAACTCGGTATTTGTGCTGTAGTTTTTAGCTACCTTAGATGGATTTGACTCTATAACAGTGGAATACAACATTAGCCTCTGAGGACTGTCCAGCATATCTTGCACCTCTTGTGTAAGATTTCTAGGAGTGTCTAGGAATACCCCATCGGGAGTGCAATAGATGACACATCCCATTTTACATAGTAAATCTCTACCCAGGAGGTTAGTCGGGCCACCGCAGCCAACAGAAAAGAGTGTTTGGTATGCAGAGGCCCGCTTGTAACCTCTGCTGGTTTCGTCAGTGGGTAATGTTGTATTTTTCCTGTTACCCCAATTGCTGCTACTAATTGCTTGACACAACCTAGACCAGGAGGGAATGTTGTTAACGGGTTAGGTACAAAAAAAAACTTTATATTTAAACTATTCTACTTACCCATATCTGAGGCTCCTCCCTCAGATATTGTCTTATGTTACCTGGATGTGGGGTGTATGTGTGTCCTACTCCTTGTTTGCATATATGTGTCATGCTTAGGGCGGCGTTGGCTACTAGGTGGGGCTATGGCTATGTGTTGAGACCTACCTGTCTTCTCCCATTGTGTCTCTCAGTTACTTACATATGTGTTATGTTTTCTATGGTTATTTACCCTGCAATGTTTGGCTATGTGTCCATTGTTTCCACATTTGAAACATACTATTTGGTTTTGTCTTTCTGTCATAAATTGTTTGTCCAGATCAACAGCAGATTTCTTTAAAGTGCGTACTGACATCTGTCTGCAGTTGGGGTGAATGGTTTCTATGTTGGTTCTCAGATTTTTCCTAGGACCTTGTATCAGCACAGAGACAATCCCTCCCTTAAGATGTATGTTGTCCCTGGGGCTGTGGATACCAGAGTGTTTTGGCAACGCCTGTAAAGCACGGTTGAAATATCCGCTGGTGGACTCACCATCTTTCTGTGTGATGGTGAACCCTAGGGTATTTTCAACTGTCCCTGGGAAATATACACCCAATTGTATATTTATTAGGCGTATATTTTCCTGGTTGCCCTGTTCAGTTAAGATCTTATCGCCCTCCACACCACTGTCCCGAATGAACTTCTGGACATCTATATGTGAAGGGAGGCAAGCTCTCAACATGTATCGCCAATCCTTATTGGTGGGCTCATCTGAATTTCCTCGCTCCCTTACAAATTTCTGACACTTTGCCAGATCTTTGCTGGGATCAGGGAAATTTTTGATGATTGAATGACGTTCCAATCGTGTCCATGTATTGTGTACGTCACTATCCTTTACAGGCATTACCTCATCCTCGTCTCCCCGTCCACAAGGAGGTTCCACTGTGTGCAGAGGGTGGATCTGTATTCCCCCTGCACCATTGGACAACATCCCAGGAGCAACTATCTCTGTGCTGTGTTGTGTGTACTTACCTGTGTCTAATACTATGCTGTTGACATCAGCCGTCTCCTCCTCCTGTGCTGGGACCCCAGCAGTGGGTTGCGCCTTTCCCTCAAGCATGTTAAGGGCATGGGAGACGGCCAGTGCCAACAGCTGCTCGTTCTCCTCTCGGGTTTCCTTATAAGGGGGTAAGACAGGGTACAAATTAGTAACAGATACCTTATTACTTACGTCTTTCTTATAAGTCATTAACCCCTTCGGCACATATGGGGGTGGGGGAGTTGATTCTATTGCGGCAACGGTTGCATTTTTATTGTGGCTGATTGTGTCCGATATTGCCAGACCTTTGATTCCCCATTGTTCCTGTCCTTCCTTCTGCCACAATTTAAGAATATCTATATGCTTCACTCTCTCCTTACGGCTGGAGAGTAGGCATATTTCATCTTTTACTGCCGATAAGATTTCTGGATCGAAGCTACCAACACTGGGAAATTCTAACTTGCTGCCTTGTGTCATTTTTCTCCATTTATTTTGGTAAACAACTGCGAGTTCACCGTGCTTCCTGCACATAATAAAAGCAGCCGATCCTTTTGGCTGGCTTGCTTCCTCCCTAACATGCACGTTATCACAGCGTGACCCGTTATTACCCATAATTACAGGAATAAACGTTCACGCCTAATAGATAATCGGTGGGTTATTTCTTATCTGAGAGCTCCCCAACCACTCACTTCTCCACACAGCGACACTTCAACGCAATCAAGCGAAGAGCCCACAATGCGAGGTAATGTTACTCAATCACCAATGCTCTCAACTAGCCGCGCACGTCTAGTTGACCTACAAGGTGCGGCACAATTTTTCCAGGGTATAACAAACTTGCTTTCTTATACCCCCAAAAATCGGATTTCTAAAGTAGCTAATCGGAAACAAGTGCGTTCTGATATATCTTCTTGTACCCTCCTAGCGGAATCAATTCCACTGAAGGGGCAGTTCCTATGGGCACGTCGTCACGTGAACCCGGTCCTAACTGGACTGTCCTACACTGGACTACACTGCGCTGAGTCGTGTCGTCACACACCCGTTCGCCTCAGTTATGTTTCACACTGGGCGCTAGTTACACCTAGGTCTTATGCTTATTTTTGAAATATTTCTGTACAGAAAATTTTCCCAGGCCGGTAGCTTTTCACTAGATTCTTATGCAGGTATAAATCCCTTATAATAAGCTATAGGAATCTATTAAAATAATGCTTGAGTTGCTTGCTTATGAGAAAATGAACAAAAAGAAAAACTTATTTTCTTTTATTAATCACCGCTTCATTCGCAGTATATTACTATACTGTTTAAATAAAGCTAGTGGTTTAATACTGTTCACTTCTTAATTCCTATGTGTGCTGCGTGTGCAGTACCAATGAACATCCACGTGTATACGTGTGTTTGTTCACAGGCCGCCGATGAATCGGCCACCCACGTGTTCTATAGTGTATTTGCAAGGTTGCGCTCGGGTTTCGCTATACGCAGTAATTGCGTCTAAATGTGGAATAAGTCCCTTAACTCTGTCCGAGATTTACGTACCAAGATGCGAAATAAATCCCGCACTTAATCCGTAAATCACGTACAAAGATGCGAAACTTTCCCGATGTGGGCACGTGCGCGCGCACCTTGCGTAATACACAATAGACGCTTTACGTTACTGCAAAAGGCCCAGGACTTGTCGCCACGTGGCGGAGTCCCTGTTTTTGCGGTAACTAACAATAAACAATTATAGTTTTGCACAGAGGGGATCCTCTATGTACTATAATAAACACAGATTCCACGTGTGCGAACCTTATCGCACGTGGTACATATACTGTAATGAACAAGCAACTCAAGACACTATACCCCGTTAAACTACTTGTGGCAGGCAGAAGTACAGTTTACTACACACTTAATATATGCTTTTAAACACGTGGCTTTCACTTATTGTGCCCCGGGTTTCAACGCTAGCACTTCCCGAACCCCGCACCGCCGCGGACCCGGCCTATCCAGCAATGGATAATACCTCCACCCTTTTGCTGGTATAGGTCGGGCCGCACGCCTGGTACTGAGTTCTGGAATGTGAAACGACCGGACGATGTCCCCAATTGTTAATGCTGATATGATATGACCAGGGAGACAATAAGTGGAAAGCGCAGGTTACGTAATGTGTCCGTAACCTGCTTACCCTTTATACCTAGCTACGTGCGAACGTAGCGCAGCGTAGCGTACCTTTTTAATTGTATGTTATACACTTAAGCGAATAACCAGACACGACCACTGAATAGAAGTAAGGAGGTTAGAACTCCATATAAAAGGTTGTATTAAAGTCCCTAATGGACAAAAGGGGGTTACAGAAATAAGAATAAACAGGTATAACAAGTGATACAATATACTAACAATGAATACTAACAATCTCTGCTAAGGGGAAAGAATACAATAATACAAGACACAACCAGCCAACAATACTTTAAGAATAAATACCGTGAAAATGCAACCGTTTACCGTGGTCATCTAGTATGCGAAGCGCAGTCCGGTCAGAGCTCACTATCGTTCAGGAATGAGCGATAGTCCGGTAGGAAGGTCCAGGGAAGGTAGTTGTGCCGAAGAGACCCTGGCTGCTCTGGGTCGCCTATCTTATAGGGTCAGAAGGGGGAGGTCCAAAGCCATTCTCATTGGCCAGAGATCATATGTCCGGTCCACAGTGATTGGGGGTTAGACGTTGTACCTGGTCTGACCAGGTGCAGGGGAGTGAACTTTAAGAGTCCTTTGTTTGGTGGTTTCGGCGTCAGCAAGGATAAGAACCGGTTTGAGCTAGTTTCCTTTGTTAACTACTTATAACAGAAACTGTCTCTGGAATATGGATTATATCCATAACTATCGGACAGTGTACATTGCGAAATATTCGCAATGACCGGAATACTTTGCATGATGAGCTGAGCGGAACGGTACTAAACACGATACAATCAGGTGTGTGCAGGGCTAACTAAGCTATGTGTGGCGTTCTAAACCTTTTAACTATATATCATTTCGTGTAAGTGTGTTATTATGAATTTATGTGTGATAGTATGTCTACTCTTCTGGTCCACATTGTCACACATACTCGGGTATGGAAACTTTATTTGCGCAACTCTGCGAACCAAAATGGCGGCCATACTATCACAAAATGGCGTGTGTGTACCTAGACTTCCACAAATGTCAACAGGGAGGGCTCCCTGTCACTCATTGCTCTGCTTAGGTCAAGTGCGCATTCCAGAAAAGGAGACATGGCCTCAGCAAAAAGGGGAATAGATTTGGGAGAATGCCATGATCATGAGTCACACCTCACATTAGCAGTGAAGTGACAGGTAGCCTCCCATCTGGCCCCCTTCCCGAGGGATACTGCTGCCTGTGGGTGGGTGGGAGAGTCCAAAATATCAGGATAGTTAAGAGTTATGATATTACAAGATAAAAAAAATAGTCAAATATTATTCAGTGTACTATTTTCATCCCACATTTCAGCAGTGTATCTCCGTCTTTTCAGGAAATTAATGTTGATGTGTGTCAAGCATTTTAAGGTATCTTTGTACTTTATACAGTATGTGAAAGTGACAGATACTCTACTTCCTCTTCAGGTCTATACATGTCCAAATATGTTTTATCAATTACTCCACGCACAGCAAACCTGTGGAAATGTGACTTCCTTCACTCAGTCTACACAGCATACTCACAGCTGGAGATAAATCTATTGTTGGCTCCTGGTGTGAATATCATCCATCAGACACTGTCACTTTGCGGCACATATCTCCACAGATGTTGTTCATTAGGAAAATTCCAGAGGATCTGCAGCAGATACAGGCATACAGTAGATCTGCTTCAAACACGACCTCTAGATGGGGCTATTTTCATCTTAAATCTATAACACAGCACACAATATTTTGTCCCTATATAGAACATCTCTTTAAACAATGCTATACATCTCTGCTGCATATATGTCACATACTGTGTTACCCAAGGTGTTTATGTGGGCCTTTCTAAGTTAGGACTAGATGCTACCTTACAGATCTAGGCAATAACTCCTTGGCAATATCTCCACAAGCTTTTTTTTTGCAGGCGGTAGCAGAGAGGCTAGCTTCATATGCACACAGTCCAGTAACTTAATGTGACTGCCTTGATAAATAGAATAATCTAGCAAAACTATTAAAAGAGAGTAAGAGGACATGGGTTCAGGGAACAGTATGCACAAAGTAATCATCAGCAAACAAATGGCATGCAGTCCGAGACCAATAAAACAATACAGATACGTGATAATGGTTGGTAATATGGTAAAAGGTTACGTAAGAGGCAATAGGTCTACTGGCAATTAAATTATACTTTATCCTAAATGCTGTAGTACCTCCTTAACTATCACTAATAGAAAATACAGTTTCCCAATTACCATAACATGGTATATCGGTATCCTAAGCACACAATAACTAGTAAACCCCAGACTGGTCAGTTATTCACTTAAAAGAACCCAGAGTTGTTTCATTGTAGCACTTAATTACTAGCTGGTCACTGTCCTAAGTACATGCATGTACTTGTATTCCAGAATAGGTAACATTAGCATCTAATGCTTATATTTCTTGATTCAGAGAAACCAATATTTTCAATTGACCAGTGGTAAGGCACAATTATCTTCAGCACTCAGTAATATGTATAGCTCAGTTCTTAAGCTGGGTCCACACTAAGGGCCTTATTCAGATCTGAGCTCAGTACAAATTTGTCTGGAAAATGGGCAAAACCATGTGCACTGCAGGTGGGGCAGATGTAACATGTATAGAGAGAGTTAGATTTGTGTGAGTTATTTTGTTTCTGTGCAGGGTAAATACTGGCTGCATTATTTTAACACTGCAATTTAGATTTCAGTTTCAGCACACCCCATCCAAGTTTAACTCTCTTTGCACAGGTTACATCTGCCCCATCTGCAATGCACATGGTTTTGCCCATTTGCCAAACAAATTTGTGCTGAGCTCAGATCTGAATAAGGCCCTAAGTGATATGTTGTCTAACCATGTTGCTGGCATTATGTATTTCCGTGGGTAGTCAGCGGCATTCTCTGATGGCCCTAAATGCAGGCCCCATGAGAGATGTTGCCAAATGCAGCATAGCCCCTGCCATCTTTGCCTACATTAGCAAATGTACATGTGTTTCCCAATGCCGGCTCTACTGCCAGATCTGTCACTACCAAATAAGTGTATTCAATTCGTCCAGTTTTTCTACTAGTTTCCCTATGCAATTGCACTGGTTTTCAGACGTTTTTTCCGCTGATGCAGTTTCTCTTTGGTAAAAAGACGAAATTGCATCACCATTCACAAAGCCAGGTCCTGTGTCTGCCAATTAGAGCTATTCAAACTTTTCCGCTAGTCAAAAAAAAAAGGACTTTCCCTATACAATTGTATACATTTTCAGATGGTTTTTCAACCAATGCAGATTCCCTTGTGTAAAAAAATTGAAAATACATTGCCAGAAGAATGTCCAAAACCGCCTCAGTTTATTCGCCGATCCATGTGTTTTCTGACCGTGTTGATTCTTCAAACAGTCGAAAAATCGGCACTATAAGTGAATACTGTAGGTGAGATGTAATTTCATCGAAAAGTGCTGAATCGTCGGAAAAATCCGCAGTAATAGAATACTGCCAATTTTAGGATGGGAACACATTTTATAGTGTGTACCCAACCGAATTGTACTTCTAGTCAATAGATGCATCCTCAAGCATCTAGCCTCAATACATAACCATAACTTTGCTATCATTTGGTATTTTCCTTTGCCGTAATTGTGTCTTACTATGCCTATAGATGCTTAATTTCATATATCAAACTTGTAGAGGGAAGAATGGTGACAGTTAATCCCATGGGAGACATGATTTCACGTTCAAGGAAGCATTTATTGAATTTTGTGATATTATGAAAAGGAAAGAACAGATACAAGCAATTCCATAACCTTTGTCAATTGTACACGTTTTGCACAATATTCGATTTGCTGTCCTACCAACTTTTTTAATCTGCATTTTAATTTGTGATCTGGAGATGACAGATAATCATGAAAAATAGATGTGACTGGTGTTATTGTGTTTGTGTTTCTTTGAAAGTGTGTTTGTACATTTAAGTTGAGTTTTCTACGTTGAATAAGGTATTTGCTTTCAGAAGTGCACTAAAGCACACACATGCTGTTAAGTGACACGATCATTGCTCCAAACACAAAGGCCGGAAAGCCAACTGGTAACTTGCCGGGCTGTGAATCGGGAGGACTGCAGATCGAAACTCGCTCTCTACATCGATATTGATTTATAGTAAATTCCAAAACATATTTGCATAGGCATTTCCATACACATGGAATCCACGATACGCACGGTACACACTTGCAGCTGTTCGATAATTGCTCAATTTGCAAATTCTCTTTTTAAATATCCATGCTGAATTTGCCTGCAATTTTTTCCACAGACTAGACAACTTTATTTTAATATTTCAACATGCAAGGAATTCTAGCTTTATGTATGCACCCATATTATTTTGCTGTAGAAATCCATTAATCAGTTGATTTTATTTGCTGTTATTATTATTATTTGTATATCTCAAGGGGCATACAAAGGGGGTGATTTTTATCCCATTTCTAAGTGATCTGACTAGATTGCTTAGAAATGAATCACGGATCGCTCTGTGTGTATTGCCCTGGGTGATGGTGATGTGCGGCCCCTGCTTGCACTGTCTAGGAAAAACATACTTCCCCCAGCACCCTGAATGATACCAGTAACATGATGTAAGTCCTACTAGTAAGCCCGCTCGAAGCTAATGCTTCGAAAGCTAGTAAATGTAGTTCCACTTGCTGCCAACAGATGGCAGTGTTTCAGAGACACATGGACACTAGACATATATATTATAGATATGGTAACAGAATTCAGAGATCTTGGCTACATATATTTGTGCAAATATATGATTAATCCCCCAAGCTGTCATCAAGGTTTCTCTGTGTATTGGGGGTCCCTAGCGCTATATCTAGCTGCAAGGTGCGGCACCCCAAAAAACTGCATAAACCAGAAATCCCATGGGAGAAAACCAGTGAAAAAACTATATTGTTAATAAGTCTTAGTGTTAGGAAGCTGAAGCTATATACAGAAAGATAATGAAATTTAATTAAAATATTATAGAAATAGTGTTAGTGAAGCCATTGGTAAGTGTTAATAGAGCCATCCAACCCAACCAATCCAGGGGCATCGCACCCCACACCTCCGTGACCTAAATCTGGGTCTATGATTAACCTGCAAAGAGCCTCATTATTTTGCTAGATCATAGGACTTTGTCTATAACCAGTAGGCAAAACCCTGCGCTGCAGATCGCTCATCATGGTGTGCATCACAGGTGTACCGCGATGTGTGCTGAGTGATCATGCTTACGCCCATCACGCAGCACGGAGACCAGGTTGCCCCGTGTATACTGGGCTCAACTCACATTTGCACTGGTAAACTCATGTTATGGTGAGTGAATGCACATGCATGTGCGACAGAATACACAGATATGCATGGGGTGGATTTTCTATCTGTGGGGACATAGAAACATGCGCAGTCATTCGGTAATCAATTGTCTTAGGAATTTGCACAACGGCAATCAGGTCTGAACCCACAGAGCCCTGATCTCAACTCTATCAAACACCAATGGGATGAAGTGGAACAGAGATTGCGAGCCAGACATTCTCTTTCAACATCAGCGCCTGACATCATAAATGCTCTACAGAAGGAATGGGCACAAATTTCCACAGAAACACTCCAAAATCTTGTGGACAGTCTTCCAAGGAGAGTGAAAGCAGTTATAGTTGCAAAAGGGGAATCAAATCCATATTAAAGTATTTGTATACAATTAATGGTGTAATGGTCTGGCATCCGATTACTTTTGTCTATAAAGTGTATCAATGCTGCTTTCAGGGAAGCAGAAGCAATAGCAACTCCGTCCACATCTGAAATAGCCACAGGATGTATTTTTAACTACACCAGATATGAAAGTACAAGATTTATTTCTAATTTTATTATTTATTTAATTGTTGGCCTCTTCATTTGTATGCCTGTGTACATCTAGAAATGTAATTAGGCAATGCAAAGCAATACAAGGTCTTATACCCACAAACCCACTACCAGAATGGTTAGATAGTAAGAAAAAATAAAATTCAAGATATACATTTTTATTAACATACTGCAGTGGGTACAAACACAGATATACTACACAGCACACGGTTTATATTCTTGGCATGTTACAATAAAGTCCCAATTTTCCAAGATGAAGGCTACAGTCAAGTGTGGCCAGTCCCAGTCCTTAGAAAATATAAAACAATATTAGTTATAAATAATAGCACTGGGGGGCACCAGAATTGGGGCGAAGGGCGCCAGCGGCAGGTGCGATTTTAAATCTCCTCCAACCGCACATCACTGGGTTAGAGAGGAGTGACTACGTCTGCAGCTGCCTCTCTCCCCAGCACAGTACACAGTAGCATGTGTGCTTTGCTGGGGAGAGATGCTGCTGCTGTCACTCTACTCTCTCCCTTCTCCAACTGCAGCTGTCTACAATCGAGAGCCCAGCCCCTCCCCTCCCCCTAACAGACCCACTAGGTGCAGTAATGGTAGAAAACATCATGACATCGGTGGGGTCGGGGATGGTCGTACGAATGCGTGCTCCCATCCTCAGCCCCCGGAGAAGGGGTGCCTCATGGTTGGGAGGAGGACGATGGAAGAGGACGGAGGGGGAGAGAGCAGAGGAGCACAGAGTGTCTCTGACCTCCGCCCGGAGACAGGCGGTGCCACAGCCCCCGGCATGAACCCCCAGGCAGGGTGACACCTATCGGCCGGAAACTCCCTTGTGAAGGGAGGGAAGCTTCCTGGTCAGCAGGTCCTGCGCCCGCTACACCCCAGACACTCGACCTGTAGGCCCTGGCTGTATGACCTCTGGGGATGGAATAGCCTGTCTGCCCCCATCCAATGTCCCAGCTCCAGGGTGAACCCAGCGATGCCCCCACCCCCCGGGAGAAGCCCCCAAAGAGGAGCCCCCAAATCTGGCCCTAGGATTCACAGACTCTTCCCTCCCCCCTCCAGCTGTGGCTCCAACCAGGGCACCTGAAACACTGCCCCCTCTCCCCTAGCCCCACAGCAGGACAGTCTCACCCCTGCCAGGTTACATCTAGCGTATACCTGTATGTGTTATGTATATCTGTGCTCACTGTGTAACTATTACCTAACGGGCTGTTGCACAGCAATACAAATCTAATTCCTACTATACGCAAGTATACCTGGCCAATAAAGCGGATTCTGAAAAATTAGAACAGTAAAGGAAATGGGGTTGCAATTACTTTTCCAATGCCAGATACTGCTCATAGAGCACATTTATTTTCCCAGTCTTCTGTAAGACACCTGAAACATGGAAAGGAGTACTCACCTTTACAAGTAAATATGGAAAGGAGTACTCACCTACAGTACGAGAGCATAGTTGCCTACCCTCCTGCATTCTGCAGGAGACTCTGAAACAGCAGCAATCTCCCTCTCTCCCTCATTATTCTAGCAATCTCCCTCATTTCACCTAGCCCACATTACACTGTTACATTTTTGGGGAAAAAAGGAATGACAGATAGATACATCAGCAACATTTCCCAGCACTTTAGCAAGTATAGTAACTCTTGCTTACTGCTTTGGGGCTCATCTACATTTGGATATAAGTAATTTTAAATTACACACTCACGCTTCTAGGTGCCACGTTCACAATCTCTTTTCACAATCTGTCCATATATGGAACAAGACACGCCCTTTGGGTGGAGCATGACATGCCCCCTCAATGGGGCGCTTTGCAAAATTATATTACCAACTATAATCTTCCTGAAACTATTTTTCTAAAGTAAGCAAGTATGTTGTAAAGGTATCTGCAATTACAGATGCACCACACCTCTTTAGTGGCATAGTTCATAAAAAAAAACCTTCGTTGACGATCAGCTATCCAACCGTTGTGCTGCTGTGTAACTACAAGTACCAGCATGCCAATAACAGTCACAGGTTGCCTGAGCCTGCTACAGTTTCCAATCCAATTAAAAACAAATGAGACATTTTCCCAGCTTGCTACAAATATCAAAGCACCAGTTTCATTACTCCTCCCTTATAATTTCAGATCAGTCTTGTTAAGTCCCTATGTTGCTCCATAACAGCGGGAAACCACATGTACCCACTTCTATCTCATTACAGCAGGCTTTCTTTTTGCAAGTGCCTGTTCTTTAATAGCCAAAAAGCTCTTAGCAGACCACTTGTCCTGTCATTTTCAAATCACTCAAGTGACTAGAGAATTTGTGAGCAGCAGATATAGATACTCATGTCAGCTATCCCTTAGGAGAATGGAAGTTTATTTGTGTGAAGATTACTTGTGATCTTGGTTCAGTTTAGTATTGTGAGCATCCTGATGCCCACCCTCTCTAAGAATCATCCCAATGCCCACCATCTCTAAGGACCATGATACATGTACTCCACTGAAGTCATTATCCTAGCTCAGCCGAGATCCAATTATACACTGAGCCAGTTATATACTTAATACATTCTCATGTGCCGCTAAGAGGAGATTTACAGCTTTAGCGAATCAAAGTCATATTAACTAAACCAGTCTTCTAGACAGAACTGAAATTCAATGTACAGTAAGCATTAACCCAGCTTTATGCAGTTCCCACTGAACAGGTGGCTCACTCATAATGAATATGCAGACAATGGCCCTCATTCTGTTTGACTCGGTAAGCTGCGAGTCCCAGAGTGCCACTCCACCAAATCACCTCCGGCGAAGATCCCATCCTCTTCTTTCCGCCGTAGTCCAAGTCGCGTATCACCCGGCCAGTACCCGCTCACGGACTGAGGTGAGACGCTGATGTTTCATCTTCAGCGCCTCTCCCTCAAATGATTCTATTGGCCGAGTAGCAGCCAATCAGGAGCTGAGAAATTCGGATCCTGATTGGCCGCTAGGCGGCCAATAGAGTCATTCGGAGGAGAGGAGCTGAAGATGAAGCATCAGCGCCTCTCCTCAGTCCGTGAGCGGGTACCGGCCGGGTGATACGCGACTTGGACTACGGCGGAAAGAAGAGGACGGAATCTTCGCTAGAGGACCTTGGTGAGTAGGATTTGCTTCCACAGGTATCCCTATGGATTGCTTCGGATCCTGAAGCCCTGGAGCACCAGACTCTGCAGCCCTGGAGCCCCGGACCCAGGGATCTACCTACGGGCTCAAGATAGGTAAGTATCAGTATGTGTGTGTAATGTATGTATTAAACTTTTATTGTTCTTAGTTGTCAGTGTGTTTATTTAACTATTTCTTGTACTGTGGAACTACAAGTGCCAGCCGGCCCTTTAATGCCCTACATGCTGGTACTTGTGGTTCTCCAAGTCCCAGCATGCGGGGGAGGCTTGCTGGGACTCATAGTTCCACAGTATAAGACAATAGTTTATTCTATTTTTTTAAACCATTTAATCAGCCCGGTGACTACCGCTCCAGGGTCACCGGGGACAGCACCAGGCTTCAGCCTGGCCAGGTAACATAAGAATCAATTCTTCTTATGTTAGCTGGTATAATTTAACAAGTCACATTCAAAGTGATAAAGTTGGTGCTAAAGTTAATTCTTTGACACCACGCTGCAATTCAGGAGTTAAACACTTTGTATGATCTCAAGAGAACAGCAACAATTGCTGTCTTCTGACAATATTATTTAATAGAAGATGCATTGTATCATCTGTTGCAAACAGAAATACAGCTCTACCTGAAGTGATTATGAGGCTTATTAAACATATTTAGCATTGTCTATTAATACACAAGGATATTGTATCACATTCAGTAGACTGGATTGAACCTTTATTGATCCGTGATAATTAATTTAGCATACACGGCACGCCTGCACGTGCAGTTTAAAAACACACACATGTTCACTTGTTTGTTTATTTGTGTTTCTTTTTATTGTGTCGCTTGCTTTTATTCAAATTAATAAAAGGTATATTTTAGGACTCAATTACTTGCTGGTGCACCACAACAGGACAAATCTTTCTTCTTTTTTTGTGTTCTTGTTTCATATGCAATTTGTCAGTGGTAGCACAACCCTTCATAAATGAACCAATATGGTTTTCATCATCACATCAAATATTTCTTATTAAACATACATTATCTTGTGCGATTGAATCAAAACCAATCCTCCCTCTAAACAAATTATAACCCAGGTGTGAGCTTGGGAAGCTGGTTGGAAATGTGGAGTCCAATACAACCTTTTAGAGTCCAACAGGGTATTCAAAAAGTGCAGGCGCCTCGAGGCACCTGCACTTTTTGAATACCCTGCTGGACTCTAAATCTATATCATAAGTTAAGATTTTAAATATTGCTATGTTGATATGTTTTCAATATTTTAAAATTGTTACATATTGGTTACAAATATGTATTCTTTTTTTCACTCATCAGTTTTATCAATTTATAAATATATTGAACTACATTTAAAATATTCAGATATTGATACCATTGGTCGCTATATACTTCTTTTAACCTTGTCAAATATATAGTGCAGTGTGAGGGCCCGGCACTAGGAAACAATGAAACTACAACTTTCACAACGTTTCAGTGTTTTTCAGGTCAGTGACAACAGTAAAACTTTGTTGCTCATGTTGGCTTCTTTGTTTGCTGAGAGTGCTGCAACCACTGCATCGTTTGGGGGTGGTTATGGGGAGTGGCAGCATATGTCATGTGGGAAGCAAGTTCTGTCAATGGGCACCAGTGCTCGCCATATGTTCATATTTGAGAAATATTGGCCGGTATTTTCTGGCTCAAGACATTAAAATGTCTACACACGGCTTTGCTGCACATGGATGTGGAAAGAAAAAGCCAACGGGGCTTCTATAAGAGAGTTAATAAAGGGGTATACAGGAAAAATTGTATTTGAATAGCACTATAGCAATTGACAAGAAATTGTGCTGAAAAGCAATACTGCTTCACAAAAAAGCAAGCAACTGCACAAAACTATGCTGCACTGCAGGCAGGGCTGATGTAACATATGCAGAAAGATTTAGATTTGTATGGGTTAAACTTTTTTCCGTGCAGGGTAAATACTGGTTACTTTTGCATGTAGCTGACAAATGTTAGGTGTTATTTTTACACTGAAATTGAATTTCAGTTTCTAAATCTGTCTGCACATCTGTCCTGTCCAATTTACCGGGTCAAGCATGTCCACCCAGTAATTTTACTTTAAACACAGGTTATTTTTAAATGTGAACGGTACAACCCAGGTCGAAATTCCTGGGTCTCCAACCCGGCTTTTTACCCGGGTTGTAGACCTGTTCCCACTGCAGAAAAAAAAAAAAAAAAACGTATTGAAAGGCAAAATTACCGGGTAGAATGGCTTCACCCGGTAATTTGCCAAGCAGTAAGAATGGCGGTTCGGCACTGCAGTCCCCGACATTTAAATGCTGGGTAGTTCTCACTGGCAGTGAGAATGTTGCATTACAAACATGAATCAAGCTCTGTGTACCACGTAGCAATACTTTCCCAGAAGTTACTGATATAGATGGTAATATTGGTAATCAATATGGGATTTGGGTGAACCTAATTACATGCACTGATTAATTCTATCTAATAATCAATAGTTTAAGTCTGCAAAGACTTTAGATATGCTTATAACCTTTAGCCTATATACCAAGCAGTTTGGCTTGTGAACTTTAGCATACATGCTATACATGCTGATTGACTCTAGTGTCCGTTGGCAGAGTCATAGGAGTGATAATATTCAAATGTTAGTTTCAGCCTCCTCTTTCTACAGTATACTAGCGTGCATCTGAATGTGCAAGCAGTATGACCCCACTTTATGCATCTCTGTACACTGTGGCACATCCGATGATTCTAGTCACACTACCATTGATGCACCATTATCACGCACCTATGGTAGTTTTTCCACCTGACATTGGTTTCTCTGGGATTGTCTGTGCATCTGAGAATGCAAGCACTTTCACTGATACAGCCAAGACACTCCCATAACATTAATCAGACTTGTTTTTGCGTTCATTATAGGTCCCCTCGCAGTAACCGCCAGGAATGTCCAGCACTTTGCCACTGAATTTCTGAACCCATCTGTGCCCTACACAATGACACCGGTATACACTTCTGTCTGCTGTCACCAGGTATATACACTAGAAGCAATGACTCTGCAGCCAACGGGTATACATATTGTATCAGATACCAGCATTTGCTCCTCTCTGTACCCACTGGGTGGAGGATGCCACTGGGCTGCCTGATCACTTCTGGGAGAGCTAATCTGTGTGCTTTGTAGTTCTGCAGCAGCCTGCAGTGATTAGGACATGAGAGGATCCAAGGGAACTTGAAAGCCCACTCGGAGATTGCCAAGTCCTGGAACATTTATCTTCCAGAAGCCACCCAGTGTTTTTTTTTTCTGGACTGGTCGTATCAAATGTGGCCATATCAGGGAAATCCTAGCCTGGTATTGTTGCATCCGAGCAAGTGGTAAGGAGTCCAGTAGTAGACAGGCATTCATTTGGGCTCCACTTGCCTTGGTAATGCTTTTCCATGTCAGTAATGTCACAATGAAAATGCTCACTATGTTCATTGCTCCGTAACCCCATGCTTTTGTAAAAAATGCCAAATGCGATTCCAAGAAATGAAACTTAAATGACATATCATATATTAATGTTTTGTAGTATGCAAGAAGGTACCCCAAAATCTGTGGTGGAACTTGTGGATGGTGAGCCCAAGTTCACAATATTCAACATGGCAGAAGCTGACAGGCAGAGGCAGTGGGTGACAGGGGCAGAATATCTTTCAGCCTTGTGATTCCACAAAAAGTTTATGGAGACATTTTTAAACTCAGCTACAAACGATTTACTACAAAACTGATTTCCATTGATGCAGCCAAATGTCTTTGGTATAAACCTATTTTCAAGCAGCCTCTTTTCCAGCAATATTAATGAAAAAAACAATTATGTGGAGGAATAGAAACTACTCATTTAGATACTGTAGATAACATTAAGCGTTCTTTATTTTTTTTTTTTGCTTTTAAGGGCAAGAAAGTGCTTTTTTAATTTAATCTACTGGAGATGATGGTTTTAACGCTAAAGTGAACGTTAAGGTGAGCGTCCGGTAATAAGTATATGTGTCTTGTAAAAATATAAAATCAAATGAACATTTATTAACGGATTGCCAGAGCACTCTTTCGATTTTTCTCTCTTTCAACTTTAGCTTAGTAATTCTACCATGAAACTTTTTAAAAAGCAACTTCACGTTGTTGTAAGAATCTTTTATGACTGCAGTATGAGTAAACTTCCTTGAGGGAATGTACTTCTGTTAAACAGAAGGATCACTTTTAACCCCTTCCTGACACAGCATGTTTTTGCCTTCCTGACAGAGCCCTTTTTTTCAAATCTGACATGTATCACTTAAGTGGGGATAACTTTTTTTTGCTTTTACTTATCCCAGTGATTTTGAGATTGTTTTCTCGTGACACATTGTACTTCAAATTAGTGGTAAATTTGGGTCGATACAGTCTGTGTTTTTTTGTGAAAAATACCAAAATGTCGTAAAAAAATGGAAAATTTAGCAATTTGCAAAATGTTAAATTTTCTGCTTGTGAGACAAATAATCATACCACTCAAAATAGTTAATAACTAACATAGACCATATGTCTACTTTATGTTTCCATCATTATTTCAACTTCCTTTTAATTTTTTTGGACACTAGGAGGCTTACAATATGAATAGCAAATTCTCAAATTTTCAAGAAAATTTCAAACACTGATTTTTTTTGGGGACCAGTTCAGTTCTGATGTGACTTTGAGGGACTTGTATGTGAGACACCCCCATAAATGATGCCATTTCAAAAACTGCACCCCTCACAGTATTCAAAACAGCATTTTGGAAGTTTGTTAACCCTTTAGGTGTTTCACAGGAATTAAAACAAAGTGTAGGTGAAATTTCAAAATTTCATTTTTTTTGCAGATTTGCAATTTTAATACATTTTTCTAAGGAACACAATAGATTTTACTAGAGAAATGTGACTAAAAATTGATTCCCCCAATTCTTTTGTTTTCATAAATATCCTATATGTGGCCCTAGTGTGCACGTTGACCAAACCACAGGCTTCATAATAGAAGGAGCACCTACTTGATTTTGGAGCCTCCTTTTTATGAGATTATTTTTTAGGCACCATGTAGGTTTCTAGGCACCATAAGATGCTAAAATTTAGGAACTCCCCCACAAGTGACCCCATTTATAAACTACACCCCTCAGGGGATTCATCTAGGGGTATAGTGTACATTTTAAACCCCCAGGGGTTTCACCAATTGTGGTACAACTGGGCAGTGAAAATGAAAAATTACATTTTTTACACAAAAATGCAGTTCTGGCTCAAAATTTTTCATTTTCACAAGGAATGAAGGAGACAAAGCACCCCTAAATCTGTGCCCCAATTTCTCCCGAGTACGGCAATGCCTCACATGTGACCAAAAAATACCATTTGGGTGCATGGCAGGACTCAGAAGGGAAGGAGTGATTTTTGGATTTTGCAGCTCAGATTCTGGTGGAATGTTGGTGGGTGCTATGTCGCATTAGCAAGACCCCCCAAGCACCAATACAGTGGAACCCCCCCACAAGTGACCCCATTTTGCAAACTACACCCCTCAGGGAATTCATCTAGGGGTATAGTGTACATTTCAAACCCCCAGGGGTTTCACCAATTTTGATACAACTGGGCTGTGCAAATGAAAAATTACATTTTTTACACAAAAATGCAGTTCTGGCTCAAAATTTTTCATTTTCACAAGGAATGAAGGAGACAAAGCACCCCAAAATCTGTGCCCCAATTTCTCCCCAGTACGGCAATGCCTCACATGTGACCAAAAAATACCATTTGGGTGCATGGCAGGACTCAGAAGGGAAGGAGTGATTTTTGGATTTTGCGGCTCAGATTCTGGTGGAATGTTGGTGGGTGCTATGTCGCATTAGCAAGACCCCCAAAGCACCAATACAGTGGAACCCCCCCACAAGTGACCCCATTTTGCAAACTACACCCCTCAGGGAATTCATCTAGGGGTATAGTGTACATTTCAAACCCCCAGGGGTTTCACCAATTTTGAGACAACTGGGCAGTGAAAATGAAAAATTACATTTTTTTACACAAAAATGCAGTTCTGGCTCAAAATTTTTCATTTTCAGAAGGTATGAAGGAGAAAAAGCACCCCAAAATCTGTGCCCCAATTTCTCCCGAGTACGGCAATGCCTCATGTGTGACCAAAAAGTGGCAGGACTCAGAAGGGAAGGAGTGATATTTGGATTTTGCAGCACAAATTCTGGTGGAATGTTGGTGGGTGCTATGTCGCATTAGCAAGACCCCCAAAGCACCAATACAGTGGAACCCCCCCACAAGTGACCCCATTTTGCAAACTACACCCCTCAGGGAATTCATCTAGGGGTATAGTGTACATTTCAAACCCCCAGGGGTTTCACCAATTTTGATACAACTGGGAAGTGAAAATGAAAAATTACATTTTTTTACACAAAAATGCAGTTCTGGCTCAAAATTTTTCATTTTCAGAAGGTATGAAGGAGAAAAAGCACCCCAAAATCTGTGCCCCAATTTCTCCCGAGTACGGCAATGCCTCATGTGTGACCAAAAAGTGGCAGGACTCAGAAGGGAAGGAGTGATATTTGGATTTTGCAGCACAAATTCTGGTGGAATGTTGGTGGGTGTTATGTCGCATTAGCAAGACCCCCAAAGCACCAATACAGTGGAACCCCCCCACAAGTGACCCCATTTTGCAAACTACACCCCTCAGGGAATTCATCTAGGGGTATAGTGTACATTTAAAACCCCCAGGGGTTTCACCAATTTTGATACAACTGGGCAGTGAAAATGAAAAATTACATTTTTTTACACAAAAATGCAGTTCTGGCTCAAAATTTTTCATTTTCAGATGGTATGAAGGAGAAAAAGCACCCCAAAATCTGTGCCCCAATTTCTCCCGAGTACGGCAATGCCTCACATGTGACCAAAAAATACCAGTTGGGTGCATGGCAGGACTCATGAAGGGAAGGAGTGATTTTTGGATTTTGCGGCTCAGATTCTGGTGGAATGAATGGTGGGTGCTATGTGGCATTAGCAAGACCCCCGAAGCACGGTGAAATTATGAACCTAATAATCCATAGATGTGTGGTATATTTTAAAACACTCCTTTATACATAGGCCGGGTTTGTCGGGGCAAGTGTCACACTGGAAAATAGTTTGCTTTCTTATTCCCTTTTTATAGCAAACTTTGCACCTTTTTTGTGTCCTGCCCTTTTTTCCAGTGGAGGGGATTTCATCAGGAAAATGCTGCCCTGGTACAATACGGGGGCCAGTACTAGAAGTACTGGGGCCCTCTGCCTGCTGGTTCCCAAATATTAGGCCCTTTATGACTTCCTCTTGAAAGTGCATAAATGTCCCCCTCTGGCCGGTAGAACGGAATAGCACGTAAGCGTTATACAGTGCCATCTGGATGATATACACGGCCAGCTTCTTGTACCAGATTTTTGTTTTCCGCAGGGCACTGTACGGCTTCAGTACCTGATCTGAAAGATCCACTCCGCCCATGTACCTATTGTAATCCAGGATACAATTAGGTTTTGAGGTGTGGGTACTGGTACCTCGTACAGGGACGGAGGTGGTACTGTCTCCGTGAATTGTTGTCAGTATAAGGACATCCCTCTTGTCCTTATATTTGACCAACAACATATCTTCGGTGCATATTCCCCTGCTTTCACCCCTTCTCATTACTTGGGCAATGTGCGTTTTTGGGAGGCCTCTTTGGTTCTTGCGCACAGTACCGCAAGCTGCTGTACCTCTTGAACCAAGGGCCTTAAACAGGGGGATGCTAGTGTAAAAGTTATCCACATAGAGGTGATAACCTTTATCCAGGAAGGGGTGCACTAAATCCCAGACAATTTTTCCACTAACACCTACGAGGGAGGGGGGGCATTCTGGCGGTTCAATTCTTGAATCCTTCATATACCCTAAACATGTGGGTGTACCCTGAGGTGCTTTCACACAGCTTATACATTTTTATGCCATACCTTGCCCTCTTACTGGGAAGGTACTGGCGGAATTTAACCCTTCCTTTATAATGTATAAGGGACTCGTCAATACAAATAAATTTTTCAGGGATGTACATCTCTGCAAATTTGGCACTGAAATGATCAATGACCGGCCTGACTTTGAATAGCCGGTCAAAGGTGGGATCATCTCTGGGTGGGCACTGTGCATTATCGTTGTAATGCAAAAATTTAAGGATTATCTCAAAACGAGCCCGAGTCATGGCCATACGGTAAAATGGGGTGCTGTACAGAACATCTGTACTCCAATATTGCCTAATTTCTGGCTTTTTTACTATGCCCATATGAAACACCAGACCCCAAAACGTCATCATCTCTACTGCATCTACAGGGGTCCACCTAGCAAATGATGACGTGGGGTTTTGAGCAATAAACTGCTGGGCATATAAATTAGTTTGGTCCACCATTAAATTTATAAAATCATCAGAGAAAAATAATTTGAAAAAGTCAATTTCTCTGAGACCTGTGGAATCAAATTGGATTCCTGGCATGGCCAAAAACTCAGGAACCTGGGGCTCAAAATTGTCTGGTGGTGGGGTCCATACGAGATCAATTATTGGGGGGGGGGGTCTCAGCTGCTCTACGGGGGCGTCTTTGAGGGGGTCCCTCATCACTAGAGGAGGAAGAGGAGCTTAAGATGAATCCTTCAAATTCCCCGCTTGCCTCACTGGCTGTGTCAGAGTCAGAGGCAAGCATGGCATATGCCTCCTCCGCTGAATACATTCTTCTGGATGACTGGGATGACATTTGGGATGACATTTGGGATGCCATTTTTATTTTTGTGTTTCTGGTAGTGAAATGTTTCAACACGTGTATAGTGTAGGGGGGGTACAAACTTTATTTCAACCAGGGGGGTATGTAGTGTGTAGTGTGTATGTAGTGCAGAAAAAAAAAATACTTTATACAGGAATTTGATCCCAATAAAAAAAAAAAAAAAAATTGATGGGGTTAAAAAAAAAAAAAATTGAAGGGGTTAAAAAAAAAAAAAAAAAAAAGGTCCTGCGCCAAAAATTGAGCACAGATGTTGGTCAGTAACGTCCGTCACTGAACAGCGCTCAAAGGCAACAGGAATTTGATCAAAAAAAAAAAAAATAGATCAACCCTGTGCCGAAAAAGCTGATCAGTGATGTACGTCACTGATCAGCGCACAGTGGCCACAGGACACCCACAAAATCACAGTGTGTGTAAAAAAAAAATTTAAAAAAGACCCCACAGCACCCTCAAAAAAAAAAAAAGGTGATCACTGATGCGACACTGATTACCAGTGAGGGGCAGCAGGTGCACAACCTTTGGTGCAACTGACAGTGCAACTGGCAGCAACTGACAGGTATATATAAAAAAAAAAAACCTCTGCACCCCCAAAAAGTTGCTGATCACCTCAGATATAGTGATCAGCACAAAAGGCGGGGGCAGCAGACACAAAATATAGCACTCTCTATCACTCTCTGTCACTATCTCTCTATCTCTCACTATCTATCACTCTATGACACTGCAGCACTGACAGTTATATATATAAAAAATAACCCCTGCACCCCCAAAAAGTTGCTGGGGGTGCACAAAAGGGGGGCAGCAGACACAAAATATAGCACTCTCTATCACTCTGTCACTATCTCTCTCTATCTCTCTATCTCTCACTATCTATCACTCTATGACACTGCAGCAGCAGCACTGACAGGTATATATATTAAAAAAAAAACCTGCGCCCCCAAAAAGTTGCTGATCAGTTAATTTATACTGATCAGCACAAAAGGGGGGGCAGCAGTCAGTTATATAAAAAATATATAGCACAATCTGTCACTATCTCTCTATCTCTCTCTATCTCTCTCTATCTCTCTATCTATAACTCTATCACACTGCAGCAGCACAAAATATAGCACTCTCTGTCACAATCTCTCTCTATCTCTCTCTATCTCTCTCTCTCTATCTATAACGCTATCACACTGCAGCAGCACAACACAGGAAGTCACAAGTAGTAACAGGATCCAGGAAGCATCCAGCACGCTACAAGCAGTGATCAGGTAAGTATTTGCAAGGATCAGGTCAGTATACTACGCCAGATAGGAACGGTGACCGCACTGCACGCAATTCCAGACCGGAATGGCGTCTGCAGTGCAGTCACCGTTAGTTTAAATCCCCCTCCATGGCTGTGATTGGTTCGTCGGTCCGACGAACCAATCACGGCCTTTGGGGGCGGGCGGGGTGAGGTGGGGTGACACCAGTGTCACCCTTACACCCCGTGGTGATTGGTGCTGTACTTTACAGCACCAATCACCTCCGATCCCTGTGTCACCGGCGAACGTTATTCGCCGGTGACACAGAAAACGCTGTAATTGGCTGTTCACACTGAACAGCCAATCACAGCGATCGCCGACGGGGGGGCGGCATCGCAGCCCCCCCTGGGCATGCAGGGACATGTCTGCTGTCAGGGACAGCAGACATGTTTAAACTGTCACCGCGTCTATAGACGCGGTGACAGTTTAAAGCCATGACGTACATTTACGCCATGTGTCGGGAAGTACTTCCCGACCATGACGTAAATGTACGTCAAATGTCGGGAAGGGGTTAAGATGACTTTTCAGGATGTAATGAACAAGAACCACTTTTCCACCTTGTGTTCATGACCAAGAACCAGCATTACTGAATTAACATCTTATCCAGGCAGCATCTTCTGAATATTATAAACAGGGCAAAAAACATGGCACCACAAGACCACACAGCTTGATTGGAAAAAATCTAATTGCTTATTTGAATTTAGCATAGAAACTTATAATTTCTAAAACCTTTGGGAAAAAAATGTTCTTGACTAGTTATGGAATATCCTTCACACAGGTAACAATTTGCAAGTTGTTGGTTGTTGAGACCAATGCGCACAGATTTACCAACGGAACCACTAATGACGCCAGTATTCAGGAAAGCTTGTACATAATCCCCCTTATGTTCTTTCTAGAAGAATGGACACGAGAATCATGGACAGTACATATGGGCAGAAGGTCATTGATTCTGTATAGACTGATTCACTTTTGACATATAAAAATAATTGTCCTGATAACAAGGGGTCTAATTATCTAGAAATAGCCCAATCAATAGCATGGATACTCTGGTGACTCTCTAATCTTTGAAAAGCCATTAATAAGACCAGAAACTCACTTTGTCATGCCGCCACTCATTAGGGGCTCTTAATTGCAAAGTATTGCAAGTAAGGGCCAGGAAAGAGTCACTGTAATGAGCATTTAACGTGACTTACATAGCTGAAGCTAGATGAAACATTAATACGCACGAATGTCACTGCAAAGTGATGAGGAGCAAATTGTCTTCTGTATCACTCCCCACGACACTAACTATACATTTTTATTTTAAATTTATATATGTAAATAGAGATTAATAAATAAAATGTTCTTGCTAAGTATATTACCTACTTTTTATACTGTGCAACCTAATTTAGCTTCCTGTGCTAGTCATTCAGTACAGTGGCCAATGTTTCTTCTCTTTTTCACATTCCCCTTATCTCATGCATAGCTTTCCCGCCAGTCTAATTGAGCACAATGGTGTCACCAGTTTTTTACATGAGAGAAAGGTGGAACAGAGGGTGCCCCAAGCCCATACAGTAGGTGGATGCATCCTCAGCATTAGCACAGGTGCCGGCCATACAATTGTCCGCTTACTTCTCCAACTGCCCCTTATAATCCCCATCGCCTTCCCACACACATGCATCCACCTCTGCCCTGAATTATTGAACTTTGAAAGGTTTATAATTAAATAATTTTATAATTTATTTTCATGTTTTACTGAATTCTAAATTCAAACTATTGAATGTCCATGTTCTCGACAGGTTTTCAAATCTCTTTCATTTACTCATGGGCAGCAATCTATCTATACATCTATATACTGCCGTTCAGCAATCTTTCCTGGGCTGTTCTACAAGTGAACGTGTCTCCTCCATGGGAAAGCAGCAACAGGTCTTCTTCTGGGAAGAGCAACACCTGCTCTGCTGAAAAATATCATTAAAATGTTGCGTCCCAAGGAGTAACGGAAAGAGTCCTCACATCGGACTTCGCACTTGATGTACAAATGTGATAAATTGCATGCGATTTACCGCATGTAAAAGGACTCCCGGGGAGCTACTGGGGGAGTTCAAGGGAAATGGAATACGATGCATCGCAGATGCTAGAAAGCACCCGCGATGTGCGCCTGATGGCCGCACATATGATCTTTCTTTTATGCAGCATGTGTGACCTCTGACTCCAACCCAATGCGCACGGACTGATGTCAAACACGTGCAATTTGGCCCAATTTCACCCGATTTTTTTGCCTGATCTGTCACAATTGGGTGAAAACAGGCCAGATCGCACTAGAGTATGGGGGCCTTAACAGTGATGGCTGTGATAGCTGGCACAAGTATGGTGATAGATGGAACAACAGCTTATCTGGAGTGTTGTCACAGTGATAGCTGGCACAACACTCCAGGTCTCTTTAAATTTTCATAGGTACAAAGTCAGAGTGGGGCCACCACTTGAAAAGAGGTATCATTTTGTCTCTGGGTCCCAAAGGATCCACACTGGCTATACAAAAAATTGCCCAAGCTCTGAAAGAAATAATTTGTTTATAAAGGGTCCACAATTGGGCTCCATCAGCTTTAGAGAACTTGAGTGGTGATGTTTAATCAAATCTGTTGGATCTCCACCTTCCTTTAAAAGGAGTTGTCAGTGACTAGTCATGAATTATAAGAGCATATCTTGTCTAGTCTTTCTGCGTAGCGATGTATCAGAGGCCTGAACACTCTGCCATCCAGCAGCATGAAAGTTCCCCTCTCATTCATTAGAAGATAATATCTCACCTTGGTATAAAATGTTATTAGTTTCCAGGAGAGAGCTACATGAGTGTCCACTGCTCAGAAAAACAGCTTTATTAAATGGCTGCCGCCTGTCACATGAACAATATCCTTATATCAAAGATATTGTGTCCTATCTGCTATTCAGATAAATGGAAGAGCCAGGGCTGTAATTGGATGGCTGGAAGATGGAAAACTGCATTCATTTATATAAAAAGATGTTAATTTAGATTATTAAAGTATGTATAATTTACGTGCATTAATTTATGTATCAGCAGCATGGTGCAATAGCTAAACAAATATGGACTGAATATCTGAAAATCAGTTTAATTAAAGCTAGAGAATGAAATGAGAGTTTGTGGCGGTGGTCTATATTCCAATTATGTATGCTCTGACCTGTCCCTGCGGGATCCTAACTCACAGGAGATATTAGCAAAATTCTAATATTTCTAGCCACAGCCTCTGTTCTACTGTATGCAGTTATACCTTTTCATCGCAAGACACTCAAGTATGAAACACTTGTCTGTATCAGCCTGTATTTATGTAACTTGTTGTCTGTCTTAATGCTGTGAGATTTGACATTAGATTTTGAGTATATATTCAAAATCGTATGCAGATCGCACAAGTTTTTTACCTTGCGATCCCGATGAGCGCTCCCGTGACAGCACAAATCGAAACCCAGATAGGCAGGGCAGCAATGACTATATAGTGCAAATCTAATGCAGACTGTATGTAAATAGTACAGTTAGTGAAGATTGCATAGCAACGGAATCTTAAGTCAAATAGCAAGGGAATCTCACCATGTGTACACTCCATTAGGGGTGTACACACGCTTTGATTTTGACACTAATTAGAGGTGTCGCAATCTCATGGTGTGTACACACGGTAAGATTTGGCTTCCGATGTTCCCGATATAGGGACCATCAGAAGCCAAATTGCATGCTTTTTTAGGGCTTGCGAGCCCGATGCACTGCCAATGCACTATATATAGTGTAAATTGTGCCCCTCTAGCATGCCGTCAGATGCGAGTCCCGATGCGATCTGATCGCATCGGGACTCGCATCTCACGGCATATCCTGCCGTGTGTACACACCATTAAACTGCTCCGATAATAATACAGCCGATATCGTAACCTTTGATGAAGCAGATATCACCGTAAGGCGCAGGGAGTGGATGGGGCATATTAATGATTTTTGCAATAGCGGCAATAATGATAATGCAGAATTGCAGTACTAATAATAAGTGATTGTGATGTTCTAATAAGTCTAATACAGGGGGTCACAACATTGTATGTAGCTATAATAAAGCTAATATAAAAAGCTAATGATAATGTAGCAATTATGTTAATAAATGTAAGAATGGAATAAGAGGGTACTGAGGACAACGCACAAATTATGTGAATGTGATGATACACAGGTGGGAATAGTGTGGAAATGTTTAGAACACAGGAGATCATTAGTTTCATATCAACCAGTAACCCCGGCAGCAGCCAGGCACTGTGCAGCGGACTCAAGCGCGGGCGCCAGACTACAGCGGCCATGGCTGTGAGGTCACGGTGATTGTGGTAACTGTGGTTACACAGACAAGGCACTGGCTGCCCGCTACCCACCCACGCTGCACTCTAACTCACCGGGAGCAGCCAGCAGCTGTCGCTGAGCCGGGTGACAACCCGACTACACGCCCCGGGTCGCAGCGGCTGCGCGTTGCCATAAATCACGTGGGACAGACAGAGTCTCTGGGTTACTGTCTCCCGGGTGACGGTGCACAACACTCAGCTCCCGGCCCGGTAGCGGCGCAGGGAACAGCGGGAGGCGCTGTATGTACCCGGTAAGATCCCGTCCTGATACTGACAGCGGAGAGAGTAGAACATAAAATGAGTTTAGTCACAGGAGAAACTTTATTCTGTAAAGACAGAGGCGGGGATCCCATCTTGGGATGAGAGGGGGAGGAGAGCAGTGTTGCCAACTCTGAAACGTAAAACAAGCAACTGATGACCAAAAAACAAGCCCAATCTAATCCTAAAAAGCCCCAAAACAAGCCCAACTTACATTTGACTATAGATAGGTAGATATTTTACGTATTATTTATACAATCTATATGTAATGTCTTTACAATGATATTTTATCAGCACAAAACTGGCTTTTAAAGAATACTATAACACTTCCTGCTTCGCCTCATTGATGAGGCAAAGCAGGAAGGGACATCGACAAGATGTATTAACATCTTGTCTGCCGAAGCGGGCGAACACAAACTTGCGCGCTGACTCCTTCCCCATGGCCGGCTGTACTGGGCATGCGTGAGATCTCGCTACTCACGTGAGATCCCAGCGCAGCCCGAAGCCAGCAGCAGGGACAGTGATGTCACTGGTTTGGGTATAGGGCTTCGTCACCCTGCAGCTGTTGAAGCGGATAGCGGCAGGGGATGGAACAGTCAGCGCTGTGGACCGTTCATACATTTACCTTACATAGCGGCCTGTGCACACCGGCTCCTTCTTACATGGGGGAGAAGCGGTATCGGTGCACATAACATGCACTGATTTCCCCTTCTCCCCCATAGCGCGCCATCATACATCTGCCCCAATATGAGATCTTTTACTTTCATTTTTTTCTCTAAAGAAAAATCTCAAGTGAACATTGTCCTTTGTACGCACTGAGAAATATTTACCATACATGGTGCGACAGGCGATGTACGTTTTGTACTAGATCGCATGCGTTTTGAATGCGCTGCAATGCAATCTAGTGAGCACATACTTTTTGTGCTGTGCGATGTGAGCGGGATAAATTGTACCATGTGTGCACATCTTAAGAAAAGATAGAACAATCTTACTACAAGCATCATTGCTAAAATCAGATTAGCCCTAGAGAATACACACCAGCCGCAACATAGATAATGGGAGTCATTACCATTTCTATAAGCCTAGTTCTCACCTGTGTTTGTCCCTTATCTCTGTGCTGAATAACTGAATTACAGAGAAGCCCAAAATAAAACAAGCCCAAAACAAGCTACTAAAAAAAATTATAAGCCCAAAAACAAGCAACAAGCAACCATCAAAAAAAATAAGCGACTCACGAAAAAAACAAGCCCAAATCCGCTTGTTTCAAGCTGACTTGGCAACTATGGAGGAGAGATCCCATCATGGAAACAGGGGCACCACAACCTGTTTGGCTGGGGGTGGCAAGATATAATTAAATTTTGTCGCTCCTTCAAGGGCAGCTGAACTGGACTTACCCACCATACACCACCTACAAGTCAGCTGAACACAGTTGGAAATGTGGGGAGGACAGGGGGTGCTGCAAGGTAAGGGGATGGGAGGACAAAGTAGGGATGTCCACCAATGATGTATGACCAATGATGTATGACCAATGTACTGTAGAATAGTTTTGCCATCGATGGGGAAAACCAGATGGTTTCTCTCCATCGATGGTAAAGCATAACCAAATAGTTTTTTTTTTTCTAAATCAAAGTACTGGGACACTGAGCATTGCTCCGCCCCCAACACTCATAAAGCCCCACCCCCATGTTATCACTGGCCCGGGCCCAGTCAGTCAAATAAAAAGGATGGCCATTGATAGTTTAAACAATCATCGTCATACATCACATAGGGCAGTATTCAATGAGAAAAATTCTCCGTGTTTTATGGCGAGTTTGTGCTTTTCTCGCGTTGGACGGAGACTTTTGCTCTCAAAAAGCGAGCAACCCTATTCAACGTGCACTTCTCGCCGTCTTTCTAAGTGGTTTTCGCCGTGTCTCTCCATGTAGCAATTCTCCATCTTTTCATGGAGAAGTGGAATATGAACTTTTACAATAAAAGTTTTTTTGTTTTAATTTTGGTGTAAAAAAATCAGGAATTTTACATGAATATATATTTAATAAAAAAAAAAATATATATATATATATATATTATTGTTTTTTTACACAGAGCAGCCAGCAGGGGGCCGGGAGCCGAGCCGCTCATTAGATATTCATATATTCACTGCACCCGATCATTACATATGCACGATCGGGTGCAGTGAATACCCGGCCCCCTGTTGGCTCTCCCGGGGGGGGCAGCCTGTGCTGCCTGGCTCCCGGGGAGCCCACCTCCCCCCCACATACGTTCTGGGGCAGGCAGGGAGACTTCCATCTCCCTGCCTGCCACTGTCCTCGGGCTCCCTGCGGCGTCACCTCATACGCCGGATTGGCTGATACTCGCCGCGAGGGGCGGCGAGTATCAGTCACATTGAATAGTGTATAAAGTGCCGTGACGGAGAATCTCCAAACATGGAGAATCTCCACAAAAACACTGCGAGTGCATGGCGAGCGAAAAAAACCGCTCGCCATGCACGGAGAATAATCACATTGAATACTGCCCATAGTATGCTACCATTGATGGTCGTTAACACTATTGCCATCAATGGCAATAGTGTTAATGGCCATCACTAGGAAAAAGAGGAGCTGAGATAGAAGAGTTGAGGTCCAGGTTAATTTTACTAAAGCTTCTAAAAATTAAACGAGGTTATGTTGCCCATAGCAACCAATTAGATTCTGTCTATCATTTGTCTGTTCCATCCTAGGAAGTGATAGACAGAATCGAATTAGTTGCTATGTGCAACATCACAATTTTAAATTTTTTTAGAAACTTTAGTAAATTTACCCCATAAAGATTTAATTGAGAAGGGTGCAGGGCTGGTTCCAGAGCAGGGAGCAGCCCACAGTAACTAGCCACACACTGTAGGGGGTGGAAGCTGGGTGAAGGGAGGAGGAGGGAACTGGAGGCGGGCCATCATATAGGAGCATTTTTGGGGGATGTTCCCACGTCTATTCATGTCCTTACTGCGGCGAAACTGGGGGTGTGGCCTTGTGGGAGCAGGGCTAACATAGACCATGCCCCCTACTTGCTAGGTCACACGCCCTAGATCTATGGGCATGCCTTCAGCGCGCACCAGCGCCCCTCCTCAAAGTTGGGAGGTATGTAGCTGGCAGCTGCACTATGCCACACAACACAGTACTTTTTGGGAGGTGGGATGAGCCCCCCCCCCCCCTGTTCCAGTGCCTATGCCTGGGACAGTATAGAAAGGAGGGATCACATCCTGGGTCTAGAGCAGGGCTGGGCAACACCGGCCCTCCAGATGTTGATGAACTACACATCCCAGCATGCCTTGCATCAGTTTCAGCATGGCCACACAGCAAAACTAATGCAACTAGTATGAAATACTAAACTCATCATACAGAAATACAACTTTTTCGGAGTTTGACTATGGGAGACTTAACCATAGTCTACGTTTGTCCCAGCACTCTACTTCTTCTCTATGGTAAGGAGTTCCCCTGCCAACACTCGCACCTTCCGTCAGGTGCACATAATTTTCAAATCAGCTGTCTCCATGCTGGAACTGTGAGTTAGATAATTAAGAAAATGAGTAGTTCATTCATTGTCTTAATTATTTATTGATAAATAATGTAAATTGTGCTTAACTGTCATCCTTATGTGTAGTTATATGGAGATGGACAGGGTTGAGCTTAACAATATTTGTTAAAAAAAAAAAAGGCATTTTCATCAATTAAGACATCCGACATGTGTTGCACAGGAACTGTCGTCTCACTCACAGCAGGCATATCCAACTTCGTGGCATATTGAGGCTAAGGCCGATATTCACTTGCCTCTGATCAATGATCATGTGTTTATAGCAGAGCTATTTTATTTAGCCGTGGTAACCCAGTGCATGCAGCAGGCAAAGCAAAATCCCTGGAAACAGCAAATGGGGCTTTTTTTGAGTGAAAACAAAACGGTTTTACGGGACTCCAAATTTGAAAGCCCGAAAAACAAAATGGTGAAACATCAGAAAAATACACCCGATGATTTTCCAGCGGTAAATGAATACCACCCTAAATATATGTTGTATGTATGTATGTAAATGTTCACCACATCCTTCTGGCCGTCTGTTTAACACCCCCAATTCTGTTACTGTTAATGGGGAAAACATGTGCATTACAAAATCTAAAACTATAAACATTTTCAATTGTGACAGGGCCATCTCCACACTTTAATACCCACCAACACATCTGAATTATATGATTTTGCCTCAATTGATATTTTTCAGGAGACTTTACTACTTAATGGTCAGTTTTATTCTTAGAACAAATAAAAGCACATTTAATTGGGCTGCAGAGATTGTCAACTTGTCAGTGCTATTAATTATCCACAATCGAAGTGGACAGTGCCAACATTGTATTTGGTCCCATGTCATCACAAGACACAGCTTCTCTGTTTGCCTCGTGTAATTAGATTATTTCATCTGACTCCTGCGGCAGGAACATTTTTCAGTCTTAGGCGTGTTTAGTGAGCATTATAAACTAGCTACATTTGCATTTTTATTATAAAAAAAAGATTTGCATGAGTTCCATACTATGATGTGCTAGCTTCTAGGCATAATAACTGCTAGTCTAGTTTAGTGATCTGAAATAAATATTTGCCTAGCTGGCCGTGGGGGTTATTATGTACCATAAAAATACAGATGGTCAGTATATAGGGTCTTATTCTAGTTCACTCTTAAAGGCAAATGTCCCCGGCATCCATGGCTCTGTCCCCGGCGTCCATGGCAAGCCTAGTGAGTGCCTCTCACATATCTCCAGTAATTGCCAGATCCCCTGTGCTGGCGGACACCGACGGAGAGGGGATCATGCAAGCGCCAGCGGAGAGGCGCTCTAGCTGTCTGAGACGCAGGTACATCTCAGACGCTCCTGCATCTCAGTAATTATTGTGGCAGGGTATGGCAAGCCTGCCTGTGTCCGCTTCAGGGAGATGGGGTTAGGGGGTTCGGTAGCATGTGCATCTTCTGCACAATGGGGGTTATGCGGATGCAAGTGCGTCTCATGCACAATAAAGGAGGCATTTGCCAGTGCTCCATGTTACATACTGGCAAATGCCTCTATCCACGCCAGCCCGAAGCATGGCAAGCGGACGCGTTACGCGTCCTCCCGACCTTTTCATACCCCCACTATCCACGTCGGCGTGGATAGTGGGCATTATATCCATTATATCCAGCATGCCAAACTGTGGTGGTTTTTATTTGTGTGTAGTGTGTGAGGAAGCAGTGACAGCAGGTGTAGGAAGTAGTGAGAGTGAGTATAGGGAGCAGTGAGGGCAAGTGTAGGGAGTTGTAAGAGTGAGTATGTGTAGGGAGCAATGAGAGAGGGTGTAGATAGCAGTAAGAGTGAGTTAGTGCAGGGAGCAGTAAAGGAGGGTGTAGATAGCAGTAACTAATTGCAGGGAACCGTTAGGGAGGGTGTAGATAGCAGTTAGTGCAGGGAGCAGTGAGGTTGAGTGAAGGGAGCAGTGAAGGCAGATGTAGGGAGAGTAAGTAATTGTAAGGAGCAGTGAGAGTGGGTGTAGGGAATAGTGGAGATAGATGTAGGGAGTGTAAGTGGAGATAGATGTAAGGAGTGTAAGTGTCGAGAGCAGTGAGGGTAGGTGTTGGTTATTGAGCCGTGATGGAGAGTGTATGGAACAGTAAGGAGGAATGGTGTGAAGCACAGATTATGGATGTCCCTCCGTTCCCCTACGTTACTAACCAGACCACTGTCAAACTGCCATGGTCCTCCATGGCTCTAGCCCCTCCCTGGAGAGGACCATCTTCTTTGCAGCCGGTGGGTGGGCTCAGCTGTCAATCAACCTTGTGTTGAGGGACCGCAGCGCTGCAGATCGGTCTGTAATGTAGGGCACAAACCAAAACGCTTTGGCCTCAAAACACCCAATTTAGATACAATCTCGACTGATCGTATCTAAATTGGGCATGTTTTGGGCCATTTTTGATCTAATTCTGATGCACTGCCCCCAGTAAGATTTGAAAACGACCCCTTCAACTGGGTACCAATCAGGATCGGATTGGGAGCAGATCGTATGCAGATCATGTACTTCAACAGATCGTACGAGTGATGTGATTATTAGTTAGAAAAAAGTGTTACATTAAAGGGAATAGTGTGGCAGCTCAGAGCCACCCGGCCACACCAGTCCAGGGACACAGCAATGTGCTGTGGGAAACCAATGTTTTTTTATTATTCAGAATTATACCTACTTTTCATGCACCTGGGTGATATCACTAAAGTGATTGAGCATCTGCCAGTAAATATGTGCATAAACTAGAGCATAAGAGATAGCATTTCCACTGCGCAGCATTTGCTTTTAGTCTGTTAGTAATAATACTTTGTGGCCAGCTCAATTATCTGTGAAGTTACAAGGTGCTGTGCGCAAGTACCACAAATATGGCAATGAAAATATCCCTCATTTGGATCATGCTAATTATTCTCACATAAAATGCTGCCTTGCTACATTTTTACCACTTCACTTAATTTAGAGGCCAATTCAGACCAGTTTGTAGAGGGACGAATTCCACCCCATACCCTCAGGAGAATGAGAACATACGCAGCCTAGCAATCGGGTCTGAACCAGGCCCTTAGTTCCTTGTGTTTCCTGAGTCTGATGAATCAGGGTGTGAAAGATATTAGATCCATTTCTCCAATGATTTGCACATGTAACAATATTGTTTTCCATGCTTGTCAGACTGAGCAGGTTTTCCTCAGATGACAATAGAATGGATTCACTTTTTACTTACAGATAGAAAAACCCTAGAGCAAAGCAAATGTGTGCTGTTCCAGTTAGACGCATAATCCTTCCAGCATTTGGGCCGACAAGCTGATTTCCCAGAAGACCTTTCTCACTTGCTCATGAACCAAATCTTTTTCTTCTACAAAAGAGACATTATTTTATTTATGGGAGTCTAAATATTATGGGACATCCTGGCTAAATGTCTTGACGTAAGCAAATTGCATCTCCCTGTAGCAATCTGCTTGGTCTTTAGAATAGTATCAAGTTTTGACCCCCCCATAAATAATACAGGGGCTGTAGAAAGGGATGAATAGCATTAGGTGGGACAGGGAGAAGGTAAGTATACCTACCGGACCCCCGACAGAATTACCTCCATCGAGATACCGGCACCAGTATTCTACCATCAGCATCCTATCCGTATGTATTCTGCTTTAAAAGCATGCGTCTGAGTAAAGACAAACATTATACATCCTGTAATCTGTTATTTTTACTTCTGTTCGAAGCCTTCTCACTATATTGTATTTATTTCTAGGAATTGTTGGTTTCTGTCTATTTGAAGCATAAAAAGTCATGGCATCTGGGAAAAACCTTCAAGGCAAGAAGTCTGTTAGCCAGGGAGAAGTCAAGAAGATGGATCCCATGCAAAGAGCCAGATATTTGGCATACGAGAAGCCCAGAAAACCAATAGCGGAGTCACTAATCATTACTCAGAAGCGACTGAAAGAGCATGCACTCAGGGTCCCCCCAGGGCCACATCGACGCATCCCAGACCCTGAGCAAGAAAGGCAAACAAAGGTGGTGGGACAACTGAAGGCGGCAGAAGCAAGAAACCGCATACATCTGATGAGAGTTCGCTACCAAAGCATGAGAGTAAGATCTTCAAAGTCTCATTATGTCAGCTGATAGAAATGAATGTATTTTTCCTGTCAGCTTTTAACAAACAGCGGATTATGGTGTATGTTTATAATTAAAATCGCAATTGCTGCAATAAGTCAAAAAAAAATTTTTTAAATTAAGTACAATACAGTTATACTGTTTCTGTCAGAAAGGCATATTTTAAATATCTAGAGTTCATCAAGACTATGACGTATGTATTCAAAATCATTGAAGTGCCACATTTATTTTCACACTATATTGATCATTCCCTGCTATGTACAAACCATTTCTACAGGACAGGACATTCCATAAAGTGCCTTGAGAGACTTCCCAGCACACTAAAGGATCCTTTTGTGTTTTCTAAAAGACTCCTCCATAGGTACTGCCGTGCATTTCAGTTTGTGATACTATTTGATACGTCCGGATTCAGTGATTTCCTGAAGTGCGAAAATCGACATGTCGGATTGCTCAGGGGTCCAAACCATGGTCAGCCTGGCTTTGCAGTTAGACTGCTCAGCCAGGGGGCATCCGGTGATGTGAACGCGCTTCTCTGTATATCGAAGTGCTCGCACAATAGCGATGTGCCTGCACAATCGCTGGGCAGGGCCCAGCGTACGGGGTTCCCATGCCCTGTGCTAGACGCGAATACTTGCAGCTACAGCTCAACCTGAATCAGGCACATAGTCTGCAAGAGAGGGATTGCAAGACCCCTTTCCTCCTGAAAATGCCTCCATAGACATAAAGTGGCTACTACATTTGAGAATGGCTGTTGCCTTCAGAATCTAGCTTTGAACAGCGATGCTTTTCAGAGCTTGGTACAGGGATCAGACTGATGTCCTCAATGACAATAGTGGGGACTGTGATCGTCAGCACTAGTTAGCCTTTGGCAGTAGTTTTCCCTGAATTCTCTTGTATTATGCTGTTGTAGAAGTGATACATAAAAGTATACACAAAGGGCCTTATTCCAGTTCACTCTTAGAGGCAAATTCCTTCTCTAATGGACAAAACCTGGCATGTGCACTGCAGGTGGGGCAGATGTAACATGTGCAGAGAGAGTTAAGGTGCATACACACGGGGGTTATTATTGCATTGGCGATAAATCGCCGGGTGCGCGCTCCCATTTTCTGCCCGTAGTGATCACTGGTCGCAGGAACATGCTCCTGCGAACAGCTGATTCCACTGCCGGGCTCCCCCGGCAGTTTCTTTTTCATCAGCGACCATCTCTGGTCGCTGATGCAAACGGGACAGGGCTTTAGATTTGGGTGGGGTTTTTCTTCAAAGTGAGATCTATATTGCAGTGTAAAAATAAAGCAGTCAGTATTTTCCCTGCACAGAAACAAAATGACTCACCCAAATCTAATTCAATCTGCACCTGTTACATCTGCCCCCCTGCAGTGCACATGGTTTTGTCCATCTGATAAGGAATTTGCCTCTAAGAGTGAACTAGAATAAGGCCCAAAGAGTAGTTTATGCATCATTTTGTGAAACACAGGCTTGATAAATATGCCCCTACATCCATTCTATACCCAACTGTAGTTGCTGAATCAGGACTAGTTTAGCTTCATTTACTTATTCTCATGTATACAATGGTGGCTGCCTATCAGATTCTAGCTCTCACTAGTCTACCTGCACTCAACTGAAATCTAATCTACATAAGTATAATTGAACGATGTGTGTGTGTGTGTGTGTGTATGTTCCACGATAACTCTCAAACGCTTTAATCATCTTTGTACGTTGCACACTAATTTATTATCTTAAGGGACGATCTAAGTTGGGAAGATGGGTTTAATCAGACGACCCCTTAAGGGTGCTGTCATAAGGGTCCATGCTATATCTGTTGTTTTCATGCATTGTGATATGTCATTGGAATGCATATGACTTTCTGAATACAACACAATAAACAGACTCCTTTAAGTGGACCCTTAAAGGCCTATAAGGGACCATTAAATTAACAACATTTTCACTTTACAAAACTTTTGACAAACTGAATTGAATAAGCAACTCATTGGCAGAGTGGTCTGTGAATCGAACACTGTAGATATCATTGTGAAATCCATGTGAGATTGATCCCGTCAGTTATTTTTTTCTCTTGATTGTTTGCTTATTCATTGAGGGTTTTCGGGATCTTCTGTACCTGCTGCAGCAGCTTCTGCCCTGCTCTGATTGGCAAGGGTAGGTGGATAGTTGGAGTCTGGCTCTGGCTGCTGCAGCAGCTTCTGCCCTGCTGTGGTTGGGAGGGGAGGGTGGTTAGTTGGAGACTTGCTCTGGCTGCTGCAGCAGCTTCTGCCCTGCTGTGGTTGGGAAGGGAAGGTGGATAGTTGGAGACTTGCTGTGCCTGCTGCAGCAGCTTCTGATTTGCTGTGGTTGGGATAAAAGGTAGCCATTTAACTAACTGAAAATAAACAGTAACAGGATTCCAGTAATTAAGCAGATAACGTTTTTGCCCCCCCCCCCTCCCCTTCATACATTAATTATAATATTTTTACTTACATGCTCATTGCCAGGGGTTATGTGTTCATTACCAGGGGTTACGTGCTTGTTACCAGGGGAAAATCTGCTCGTTGCCAGGATTACATGTTCATTGCTAGGGGTCAGAGGCAGATTTAACAGTAGGCGCCTGCAGGCTGTGGCAGTCAGGCTAATGGCAGGCAGCAGTGGGAGTGGGAAGGACTACCCAAAGCAGCTACACGGGCAGCTCCGGAATCCATCTGTTCCCACCTGCCCCTACATTCTGTACAGAAGCCAATAGGCTCTGTGTTAAGTCTAACCAATGGGAGCCAGCGGCTTCCCTTTAGCAGCAGCTCAGCCTCCGGAGTCTGTTATTTTTAGTGTGCCCCACAGACCCTGCCGATGCTAGCTCCCCCAACCCTCCGCGGGGTCTACGGCATTGTAGGTACGCCACTGTCACACTGAACACCTGTCACTCTCTATTATTAAGAAACATATAGTATAGTTCACAGAATGTCTAGGTAGACAGTCAACAGGTCAATCCTGAATCCGGATTTTAAAAATGGCCCGGGATAGGCCTCACTAGTTGGGACGCTGCCTGTCCCTGTTCACAGCATCTATTAATGGGAGACAGAGGGATTGGGGGCATGGCAGCAGCTCACAGAGCTGTGGGCACCCACCCACAGTAATGAAAACAGTAAGCGTGGCTGGCCATCGTAGCATTCCCACTAAGCCTCAAACCTGTTTGCTGAAGCACTCTTTTTGGGAATCCCAAGCCACTCATTCAGAATGTTGAGAGGTATATTATGCCATACTATAGTTCCTCCAGTTCATACTGTGTCACAACACTTCATATAATGTGACATTACAGTGTCTTACAGTTCACATTATACAGCACTACAGTGCCCAGTTCAGATTTTGCTCCCCCCCCCCCCCTTAGCATATTAACATTCACTACACACATCATTCACTGAAAATGGAATGTCACCCCATTTAGATACGCAATGCGTCCGACCCAATTGCTAAGCAGGCAATTCTGGGAAGACAGACATCTATTCCTGGTAGACGGCTACCTATACCTGCGTCCCCCTTAATCTCTGGGACCCATAGCAACGGAACCCAATATGGTTACCCCCATTGAAGGGAGGAAATATAAGTAGATCATAACTGATTTGGCAGACCAGGCATTAAGCAATGACATCTGCAGAAAATAAAGGACAGGTTCCAATTGTAAAGCGCAACGGAATTTGCTGCGCTATATAAGAAACTGTACATAAATAAAGTGGAGCCGGTTTCTTACCTTTTTTCATCTCAAAGTTCCTTATTGGAGGACACTCTGCACAAAGGCTTAAGTCCCAGGGCCAAAGAGGACACAATCTATGCCCACCCACCTCATTTCTACTTGCCAACTGATAAGGTGACACTACTCAGCTCTGGACGCAGTGTTTTCAATATCCCATTTTTTACTATTCTTAACCCCTTCCCCCGTGCATTTGCATACAATATATTACATGTATGTTTTAATAAACCAATATTGTACTTTTTTAATTCATTTTTGTTTCTGTCATCAATCTTGCGCAATCTCCTCCACTTGTCTTTTTCCGGTTTCTTACCTGTTTACATAAACACACAGCAACAAGCCTGTTGAGGAGAGAGTGGGAGCTTTTCATCTTTTTATCCACAGTCTATAATAAATACAGTACTTGTACTTTCCCAAGAGGTCTCAGTGCTTTTAGTTAAATGCACATCAATTATATTTCAGCAGGGCAGCAGATCTATAAATGTATTTCTAAAGCACAGCAAATGCAAGTGACATTCTCACCTCCAGCCTCAATTCTGGAAATCTAAAATTAAGTGTCATTATTTGTACAGACCATATAGCAAACATTTTCATTTGGATGTATAGAAGGGGAGACATCAGATTAGGGGTGTGGTATGGGGCTCCGGCAGTGGAGATGCCGACAGTCAGTATCCCGGCGTCGGGATCCCAACTGCTGGTGCTCCGACAGGGGGGCGAGTGCTAAGAAGCCCCTTGCGGGCTTCCTGCGCTCGCCACACTGCGGGCCTGGTGGCTCGCTACAGGTTCTATTTTCCATCTATGGGGGTCGTGGACCCCCACGAGGGAGAATAGCCCCTGTGAGTCGGGATCCCCCCTGTCGGAGCACCGGCAGTAAGGATCCCGATGTTGGGATACTGACTGTAGGGATCCCCACTATCGGAGCGTCTTTCGGCACCCTCAGATTAGATTGCATGGTCATCTGCACTAGCTGGGCCACAGTTTATCCCCCCAGTAATCCCTGGCTGACATGCAAATGTCGCCCCGCCCTCACATGTGCAGCACACTGACCCATACTTAGGATTCTATATGTGTTTTTTTTTTTTTTTTAAAGAGTGGATCATGGCCATGCCTAATTATGCCACACACCCATTCTCAGTACCTGGACCTGTCCACCCCCTCTACAGCCCTGGCTGGGATGTGTAGTTCCACAACCTCTGGAGGGCAGCATACTGAATACCCCTGCGCTATGGGCTCGGAAGGGAGGAGGGTTGTGAGGGCCATTAGAGAATGATGACATTGCATATACCGTAATGGCATCAACAGAAATGTATGTGGAATAATCTGGCTGTAAATCATCGTTTTGCTTCAGTGTATGTTTTATTCTGAAAAGAAGTTGGGCAGTTCTTTGTATGAATAGTTATGTAATTGCTTATTAGAAGTTCCCCCACTGTCCTCCCCCATCACAGTGCTCCTATCTGTGTCTGGAAGGGAGGCACGCAGGGTACAATGTTATGTTTGGAATGCATTCTCCTATCCAACAACTTTGTGTGCTCAGATCTGAAAGCTGACAGCCAAGGATTGATGCCTGAGGCATCTTCCAGCACATGGTGACAATGTTTGATCCATATCTCCCAAAACATCTGGAATGTCTCCTACATTTCCTCTCCAGGTCCCCAGTGCAACTATTTATAGAATCCCAAAATAGGAAGGCTGGCCTCCTTCCCTTTAGCCTCACCCTTGTGATGTCACGTGTGCCTGAAATGTCTCTCACTGAGACAGGGTCAAGAATGTGGCAGGAACTGTATATAGCTCAGTGGTGGATTGGAAGCAATGCTTGTGTGCTGAGTGATCTGTCACGGCCAGTGTTCTCAATTGACTAGGCAATTACTAGATTTATACTGTATGCAGTATAAACCTAGTCAGGCAGTAGTGATGTGCTGGGACATGGGAATGCCATGGGAATTCATGGGCGTCCCCATGCCAATGTGGCCGTGACACAGTGGGGCAGATGTATTAAGCCTGTTGAAGAGATAAACTGGAGATAAAGTGGAAGGAGATAATGCACCAGCCAATCAGCTGTGTTTGAAATATGACAGTTGGGAGTTGATTGGTTGGTGTGTTATCTCCTTCCACTTTATCTCCAGTTTATCTCTTCGCCAGGCTTAATACATCTGCACCAATGTGCTGGTGTCACATGACGCCAGCCGCCCGCCCTGTCTTCATCCCGGAGCCCACAAATATAAGGCAGTCTCCACTGCCTTATATGTGTGAGCCCAGGAGAAATCATTTGATGGTAGCCAATCATCGATTGATTTCTCCTGCGGCGGGCACATGCGAAGGGATATGTTTTCATAACACATCCCCTCGCATGGTTGGAGGTGGGGGGGGGGGGTTTCAGCAGGGCGGGCAATCTGGGATCGGTAGGCTGCGATCTTCGCAGCTTACCGAGTCAACCAGAATCAGGCTCATAGTCAAGATAGACTTGCCTGCCCAGTCTGTTTTTCTATTCGTTGCTGACTAAACAGGGGCGTGCTTCGGGATCGAATCTGCATTGAATGTGGCTGAATACTGTGCGATTCTGACTAACATTCTATTCCATGTCGACTATGTAGTCAAAATCGACAGCCAGGATCGCACTGTATGTACACAGCTTATAGGTGCCCACACAGGGTGAGGTGTGCTAGGTGCGATTTGACCTAAACAGTGGCCATTATTCTGGTTCACTCGCAAAGGCAAATTCCTTTTCAAATGGACGAAACCTTGTGCACTGCAGAGGGGGCAGATGGAACTTGTGCATAGATTTGGGTGAGGTATTTTGTTTCTGTGCAGGGTAAATACTGGCTGCTTTATTTTTATACTGCAATATAGATCTCTTTGAAGTAAAACCCACCCGAATGTAATTCTCTCTGCACAAGTTACATCTGTCGTGTCCCCCCCCCCCCCCCCACACTGCAGTGCACATGGTTTTGTCCATTTGAGAAGGAATTTGCCTTTGCGAGTGAACCTGAATAAGGGCCAATGGGGCAGATGTATGATGGTGGCCATAACGTTTTTAAAATAACGGTCCCGTTTCTCCTGCATAACGTGGAGAAGCGGGCACCCGTTATGGGCAAATGTATTAACCCCCCCTCAGCCAATAAGGTGAGCTGTTATGCCCAGCGTTAACTGCTCTCCTTATCGACGGCTTTGCATGTGCACTCGCGCTTTCCCCCTGGCCAGCTCTAATGGGCATGCGTGAGATCTTGCTTTTGTCGTGAGATTCCAGCGCAGCCTGGAGCCAGCAGTAGGGATAGTGTTTTCCCCGCAGTAGGGGATAGGCCAACGCTAGCCCTGAGCTGGCTAAGCAGCCGGGGCAATTTAACAACTGGGCAGCTGTTAATACATCACCCCGGCCGCTAATCCCTGGGGATCCCCCCCAGGGGACTGGGGGGGATTGCAGGGGATAAAATGGTTGCTGCCACCTCCTCTAGCATCCTCAAAAAGTGTCTGTTGTAAGGGGGCAAACATTTTGTTATGGTTATTTTCAAGCAGCAGCCAGGAGGAGCGCCGGGACCTGGACTGAGATTTGCGGGTCCCGGCGGTGGCATCACATTTGAGGGGTAAGGCAGGCTGCTGCTCCCGAGCAGTGCAGTCTAACAATAGCCCCGCAGACCCCCGGCGCCCACCCTGCAGGGCTATTGTTACGCCACAGAACCCAGACCCTTTTCTGATTGCAAGCAAGAGTGACAGGAAACCGGCATTTGGGGTGGTAACCAGCCATTTTCTGGGAGTGCCAGGAATAATGCAGTCGTGCCCAGGCATTTTCAAAGAATGTTGTGATGCACTGGTCTAGATCAGTCTGTTTCAATCGCACAGGAAGAGTAGATTCTGGGTTACACAGATTGGGAAAATCATTCGAAGGTGAGTGAGTTGCGTATGGATTTGCAGCTAAACGCTGATTGGCACTATTTTCCTAAGCCATTCGCAGCCTTGCACAGGGCGGGAGTTTACTCTGGCGGGGCATCTCTGCTAAATTGCCCTGCTGCCAATGGGTCTGAATAATTGCCATTATCAGGTTTTATGTGTAGAACATCAAACCTGACGACATTGCTGTTGATCACTGGAGGTCGTATCTTGGGCATATACACATCCATATGCCCGATGTGTTGTTCCAATTCAGCTGGATACAACATATCGGGCCAATATCGCTCCGGTGTGTACTCAGCTTAACATTGCAGCTACTTGTTTCCTAGCACGCTGCCCACTACGTTAATTGCGTAGAGGGCTATTCTGCGTAAAAAAAAAACGGTAATTTATTCACTGCTTTCATCTTCCCAGGCCATCGCATCGCATTGCACCCCCCGAAAAATCGCATGTGATGCAATGTGATGCGATTTTTAAGTTCATTTATTCACTGCTGTTATGTCCCCAGGGCCATTTAATCGCATGGCATCGCACCTCACGCAAAATCGCATGCCATCGCATGCAATTTTCTGGTATACAATAATATGATTGTATGTCCCAAAAAGAGGTTTAACGCACCCCCCCCCCCCCCACTATCCACACCACCCCGAAGCGTGGCGAGCGCTGGCGAGTAGCGAGTAGTCAGAATCGCAAGGTGATTGTACCCTTGTGTACACACCAAAAGATAGATAAATGATTACAAAGATAGAACTTCTGGCATCAGGGATATCACATAACTATAATATAGGGGGTTATTCTAGTCCATTCTTTCTGACAAAATCCTTCTTAGATTGGCAAAACCATGTGCACTGCGGGTGGGGCAGATGTAACTTGTGCAGAGAGAATTAGATTTGGGTGGGGTTTTTCTTCAAAGTGAGATCTATATTGAAGTGTAAAATCATGCAGTCAGTATTTTCCCTGCACAGAAACAAAAGAACTCACCCAAATCTAATTCTCTCTGCACATGTTACATCTGCCCCCCTGCAGTGCACATGGTTTTGTCCATCTAAGAAGGATTTTGTCAGAAAGAATGAACTAGAATAAACCCCGTAGTCCTGTAGATGTTGGATCTGACATAAGATAAGGTACCAGGGTAACCACTGTAATAATTTGTGTGATTCTAGGCTCACGAAATCAATCATATGATCTCCTGCCAACCCACTGCCCGTGAAGCCATTGAACTTGAAATGTTCTTGCCCCCCCAAAACCATACAGAAAACCCCCGGGACCCCTTGCTCCGGATTCAGGTGAGTCCATAATTGCAATGTATTAACCAAATGTATATATTGTTGTGCTTCAAATAGATTGTGTTCTTAGTAATGCTTCTATATACACCTTGGGTTATATCTGATTAAATTGCAAATGCTGAAATGTACTTTGCATAAAGCAGATAAAGTCTGTATATTAGGAGAAGAGGTACAGGTATATGTAAATGAGAAGTCTGGGCCTGATTCAGAGATGCATATCAATCCAGTGATTTACATACATCTCCAATGTTTGTGGGATTGTGCTCGCGATTGACCCATTCTGCACATGTGCAGAGCAACTCCTGCAAGATCGCTGTGCCCCCTAAGCTGCAACAGACATTTGAGGGAGGGGGTGGGATGGTCGATGGAGACCATTCGACAAAATGGGAGCACGTTGCTCCTGTCTAGTAGTTGTGCCAAGACCAAAGTCTGCATCAGAAAGACTAGGCCTGAGTACAGCCATCCTGCAGAACCTGAGGGTCAGTCAGATGGCTGATGTTCACACAAGTGATCCAAGTGTTGCGTCTTCAGTCATAGCAGCGGATCACACGGAGGCTTCTTTTCCTCACAAATCCTCTTGCTGCCTTGGACCATTATTGTACAGCAGCTTCATTCAGAGGAGGTGAGATGACAGTGTCTTAGAGCAAGTGATATGTGCATATGTTTTATACCTGTGTAATAGATTAGAGTAATTCCTCTGTGTTGTTTTGCAGAGAGACCGTGTAGAACATCTTTTGAAGGATGACAGGGGACTACTAACTAACCGTATTCCCTGACTGCTCTGGCCTGGAGCTGCTGCTTCCCCCTGTCATACAGAACCTGGTCAGCGTTATGCAACAGCGCAGTGAAACACATTCCTCTGTTCATAGTAAAGTTGTGATTATATGCAGCACTGCCATTCTCAGTGTCATTATAGTGTATTTGTATGTCTGTGTCATTAGATGAGACACCCCATTTATATGAAATACTGTGTTTGTACAGTTAACCGATCACCTATATACAGCTTATAGCTTTGCACTTGAGTGCCACCTACTGCTTGAGTTTCTAATGACAGGCTGTTCCTTAGCTGCCTCCTTCATTGACTATCTCTTTCCCTCAGCAAGTTATGTGTAGAGTCTCGATAAAGACATTCAGGAGCTGTTTGGGGAAGGATCGCTTCCATGTGCTTACCCTTTGGCAGAATATGAACTGAACTGTCTAATTCCACCGTACTTATTCTAATTCTACAATAATGTTTGTGCTGCAATCCATTCACATGATCAAAGTGATATTAACAATAAAACCTATTTTTATGACATCTTTAAAACAGTTGGCAACAGATGTGTGTATCGACTTGAACTTTATAACTTTAATTATATCTCTTTCATCATAGTATCATTTCCTATAGCATGACAAATACAACTTTATTAAGAACAACACTGTTCAGTCATGCACTATATTGTTTGAATTGTATTTACTACAACTACTGTGGCTTGCACATAATGGCATTATTCAGGTGTGGCATTATTCACTGTTGTGTCCCACAGTAAAGTAAGGGTGATACTAGTGGCCGACTGCAGCTTGTCCAGGAAATTCTGACACCCAAAGGGACTGCCTGGCAGTGGCAGTGACTTCCCATTGAAAGCACTCCCTGCTAATCGTAACCAAACAGCCAGTCCCCGGGGGAGGTGATTTCTACCAGTCTGTACTGGAAGCCACTCCCCTGCTAATGCGGCAGCTTTTATGGGCTGCATGTGATGCAGTTTGGAGAAGGCAGGCTGTTTCTTAGCTGTGCCAGAATAAACCACGATCCCTACTGCCGGTGGACTTAAGCCCCACCTCCCAATGATATCAGACATCAATCACCAGGAGGGCAGCAAGTCAGACAGACACCTCGACCAGACCACCGCTTGATGCTACCCTTTCTCATGGTGTATTTTGGGCTTGGGATTTTGAAGCAAAATTCCATCTAACTCTGCTCAAAATCCTCACCATACAAAGCTCTGTATTCTCTGTAATGGCCCATTAAAGTGGGTCTGTCATCTACATGCACTGGTGGTCATTGACAAAGAGCTTCTGTTGGGCACTGCACATTGCGTTACTTTTGGCCCAGTTTATGCTTTGCTCCTCAGCAATGCAGCTTCCTTCCTTAACCAGACATTCACAGCCTCGGTCCTCAAGGCACATTAACAGTCCAGGTTTTAGTGATATCCAGGCTTGAGCCATGGGTGACTTAATTAGTAACACAGTTATTTAGATTTACCCATCTATGCTGAAGCCTGGATATCACTAAAACCTGGACTGTTACTGTGCCTTGAGGACCGAGGTTGGAAATACCTATTTGATCTACAAAAATAGCAAATCACATTGTATGATAAAGTCAGGTATTTTAATGTAAGGGACTCTTTCTATGTCATAGAAAAAAATGTTGCATTTTTTAACCATTAAAAAGTGTACATATGTAATATTACCCTAATGGGGCCTACACACATGCCAATATTAAGTCATTTTCTAAGCGACTTTGCTTAGTTTGGCAAAGTCGCTTAGAAAATGCCCCTGCATTGGTTCGTGTGTGTAGGGCCTATAAGGGGTAAGAATATGGGTACTTTGTTTTATAGTTTCAGACATTTAAGCACTGCAACAAGTTATGAGTATTTTGTTGCTGTAACCCTCTAAATAGATTTGACTCTGGAGGAGATTCTATTGTTATCGCCACCCTCCACAACTATGTGTGCCTGCCAGCAGCTATTCAATTGTTTCTGCTGATGGGCCCGCCACCATCATTTCCACTCACAACTTGCTGAGGTGGCAAGCAGAAATTGGCAAAAAGTTACCCATTTGGGCACCCAAACAGCAATTTTTACATTGTGCCCAGTACCTTATTTGGGTTAGCACAGCTAAGCACTATATTTCTGGGTGCTCAAACAATTGGATACCGCCCCATCTAAAGTGATGGATGTTATGTAATTATGGGCACCCATTAAACAATTGAATCATCCCCTCTGAGTCTGTGGGGTTTTCTATGATCATTTTCCCTGGATAATTGCCATACCCCTATTCACAGCTATGACAGTTTTGTGTTTGTGTGCATTTTCAAAATCTTTTCATTTAGAAGCTGTGATAAGAGCCAGTCCCAGTAACCAATGAAAAGTAAAATGGTAGCTTTCACAAACACTGCAGGAGTTGGGCATTTGGATGCACATGCACACAGTAAAGGCTGTTGGGGAGGGATCTGATGGTCCCTCTCCGCAAAAAGGTAGCTTTTTTAAGCTTGGGAAATTGTGCTACATTTCTGTTCTCATAATGGTCTATGGGAATGGAAGTATTTTAGGGGTCCTTAATTAATATCTGTGACGTCACCTGTGTTAAAGGCAGCATTAATACATGCCCCTGATATTGTGTGCAAATGGCTGTATCCAGATGATCTTGCTACATTGACCCCTTTGTCTCTAGTAGAGACAATATATTGTAAGCTGGAGTCCTGCAGCACTGAGACTGCAGAATGTTCTCTGATCCTACAGTGCAGCATTGATGAATATTTTGTCTCAAAACAAATAAAGTATAATAAGACATCAAGCATTTAATGTTGTGAAATACAGCAGAACACTCAATTGACAATACAAAAATAATTGTTCTGGCAAATTCAAAGGCAGCCCCTAATATGGTTCGGTAACATGTGCAGAGAGAGTTAGATTTGTGTGAGTTATTTTGTTTCTGTGCAGGGTAAATACTGGCTGCTTTATTTTTATACTGCAATTTAGATTTCAGTTTCAACACACCCCACTTAAATTTAACTCTCTCTCTGTACTGCAATCAGATCTGAATAAGGGCCCAAATGTATTACAGTGCATCTATTACCCACATACAGAAGTCAGACAGGCTGTCATTTGTGGGAGGTTGAACCAATATTTATGAGGATGCAGCTTATCAATTCACCAGGAACCAGTGATGCCTCAGATAGAGTACTAGCTCCCACTGACTCGCAGTCTCTGGGGGAAATTTACTAAAATGGGAATAAGACTTCACATGTGATGTTGCTATGGGCAACCAATCAGATCCTATCTACTACCTTGTAGAGGGTGCTAAATTAATAATACGTAGATTCTGATTGGTTGCCCATAGCAACATCACATGTGAAGTCTTATTCCCATCTTAGTAAATTTTCCCCTCTGTCTCTAAAATTGCTAACTGCATGATGCAGTACAAAACTTAATCACAACAGTAGAAATAGTGATCACAACTTCTGTATTTTAAGCATAAACTGTAGAGGGAGAAATACAAGGAAACAAGTTTAGCAGCGCACAGCCTTGAAAGTAAAATGAAAAATGATTTCAGATTGGATGATCTTAAATAAGATAGATTTATTAACAATTAATTATGAGTTAAAAATTACATATATCATAAAAGGATTTGATAAAACATACATGAACACCCCAAAATTGTGTATTGGGCACCGGAGAGTCCGTTCCTAGTATATCTCTGGGATAAAATATTGGAAAGGATAATTACCACCCTTTTAGAGGGTACAGAAGTCCTCCAACAGTCCTGGCACAAATCACCGATGGCTGTGAGGGGGTAATTGAGTCCAGTCCACGGGTCCGTGGACGCAGAGATGGTTTAGCAGATGACAACTGCAATGGATGTAATGCAATGCAAAAGTTCCTTCAAATTTGTTGGAAGGGTCCCAGAGGTTGGTTCAGACTTCTATCCGGTATGGGTCAGTAAATGGGGTTATCCAAACAGCTGTTTGGACTGGACTCAATTACCCCCTCACAGCCATCGGTGATTTGTGCCATCTTGGACCGAGCAAGGACTGTTGGAGGACTTCTGTGGTAATTATCCTTTCCAATATTTCCAATATTTTATCCCAGAGATATACTAGAAACGGACTCTCCGGTGCCCAATACACAATTTTGGGGTGTTCATGTATGTTTTATCAAATCCTTTTATGATATATGAAATTATTAACTCATAATTAATTGTTAATAAATCTATCTTATTTAAGATCATCCAATCTGAAATCATTTTTCATTTTACTTTCAAGGCTGTGCGCTGCTACACTTGTTTACTTGTATTTCTATTTCTACGGGACTAACTATCCCTACCAACAAGCAGCTGCAGGAAATTGCACTCTAGGTGAGCGCCCCCCAGCTCTGTCCCCCAGGGCCAGTTCTAAATAATTTTAAACTGTAGAGGGATGTACTATTGCATCACCATTGCTCTATTGATACAAGTAAACTCCATCCATGGCTAGATGATGCTTCACCACACAAAAATTAAAAAATAAATACGGTACTTATGTATTATCTGGACTCCCATGTTAAATGCACCCCATTTTTTCATACCCCTACTATCCAACTACGCATGGAGTTGATTTTATATAGTGTGGCGAGCGCAGCGAGCCACCGTGCCCGAAGCGTGGCGAGCGCAGCGAGCCCCGCGAGGGGACACGGTCTCATAAGAAAACCGGGAGCCCAGATATTACATAAGTACCATAAATACAAATCTAGAGATGGCCATTGAACCTCATGGTTAGCGACCACCTATAAGATGCACCTAGAGATGCACCAAAGTTTTTTTCCTTCTCCTAGCGCAAGTGAGCTTGGTGCTTAGCTAAACCCTCATTGTGATAATCGGTCCTATCCCTTTCTTGATTGGCTCCCACTTAGTCCCACCTCTATTGCACAGCTTAGCCTATGCCCATTCCCTGATTGGCCCACCATGCCCTCAAGCAGGGTTAACATCAATAGTTTCCTCTCTTCAATGGATTCATGCCATTGATGTTAAGCACTGATGGCGTTTCTGGACTCATATGCGCACGTGTAGCACACAGTTAACATAGGTCTTAGACGACTGGACAAGAATGTCTGCAAATCTGATCATCAGATCAAAGCCAAAACCACAGTCTTGTCGCATTTCTCCTTTTTTTTTTTGATGGTTAGATCCCTTCTTGCAAAATAGCAGAACCTATAGAAGCCTCTATTTTCATTTTACATAAAATCACTGTCCTTGACTCAAATGCTTTCTCCTGATCTTACAGCTCAGAACTGACACATTTCCACCGACTGATAAACAGACTCCCACACACTTTGCTCCACAATGAGATACACAAATAGGAAATCAGCTGGACTTTTCACCAGCAGCATATTGAATAGTACCATGGTCACTGCAGTGGGAGATGTGAGACATTACTTATTTTGGAATGCTTGACACCTTTTCTTTGTGGTGTGTGCCGATCTTGGGGATTCTGCACAGGGTGCATTTAAACAGCGGTGGCTACAGAACGCTTAAGGCCGCGATTGTGTGCACCTGTCTATAATGTCATTGCAGTTGTGACTAAGAGCATTCTCCCCCTCTCCTAATCTCCGCCACTGCCTGTCACTTCAGTGCTAGCTGTGGGAATGCTGCCAACAAAGAAATACAATAACAGTGGTCAGAGGCTTAGATTAGGAGAGGGCAGGTCGCTCTGCATTCTCAGAACTGAATTGAATGGGAGCTGAGAAAAATGGTCTTAGATCTCATAGCAAAAATCTCATGCATTTTCTTATACTATATTTTTCAACAGCTTGTACTGTAGTTGTAAACATTTATTATAGCATTTCAAATGACCAAAAGAGGGAGGCATCGGAGAGCTACTTTTCAGAGAAAATAGCTGGGTAAAGATGCTCTCATTATTTCACAGCGTTTTTCCAGCTGACAAGGAAAAGTGCTGCTTTAAAAGTTCTACATCGAGGTGGGAGGATGATACATTGAGTGCCAGATGTGTGTGTAGAGTTGGGGGAGCAGCATTGGTGCCAGTTGGGTGCAAGTACAGACAGTTTGCTCTGATTGCATGCGACTAACATGACTCTTCTGATCTCAGAGCAATCATAGGAGATGCTTAGAGACAAAGTACTGGTATAATACTGCCTGCTTCACTAGGAAGCAGGTGGAATGTGGGAGGTCTGGTCACTCTGGTAGGTAGGCTCCGGAGGACTGCCCAACATTGTTAGACAAGTATGTGCAGCAGAAGCCACAGTAAAAAAAGCTGAGAGGATAATGAGAGAGATTTGTTGGGAGTAGGCAATTGGAGGGGGCAATGAGAGAGATATTAAGGGGTGATGAGGAAGCTATGTGTGGTAGTGAGAGAGATATGGAGGGGTGATGAAGCTTTGAGGAGCAATGAGAGAGAGATATGGAGGGGTGATGAGAGAGCCATTGGAGAGGGCAATGAGAGTGATATGGAGGGGTGATGAGAGAGCCATTAGAGAGGGCAATGAGAATGATATGGAGGGGTGATGAGAGAGCCATTGGAGTGGGCAATGAGAGAAATATGGAGGGGTGATGAGAGAACCATTGGAGGGGTGATGAGAGAGTAATTGGAGAGGGCAATGAGAGTGATATGGAGGGGTGATGAGAGAGCCATTGGAGGGTGCAATGAGAGAATATGGAGGGGTGATGAGAGAGCCATTGGAGGGTGCAATGAGAGAAATATGGAGGGGTGAGAGGGAGCCATTGTAGGAGGCAATGAGAGAGATATGGAGGGGTGATGAGAGAACCATTGGAGAGGGCAATGAGAGAGATATGGAGGGGTGATGAGAGATCCATTGGAGGGGGCAATGAGAGATATGGAGGGGTGAGGAGGGAGCCATTGGAGGGGGCAATGAGAAATATGGAGGGGTGAGAGGGAGCCATTGGAGAGGGCAATGAGAGAGAAATGGAGGGGTGATGAGAGAACCATTGGAGGGGGCAATGAGAGATATGGAGGGGTGAGGAGGGAGCCATTGGAGGGGGAAATGAGAAATATGGAGGGGTGAGAGGGAGCCATTGGAGGAGGCAATGAGAGAGATATGGAGGGGTGATGAGAGATCCATTGGAGGGGGCAATGAGAGATATGGAGGGGTGATGAGAAAGCTATGAGGGGCAGTGAGAAAATTATGATTTGGACAGTAAGTGATATCGAGGGGGCAAGGAAACAGATATGGAGATAGCAATGAGGCAGATATGGAGGGGCAATGAGAAAGACATTGGGGTAATAAGAATTGCTATAAAGGTAATTAGTAAGATAAATTTGAATACAGATCAGCATCAGTGAGTAAGAGTTTATCATACTTTATCATATGGAGGTGTGTTGCTGCTATCATGGGGGATGAGATCAGGATCTCTGACACAGGATTCCGGACCTTTTGTCGTATCTGCAGCAACAAGCTTGTGTGACCCCATAGGTCACACAGTCGGCCAGTGGTGTCACAGACAGGGCCGGCGCCACCACTAGGCAAATCTAGGCATTTGCCTAGGGCGCCGGCCACTGGAGGGAGGCATTTTGCCCCCCCCGTGCCGCCCGGGTACCTGTCCTGCGGCACTGTGTATTTAAAGCTGACGGCGGAGGCAGCGGGGGTCCCTGCAGTCCATTAGAAATAACGAGCGATATCCGCCGGGCTATGCGGAAGCGCTTCTGTTGTGAAAACACTGGCAGCACGGTGCACGCTGATCTCAGCCAATCAGCGTGCTGCCAGTGTTTTAACAACAGAAGCGCTTCCGCATAGCCCGGCGGATAGCGCTCGTTATTTCTAATGGACTACAGGGACCCCCGCTGCCTCCGCCGCCAGCTTTAAATACACAGCACCGCAGGACAGGTACCCCCCTCCCCCGGCACCGGACAGCGCCGCAGGACAGGTACCCCCCCTCCCCCGGCACCAGACAGCGCCGCAGGACAGGTACCCCCCTCCCCCGGCACCGGACAGCGCCGCAGGACAGGTACCCCCCCCGGCACCGGGGCGCCCCCACCCCGACTCGCCTGGGGCGCTCCGGTGCCTTGCACCGGCCCTGGTCACAGATAATCTGATAGACAGCTGCATTATTGTATAAGTGCTGTCACTGCTGCCTCCATGTAGGTAGCAGAATTATCAGCTCCAACCACATCTGAATCAGCACCAAAAAGACCATACATGAATGTAGTCATATTTACCAGTACTTACCTGGGGTCTGAGGAGGAGAGAATCGATATAGTAGAATTTTATTAAATGCAGGAGATTTAAAACACACTGCAGCGCTGAGAGCATCTTTTTTCACGTAGTCCTAGAGTAGGGTGGCTCATCCCAAGATCGGCGGGATTTGGCCCTAAAATTGCATGCCCACCCCCTTCAAGAGAGGCAGAGCTGAAATACACCTATGTAGAAGTGGGTGAAGATGCTGCTGCATCTTTTGACGGTCCCCATTCTGTGACTTTACTTTGTGCACTTGTCACGACCATTGAAGGGTATGGAACTTTTCTCAGCACTGACACCATTTATTAATATTGATGTACCTTAGCTTTCTGATGGGTATGTATTACAGTGTAAGAATTTGCCAACTTAAAATGATAATAGATAGCGCGGAATACACTCTAGTACATTGTATCATAGAGTATTTTATATTATAATGGCCCAGCATACAGTATATTGTCACAAGGAAAGTACTGGATGAAGTAGTATGTGCACCCCGTTGCAAAATAACATTTGCTCCACTGGAACCTGTTGCATCATCGAGAGGTCAGATATTATTTTAAATATTCTGTGTAAATGTATTGTAATTATACTTAAAATATGTTTCATTATAATGATTTTTTTTAAATGGAGTGTTTATTGCAAATTATGATGCAAAGTGTCTTCTTTGTGTTGTCTATATTAACCTGCAGGGGTCACTGTTTCTTTTGCCGAATATATAGATTTTGTAGTGGAACAGAACATTCCATGCAGAAAGACAAGTTTGAAACTGTTGAGCATTCTGCTTAAAGCAGAAGTAGACAATCTACAGTCATGTAGCCTTTCCATTGGCTGGGACTATAGCCAGAGGCTGACTGAACCTTTGTTTTTAATCTCTAGATGTCCAGACCTACTTTGCTTAAGTAAATAGAATATGGAAATGATCGTATGATCTTAGATAAAATTCTGGGTTATATGACTTTTCTACCACTCAGCTGATACATGATTTGCATTTCCTTTGGAAAATTTTTGCATTCTTGTTTTGTAGATAAATAATATTTTCATGTCATTAATATAACAGTCGCTGGTGATCAGTTTTAGGTTGTCTACGAACTTACTGTATACAGTTTCATCTTTCCCATGATACACAGCGTAGCACGTGTAATTATTAGTTCCTTTATATTTATAAATTACATAAACTGACTAGCAATCAACACTAGTCAGTAACGCTAGTGACCCGGGGGGAGGTGGTGCGAGTAAAGGTGCTAGGGAAGGTGGTGCTAGTAACCCTACTGACTGGGGGGGGGTCAACCAAGAATGACCAGCGGGTAGCGGCGGCCATCTTCAAACTGGTAAAAGTCGCGGCTGACCACGGCCATATTTCATGCAGGCAGCACAGCCAGGCCAAGGGGGAAAGCGGTGGCCCGGCCAGGGGGAAAAGTGGCCAAGTCTGGACCGGCCCACCGGGAAATGGCCCAGTTTCCCAGTGGGCCAATTCGCTCCTGGCATGGACAGAGCTAAAGTGAACAAAGACAAGGTATCAGCTTCTAACAAACAGACTATAGCATAATAACTGATTGGCTGGTACTTTATCTCTCTACAAGGCTAAATACACCCCTAATGCAGTATACACATGGTTAAATGTCCACTATTTTTCAATTTGACTTTGCTTAGCAAAATCTAATTGAAATCGAATGGGCAGTGAATGGTTTTTCCACATTCGATGCAAATTTTATACCGATGCGCATTTACATTTAGTGGAAATTAAAATAAATTAAAAAAACAGTCTTGCCAGGCAAGAATATATAGTAGAAATGCCAGATTGAATTGAATGGCAAATCGAATCGAATCCCACATTGAACCGTGTGCACCCACTATAACTTTGCTTGGGATTGCAACCCAAACTGCAGATTCTGCAATGCCACCCATTGGGCTTAGGTTGCATAACAGTCTTGCAAACACAACAGGTAGTGAAGGGTAAGCATGGGAATGAAAGTATGTTTATTAAGAATTTGTATGGATCTAATGTTTGATGGTTTATCCAATAATAGCTACTTAGTTGTGGCTCTGTTCAGGCGCATGTGCAGCACAGGGGACACATTTCTTAGGTGACAAGAAGACAAGTGCAAAAAGTCTATGGTTTGGGCACTATAACGACCAGTTGGGTGCCCAAACCAGGATTTTAGATAAGTTTAGCCATTAGACATAGATAAACTCCATGGGGGGTATTTAATGGGATGAGAGATTCAGAAAGTGAGAGATTTGGTAAGAAATCTCCAGTTTTTTAAAGCGGCAATAATTTACACCGATTTTGAAGTGTAAAGTATTGCCGCTTTAAAACCCCTGGAGATTTCTTACCAAATCTCTCACTTTCTGAATCTCTCATACTATTACATTTCACCCCATATGTTAAAGGGCGGGATGTATTAAAATACATCGCCGCCCTTCGCCCCCCCCCCCCCCCGCCGCGATGCCGCCGCATATGTACTAACATATGCGGCTGGCATCCCGATGCGGTGACAGAGGCCCCCCGCGATACCTGGAATGTGGTGTGCGGGGGGTCTCCGTCACCTCCCAGCCGGCTCCTGCATCCCTGACGCCGGGGACAGCTATGCATGCTGTCCCCGGCGCCTCCTCCCCCCTGCAGCCAGAAGGACGTCCTGCTGCGTCACTAGGGGGAGGAGGGGTTTACCTTTCAGGGTCCAGGAGGACCCTTCAGGAAGGTAAGCGAGAGGGGGGGTCGACGAGGCGGCGGGTTTGCGTCGGCGGCAGCGGGCGGCGAAAAGAAGCCCATAGGCTTCTATAGGGTATCGCCACCCAAAGGTGGCGATACCCTTCGCTGCGGTATCATTTTTGATACATTGGAAAATGCGGTAAAACCGGGGTTTTACCGCATTTTCCATTTGATACATCTCGCCCTAAGTGAGACAAGCATGATAATAAATTGGCACATAGAACATTGCAGAAAGACGCTGCTTTGTTATGACTAAGGGCCTCCGGGGACCGATAGTGAAGTACTGCACATGTGCAGATTCTTATATGCGCATGTACAGGGCTTCTGTGCGGGCGCATTCCCATGCATATGCAGCCATGACGCAGTGTGCTGGGGGTGGCGGGGCAAGCACTCTGGGACTCAGTAAGCTGCGTTCTTCTCAGCTAACTGAGTCAACCTGAATCAGGCCCTAAGTGCACTGCTGTGTGGGTAAGCTCAGAGTCCATCAGGGCAGTCACTTGGGTGTCATGGGTTTCAGGTGCAAGAAGCAGAACAGTGCGTGTGTGTGCTAACTAATCACTGTAAGTAGTATTGTTTTTTTCAGAGTTGCTTTCCTAATGAGGGGAACTCAGCCAGCTATAACATTCAATGGTCATCTGGACAGACTGCAATGATAGCATAGTGCTAAGGGCTCAGTATGTGACATCACTAGTTAGCAAATTAGTATCATGCTATCAGTTGAAGAGTAAACAGGAAAAGACAATGGAGGTTATTCGGACCTGATCGCAGGGCTGCTTTTTTAGTAAATGGCCCAAACCATGTTGCACTGCAGGTAAGGCAAATGTGATTTAGATTTGGTTGTGGTGTGTACAAACTAAAATCTCAATTGAAGGGTAAAGATCCCCATACCCAATGCAAATTGGGCCCGATTTCACCAGATTCCGGCGGATCGGGCTGTAAAATCAGCCCAAATTGCATGTGTATGAAATCCAATCTGATGCACAACAGGTCGCGTGCAGCCGTCGACTTTTTAGCACCTGCGATGTATCGTAGCCTTAGTTGGACTGCTCTGCAGAACAGTGCAGCGCCGGGCAGGAAGGTGGTCTCTTACCCCCCCCCCCCCCCCTGCCTGCAGCTCAGCGGGAGATAAATCTGCACAGAAATGTTACCATAGCACTGGGGCGATATGCCGTGCTATGCGAGTCCCGATGCTATCAGATCACATCGGGACTCGCATAGCACGGCATGCTAGAGGGGCACAATTTAGACTATATAGTGCAGAGCTGCACTATATAGTCTTGCCTGACCTCTCTATTTCACTGCTGATTTGCGCTCACATGGGGGCGCGCATCGGCAGCGCATCGGGCTCGCAAGCCTTTAAAAAGCATGCGATCAGCATTCGAAATGGCTTCCGATGTTCACTATATCAGCAACATCGGAAGCCATATCTTACCATCTTAACTCTGTCTTCCCATTACATTTTCCCCACTCAGAGGTGGATATTCCACAAGACAACCAGCAATGCTCACACTCCCAAAGTCCCTTTGATGTTCATTGATGGGATAAAAAATATTTGTAAAGTAAAGCGGGCATCAGATTTCCTGACACAGGTATTCAGCCTACTTCCAAAACACCTTAGAGACTGATGCTGATGTTGACACAGCAGAGAATTTATTGGTAGACTGTACACGTGCCAAGGTACTCATCAATGCCGCCTGCAATCAGCAGCAAATATATACTGTAGTGCTATGGCTTGTTAGAGGGAGAAAGCCCAAACCAGTGCCGTGCCTAGGGCCCTTTTAGGTCAAAATCTGCCTCTGGCCCCACCTGCAGTGCAACATGGTTTTGTCCATTTGCTAAAAAATCAGCTTTGCGATCAGGTCTGAGTAACCCCTAATGTTATGTTTTTCAGGGAATAGGTAAAAACCGGAACAGAGCCCGGAAAGTCAGACCGGACAGACGTCATTCATTAAACTCAGTTATTCCTGAGCTTGTAGTGTGAATTCCCATATGCGGGGGGTCCCGTCCGGAGGGGGGGGGGGGTGGCGCTCGGGGTGACTCTGACAGCTGACATTGGGGAGATGGGTAGGGAGAGATTACAGCCTTCCTGTATGTCAGGAGTGTTACAGTTTTTACTACATCCCTAGACCATACAGTAAGACTGTAATCTCTTCCGCCCCATCTCCCTGGTGACAGGTGTCATAGAGACCCCCACTTGATCGGACAGCCCACGGATGGGCAGAGATTATTACATGGAACCAGTCTGATCTGGTGTTCCTGGGTCTGTATCAATCCAGTTTTTACCCAATCCCGGGTTTATCAGGGCTTCTCAGGTTTATGTTTATCTGACTTCTAGATTGCTACTTAGGACCATCCTAGCCTATGAAAAATCCCCCAGCATCTACATGTCACCAAGGTCCACAGCCCCTAAATTGGTTACAAAGAAAATTTGTGTCGTCTTCTCCCACTGGATAACTAGTTAATCAGTTCCAGCAAAACTATTTGTATTATGATACTTCAACTGAAAATGAACCTATCTACAATCCAAATGTTTATTTAAAAATAAGAGACACATTAAAGAGAGTTAAAGCTTTTCAAGAAAACCTTAGGTAATAAATTATGTTTTCCTGGCACTAACATGAATAACTTGGCAGATGGGAAGTAGTCCATAATAGGGTGCCTTATCAAGACACTTCAAGCTCTCATTGTTAAAATAGCACATGATTTGGAGGGGGAAATTTACTAATGCTGGCCACACATCAGACCAACTTTCCTCCAACCATCCAACCAGTTGCTTGGATGGAATAAAAATATGGTACTGGATGGGAGCAAATGTAATATTTACTTCAGCAATTTGCTCCCAAAATCTGGAAAAGGACAAAAGCTGTCGCTCAGACACAGTACTTTAGTTGAACCTGTTTGATTTAAACAATTTGACTGAATGTTTTTGTCCATTTCCCTGGGTTTGTGAGCACATTTCTTATTGTCCTTTGCTCCCATCCAGTACCATATTTATATTCCATCCAAGCAACTAGTTGGATGGTTGGAGGAAAGTTGTTCTGATGTGTGGCCAGCATAAGATGTGAAATACACTTCACAGGTCATGTTTCTATGGGCAACCAATCAGTGATTGGCAATCACATCCTGTCTACTACAGTATCTTCTAGAGCAGAGGTGGGCAACAGACGGCCCGCGAGACGGCCCGACTATAGCCACTTGTCAGCGCCAGGACAGACATAACATAAGCTTTGCATTATGATTACTTTTTTACTGCTGCCGTTAATGGCCGTCTGTGCCTGCCACGTACAGTATTACTGGGAGCGTAGGAGGGGACACGAAGGACGTGGCAGCCACCTCCCTGCCATTGGTTGGCGTGGCCGCATCACGAGTCCCCTCCCACACTCCCAGAAATGCTGTGCGCGGCAGGCACAGAAGGGCATTAACGGCGGCGGCGGCAACAATAAAAAAGTAATCATAATGCAAAGCTTATGTTATGTCTGTCCTAGCATCCTCCGTTCATAAAGTGTGCCTCTTAAGGCCCTTATACACTATGCGATTTGGGCCCAACTTCACCCGTTTTGGATGGATCAGGCCGTGAAAGCAGCCCAAATTGCATGTGCAGACATCCAGTGCGACCTGATGCACAGTCCCGTGTGCATCTGGTTGGAGTTGGGAGGTCGAACTAGGATTTGGTAAATCCTATGTGCAACCTGGAGGCGGGCAGGGGACGAAGAAAGGCAGTGGGCGGTGAATGCGGCAAGAGCTGAGTGAGCAGAGCACCGGGTAGGGGAAGCCGAGCGGTGATCGCACATAGAAAAAAAAGACACAAATGAATGGGCAGCCATTGATTGGCTGAGAGACAACTCATCCAATCACTGAATGTATGAGGTTTATTTTCTATGTGCGCTCGCAGCCCGGCTTTCCCTACCCGGCGCTCTTTCATACCCTTGCCGCATACACCACCCACTACCTGCTGCGTGTCCTGCCCTCCAGGAAGAGCCCCCGCTAGGCTCATGGCTCCCTCTGCCTGCAGCTCCCCGGGAACTTCATGTGATAAATCTCATGCGATTTATCACATGCAAATTTGGCACATCAACCGCCATTTTAAAAATAATGTATAGGTCAGAATTTAGGAATCAGTGAAAGCAGTTTTGTGTTTTGAGCCTATATTCATTCAAATCCTGCCAAGCTGTATGCTACAAACAGTGGCGTATTTATAATGGGGGCAATGTACGCAATGCACACAGACCCTTAAGTCCCAGACCAAGTCACACGCACTACACACACACACACACACACACACACACACACACTGCAACCATATTTAATACTCATCCATCCGAAGTCCCGCTATTAAGGCAGCAACGTTGCCAGAAAAATGTCCGCAGCGCTCAGACTCTACTGTGCTGAGCACTAGAGCAGCGCTGGCAGGTAGAGAGTAGGGGCCTGAACTGAGGGAGCTACACATGGGCCTCCACCTCTCTTAAAGCGCCTCTGGCTAGGAACCAATGCCATCATTCAGGCAATTCATGGTTCATTTCCCAAAATGAAGTTCAGATGCTGGTTGAACTACTACTAAGAAATACTTATTTACTCAACAGGTTCTATGGAGAAGAATTTAGGATGGTCACAGAGAACAAAGGATGTGCCGCAGTGCTGCAGTTTAAGGAGTAAAAAGGAAACATTCAAAAATGTTGAAATGAACACTGGAACCAAAATAGCTGATGGGGCTCAAAGGTAGATCACCTTCTGTCTGGCAGAGACAATTTATCTATGAAACTGAACAGAAAACATAAAGCAAAAAGGAGGAAGTAGAAGAGATATTGCTACCCTGCCCCCTGCTCTGCAGTTGCTTAACCCTTGCAACCCATTATACAAACTCTGGGTTCCAGGACAGTTCCTGTCTAAACCTTTCACTGCTTGCTCTGAACTCAACATTCTTTGTGCACCACAGATTGTTCAGGCAAGTGTGTATTTATTTTAAAATAAACTCATAAGGATTTCATTGGTTTATTGTTATTTAACCATATTAACAGTCCTTAAAATTGAATGAACTAAATGAAATGATGACCCAGATACCACAGCTTGGCTATGTCACAGCTTTTACTAATTAAATCGTTTGACTGAAAAAAAGGTAGCCAGATAGGCACTGCAATCTCAGTTCTAGGCTAGCCCTGACCATAATCCACATCTCTTTCAAGCACACAATCAATTTCAGCCCTTTATGTGCCCAATGTCATTTCTCCCAACATACATAAGACGCTCACTATCAAATTATTATTCCACTGTGTCCAGTCTGTGTGGTCAGTCTGTGTGTCCAATGCTTACTGTTTGGTTGCAATAGAAAGACAGACTGTTCAGGGCCGGAGCTGACGTCGCACAACTTCACTTCAAACACGTGGGCACACCTGCTTTTTCCCTAAAGCCCCATAAGTGCCTTCAAGAGAATATTAGATACAGTAGAATAAGATGTGACAAACCACGTTCACTATAAAAGAAGGAAATCCCACCCAGCACTGCAGACATGAAAGCCTTAAGGTCCATACACATGCCCAGCATGTATGGCCAGTGATGATGTGAAATCGCTGGCCGGAAAATCACTCAGTGCTTACACACTGAGCGATTTTCACCCCGGGCCAGCGATTTTCAAAGGGGCGAATAGCTTTCCATAGTAGGACGCCATGGAAAGCAGTCCACTCGGCTACTAAAACCAGCCAATGGACGGGGGCTGCGATGATGTGGGGTATATACACTGGGGAGTTTTGAGCTGAAAGCAGTTCAAAACACCAAACGTGAGCTGCTTTCAGCTCATAATTGTCCAGGGTGTATGGGCCATAAGTGTGACCCCACTGATAATGCCCCAAAACAAGTTATAAAACAAGTTCCTGAATATTACTTTCCAATTACACCTAGCGTGCAAAGCCTCCCAATCATGCCATGAAGTGCATACACACAGTGAGATTTTGGTAATGTACGATTTTGTCTATGAGATTTCACTTGAACTTCCCGGAGCCCAGAATCATACAATATTGACCATATTTACTTAAGATTTTCACTTTGACTATACTAGAAGATTGTATACAATATAGTTAAAATTGGCTTGTTTTCTTGAGGCACGCATCGCAAGCTGTAAACACGCTGTGCAATTTGTTCTAACATTTCTTCCGATTTTTGACTATATGGTCAAAATCGGAAGCTTTGAATGCTTAAGGTGTCTGGTGCCAGGGACTGATAGTCAGCCAGACAGACCAAGGACAAGGTAAGCCAACCACAGAGGCCGCAGGAGCCATCACATGTAATTTAGAGGCACATTATAGGTCCGTAAACAAACATTTACTTTCAGACAACACAAAACTAAATGTTTCAAAAACCGCAAAGCCTCAGTAGAAGAGGCCCGCTAATTATTAACTTGATAAAAAATATATTGTTCGTTAGATCATTTAGAAAACTACGGATTCCAATAATAATAAATTTGAATTAAAACCTTCGGCATACCTGGAGGTAGGCCGGTGGGCCGCACACCATTACTTGACACCAAAGCCATATTCCCCTGCCACATTTGTAAAAAGTTACGAGGTAGCATTAGCCACCGAAGGTGAAGGTCAAATTCTCTTACCATTGAGACAGACAAGAAACCAACTCCAAACCTGAAGGTCATTCTTAATCTTCATAGACAAGCAACAGGCAGTGGTCATTCATTAACCCTTAACATGAGAATAATGCACCATTCCAAACTAAGGAAATCAATAAAGAATGTACACCGCACCACTTTACTGCTGCAACAGCACACCATTTCACATGCTGCAACAGTATAGAACAGTATAGACTTCTATTCAAAATAAGATAAAAACCATCTTGTCATGCACAACCCAGCAGCTAAAACAAAGCTTGTGTGGAAAATAGAACATCTGCACAGACATCACTCCCACCCATGCCTATGACAAGAAAATCATCCATATAGTGTGTAATGCCATACCTGCCAACATTGGACTGTTTTGGAGAGCTTCACGCGCCAAAGGTGCCCGGCCGTTTTTGTGTGGGTGTGGCCTAGTGGCAAGGGGGCATGGCCTGTTCCTGTGAGTCCATGCCCCCGTTTTTGCCACTGTGGGGGCATGGCTAGTGGCTCTGTGAGCTGCTGGCTGTGTCCCCAGTCCCTCAGGCTGCAGGAATAAACGCTGTGCGCATGCGCACAGCATCTATTCATGGGTGACAGGGGGGACTCCCAGCTGTGCAATCAGCCTAGCAAGCACTGGGGAACTCAAGGAAAGTGAACTGGAGCTAGAACTAGACATGGACAGGTCATCAACAACATTAAGCAGGCCATTATCACTGCCTCCAGATGGACCATGGAGCATCATGACATCCAGCTTACATAGAGGAGCCACCTCAATGTACTCAGGAGCACCATTCCAGCCAACCCCAGTAGCACTATAGTATGGGGAAGAATCATTTGAAATTACATGATCAGCATTAACCACAAGCACACGAGGAAAGATGGAAGAAAGGGAAAAGTAGGAGAGTTCAGTAGAAAGGGAGAACATGGAGTGTGGATGCCACTAGGAATAACTGAAAAGCCAGAGGGAGGAGCGTTCAGGACTTGCTCTTCCCTTTCTTTCCATCTGCATTTAAAAAACCATTGGTCATGAGAGAGTTATTGACTAACGTGAATCAAGGGTGCAAATCTGCCATAAAACCAAGTGACCAATCAGAAATGTACTAATTGCAGTAAGCAGATAAAAGCTAATGTCTGTTTGCCACATGGTTTCCTGTTTGAATGATGTTAGTAATGTATCCCATTGATGAAATAAGACTTTGAACAACTGAAAAACTGAAAAGAAAATGCAGACATGCAGTACGACCCCTGGTTAGTGTAGAGATTAAGATCTGGTCATGTTTTGATAATAACTTGTTGCATTAAAGCAGCAGTTTGTAGACCAAGAAACTGTCTGGGAACTACAAAGATTACAATCATTATCTCACTGCTGTGGCGTTAGATGACATCTTTGAAAACACTTCCAAATGTTGACCAAATGTTTGAAGTGGGATCTGTTCTGTGTTGTATGTTTCTGCAGTTATGATGTCACATTCTGCTGAACTGGAAGTTTCAAGTAGGTGACTAGTATACTGGAGGAGGCTACAGAAACTGGTTCTTGTTTTGTGTCTCCCACTTTCCTTGTTTCAGCCATGATGCAGCACAAATGCCAGTCACCAAGTAGCAGATGATAATACCACTGCCTCATTATGACAAAACCATATTTTCCAATCTAGTTGTACAGTACCAACCACTTTTAGCGTATGTAAAAGAGGGGTCAACGTCACCTTCTGTGTCATGTCATTATAAGTCATTTATTTTTTACTATAATCTTTTCAGCAATATGTCTGGGATTTATGTTTTCTTCTGGGAAATATTGTTCAACACAGTTAACTTAAGGTACACAAACCTGGGATGCTGTGGTTCACTGTAAACTTTGGAAGTAGTTGATTCCCAAAGGAGAGCATGGCATCAATACCGTTTAAGCCTGTAAAGAAAGGAGGGGACAAACTAAGAAATAAAAATGAAACCTTGGTAACATGTACGCAATATCATTGCTAACATCACAATTTTGCTGTGGTCTCAAAAAATCACTCTTCCAGGTAGGAAGGTGGAGAGTCATTGGAAATACTCTATCACATAGCACCGGAATGACAAAAAAATGTAACCTTAAGTTATACATTGTAAGGATACTTTCTTTAACAACATTTCTAAAACTACTGTCCTGTGCTCATAAACTTATTAAAAATCCAATCACTCTCACTACAAGGCCCACTTCAAACTCTCCAACAGAAAATAAATGTATCTTATTTTCCTAGTTCACCTTTGTATCCCAGATGTTGCTCCTCTCAGTGATCTCCCTTTACCTCTTATGACGCCATTTGCCTGAATGGTTTCCACTGTAGTATCTATAGTTATAGTATTGATAAAGCTTTCCCAAATTGAAAAAAAAGTTCTTTTTTTTTTTTTTTTCTAGGTGGACATTCAATTCTATCTAATACATTTTAAAGACATAAAATTATTTCTCTTCAAACATAGCTAAAGAAGGGGGAGTGGATTGAATCGATTGTTGAAGAATACATTTTTTGGCTACAGCTGAAAGGATCAATAATAATTTCTAACAACCCTTGGAAACCTGAGAAGTTCAGAGGATCTATCCCAACACTACCCACTCTGGTGTCAGTGTGAGATAATTAACTAGGTCCTCTAATGCAAACCATTTCACCTTCATCCAGAATTTCTTAATTGCATTATAGTCCCATAAACAATTGTATAAGGGTGCATCTAACTTAGCCCATTTTGGACATGCAGATGAGTTGGCAACCCCAACCAAACAACAAAGATTAGTATAAGTATAAGTAGAAGTATAAAATATAATCACATTAAAAACCTATACAGACAATTAATAAATAATAATAAAAGATCAATTGATGATGTCCAGCATTAAACCACACAATTAACCATAATTACCCCTGTGGATTGGTCTATTGATTATGTATTGGCTCCTTCTATTGGATTTATTGGAACCACTTTAAAGTGTCCAAATTAGGTCCAAATTATGTAGGAGTATGCAGTATCTCACTCCAGGTGGGATTATGGGGACCTCCTGCTGGTATTGGTGGAATAACCTCAGTAGGGAAGTTGAGAGTGCGGCAACGGTGTAAATTGGTCCGCTCCAACCGGCGTGGCTCTGTTGGAATTGGAGCCAACACCGGGAGCAAACAGCCGCACTGCAACCAATTAAGTCTTCTCCACTGCGGGCATCGGAATTGACTCACCCGTACGGCCCGGAAGACTGTGCACCGGAGATTGCCGCAGGTTACTCTCAGTGTGCGGCCATATTGCACGGAGGTCTGGAGGGAGGAGGAAAATGAGCTGAAGTCCAATGTCAGGTAACACACTTGGGGGTGCTTGATGGGTAAGGCTGGACAAGGAGATTCCTTGATCTTGACGCGTTTCTCCGTCCTCAGGATTCTGATGGTTTCCTCTGAAACCTCTGTGCGCTCTCTTAATTGATATATTTTTCTGGTAGGTTGATTTTCTTGAGAGCAGCACAACATTTAATTGTAGCTGTGATTATTAATGAATTAATTGCTTAATTAAATTCTTTCATTGAAAGTTTTTGCGCCTGATATACCTAGTGTATAGTATACTATAACCTTAATAGCATAATGTTGGGCCTGCAAAAAAGCTAAAGTACAAGACTGTAATAAAACATATTTTGTATGTACCTACTCAACTATTAAGGGACATTTAAGTGAGGGGAAAACAAGATGTCTGAAAAGGCGCAAGTCCTGGGTATCATTAATTGAAAGCAAGCCCCCCAGGGAGCTGAAGTGAAATCGAGTCCGACCTGTCCATAGGGCAAGTCGGAGTAGTGTATGGGGGCCTTTACCCATGTAATACAGGCCCAAAAGTCAGGCAATGCCACAGGATCCAAATCCTTTCCAGCTGCTTATTAAAATCAAAAATATATATACAGACAGCTTGGTTCTTCACCTTTATAAACCTTTACATTTAATTTGAAAGAAAGACCTTAGCCGAGGCAAACTTTAGTTACCTATAAGCTAGGATTTGCAACTGTTACAACTACAGTCCAATCCAGTTATTAAATAACCACCACCACGATAAAGTAAGTTTTATTCCAGGAAGGCTAGCCAGGGATAACAAACGGAGTATCTGTGATAACACATAGAGCAGTATTCAATGCTCTGATGGCAATATATGAAACTACTGAGGAAGAGAGGGATCTAGGTGTCACTATTTCAGGGGACTTAAAAGCAGGTAGGCAATGTAACAAAGCAATGAAGAAGGCAAGTCAGATGCTTGGTTGCATAGGGAGAGGTATCAGCAGTAGAAAGAAATAAGTAATAATGCCACTGTATGGGTCATTGGTATGACCTCACCTAGAGTATTGTGTTCAGTTCTGGAGGCCATATCTCCAGAAGGATATAAATACATTAGAGACTGTACAAAGATGGGCAACTAAAATGGTGCATGGCCTACATCACAAAACGTACCAGGAAAGACTAAAATATCTAAATATGTATACTTTAGAGCAGAGAAGGGAAAGGGGGGACATGATAGAAACTTATATATCAAATATATCAAGGGTTTTAACAAGGTACAGGTGGGAGACATTCTTCACAGGAAGAGGAGCAACAGAACACGAGGACATGCACTGAAACTAGAGGGAGGAAGATTCAGGGGAAATGTGAGGAAGAATTACTTCACAGAAAGAGTAGTAGATAAATGGATTAGCCTCCCATCAGAGGTGGTAGAGGCAAATACAGTAGTACAATTTAAACATGCTTGGGATAGGCATATTGATATCCTTACAAAAAAATAAGGATCAAATATGGTTTGAGGTAACATGTTTTAAAAAAAGGGGCAGACTAGATGGGTCAAGTGGTTCTTATCTGCCGTCAAATTCTATGTTTCTATGAGCAGTGCCGATAGCTCGCCCTCAGAGTATTCAACTGCCTCCCCTTCACTCACACGTTTCCACCTGGCTGGTTCTTTTCAGCGAGGCGGAAACAGTGAATGTGCCCATTAAAACGGTGGGGCTCACATTTGAAGTGAACCTCGCCATTTAAGGGGATGGATCCTCACCATCCCCTGATGGAGGATTTCTCACAAACATTGAGTACAGCAAGGGGGGTTGGACAGCGAGGATGGCCGAAAATAAGCCATCCTCACGGTACAAACCCCTCGTCACCGCAGTGAACCCCCATAGCCATTACACTCTCCCTAGACAATGAGAAAGCTATCAACTGAATATCTTGAAGCCAAAGCAATTCAGCAACATAAAAGTGCAGCTTATAATAAACAGGATTCACATTACAGCAATCACAGCAAATAGATACTGTAGACAGTGGTGTATTTATCATGCGTGCAGTTTGTAAGGTGCCCAGCACTAGAGGGCTCAGACTATAATGACCGCCCTCTCTAGAATTTGCATCCACTATGGGACCTCGGATACATTACCTCTTAAGATTCTATCCTATAAACCCGATAGACAGAAGAGGGAGGGGCAGTTGTAGAGGGATCTGGTTCTGCCATATCCCCAGTGTAATTATTGTGAAACATACAAAAAAATATATTGCCACCAGCTAAATTACCACCATAATGACAGAAAAGGCTTATATGGTATATTATGTACTGTCATTTACCCCCTCCAGGCTTTCTAAAATGTATAATTTCTCTAATCTGAACACTGGAGGGACTGTGAATATGCAGGATGCTCCGGCATACCCTATGGTCTTGTCCTATGGTTTCCTATTTCAGGGACAAGGTCTGGGATCTCGGCTCCTTAAATCTCCCCTGTCCCCAAAGACCCTTTATCAAATGCAATATAGTGATAGGGGCCCAAACTTAAGAGGTGTATCCAGCCACCACAAATGATATGATGTGATGTGCCACCACAGATTGACTTAGGCATGTATTATGCCTCGAAATCGAAAACAATAGGATTATATCCTCCAATTATGTCAAACCAGTAAATACTAACTCCTATATACATTATAAAAGTGCCCATTTTAAACCTTGGAAAAGTAATATTCCGAAAGGACAATTCATGCGTCTTCGGCGCAATTGTACTAATAAAGAACGGTTTATAGAGCAAGCAGAAACTATGTCTGATTCTTTCAGAGAAAGAGAATATCCTGAAGATCTAATCAGTAAGGCCTTCCAAGAAGTTCTTGAGATGGAACGTAAAGACCTTTTAATACCAAAAAACAAAAAGAAGAATATTACTGCACAAAATATAAGAGGCGAAAAAAATGAGGTAAATAGGGAATTCGCCTTCATCAGTAAATTTAATAACTGTTCTACAGAAATTAAGAACATTATCTATAAGAACTACAGAGTCCTACATCAAGACAAAATTCTGTCTAAAATGATCCCAAAGAAACCGGTGATCATTCATAAAAAGAATAAAACACTTAAAACATGACTTGCTCCTAGTCACCTCAAAAAAGAAACAGTTGGCAAAATAAAAGATGAACATCTAAATTGGTTGCCCGAAAAACCCAAGGGCTGCCACAAATGTGGAAAAAATAAATGCTTAATGTGTGGACATGTTACAGATAATAATACTTTGTCCACCATATTTTCTCTAGACCCCCCCTACATACCTAAATCCTTCATAAATTGTAATTCTTCTTATATAATTTATTTACTTTATTGTAGTTGTAAATTACCCTATATAGGTAGGACTACTCGGTCCCTACGAGTAAGATTCATGGAGCACTGTCGAAATATACTTAAGGGCTTCCAAAACCATAGTGTGTCAAGACACTATCAGACACATCATAAATCGGACCCCAAATGTCTGTCTATAGTGGGCTTAGAATATATATCTCATACGTCTCGAGGAGGTGATAGATTTAACACTTTATGCAAAAGAGAAATTTATTGGACACTGAGGTTTAATTCTTTATATCCCGATGGTTTAAATGAAACCATCGAATTGAATACAGCTTTGTAAAAAGATCATGATATAATGATACCACCTTTTGGGACCCCAAAATCCCTTTTCTTCCCTCTTTATTTAAAATTTTTTTTTTCATATATCATTTTTTATCATTTTTTATGCTTTTTTCACATTTTTTATTTTTGTAATAATAATAAAAATAAATAATATAAAAAAATTATTTCATTAAATATTTTTTATAGCAAGTAATGGGAAATAATAATAATTTTTTCAAAAAAATGTCTTCATCTATATATGACAAATAATTTTCTTATTTTATATGAGGCGCTGATATTTTGATAATAATAATACTCTTATTATGTACCTTGTCTACTGATTTGGAATGTGTATTCTATCAACTGATCTTATTATCAGTGATAATTGTTTTGAAAAGTCAATCTATATGCTACAGTATATTATGTCATTTTCCACTACAAGAGCCACTAAAGAACTTCATCATATGTTTGTTTCCCTGTTTTCCCCATCTCGTAAGGGTTCTATACATATATAAAAATATATTGTCATATTTTAAATGGTGCATATTTAGGTATGCGGCGGTTTAAACGGACCTAGTGGGATGCCACCATGGCAACCAGTCTCTGGTGCGTCGTCGTCATGACGACGCAGAGATCATTAGGGTAGACCTGTACGTTGAACGCGGTGACGTGAGGTATAAGCTGCGTTGCACAGGCACGCGGCGCCTGACGAATATCCGGGTAAGACGTCTGTTCTCCCTGATGTAATCTGAAATGCACGGCACGTTCGGTCGCGTCTCATCACGTGACCGAGCATTGCCGAGCAACACCAGAGACGCCGGGGAGGGAGCGGAGGGACGCGTCCTTAATCTTGGTCGCCGATACCGGCAATCGGCGCCAGACAGAGGCGCAAAGCCTCCAGACCTCGCTGGCCTAGTCCATGATTAACCGCTACATACCAGGTATGTTTCCGTCCAATTGAGCATTTGTGCTTATTTTACACTGAAAATCGCTAATAGACCCACTTCCGGGTCATGTGATCGCTATATATATTAGCGAATACAAAATAATGTCTTATATTGAACACTTCTGAAAATATTCATCTGTTTAAACTAGCATCTGTCTCCTGTGTTTTTAAGGTACTTTTATATGTGAGATTATACACGGTTCTCTGGTTAGGTTGGTTTATTGTTTTTATGAACACACATGTGAATCAATGAAGCTAATGAGCCATGTGGGTATATAAACCCAGGACAGATAGTCCCACAAACACACCTGCTCCTGAGGAAGCCGGAGGTTCCGGAGAAACGCGTTGAGCGACCCCTACATTGCTGATCCCATCCCCAATCCACAAGTGACCTGGTTCAACCACTTTATCCTGAGACGTCCACCTTCCAAAAAATCATCTTGGACATTTCTATCTGGGTTATCAAGTTTCCCTAATTCTCCAAGGAAAAAGAAAGAAGGACAGTCGATTCAGGACCCTTGAGCCTTTGAAATTATAAGGCAAACTGAACCCCAATTGTCGTCACAAACGAACTGAATTGGCAATCACAACAAGCGCCAAAGGATGGTAATAGAAAAATATCAGCAATTATTTACCCCTACTACGGGACTGTGTGAATTACTCACAAAAATTCAAAAAGCCATTTATGGCCAATTGATTCACATAAACATAATAATTTTTATTCATTTTCTTTATTTTTTAGAATTGTATTTTATATGTGTAATTATATGTGTTAATTGATATATCTTTTTGATATAATTAAAAATTATATATATTTTTAAGAGAACCGTGTTATGAATTATTAAAGCAGCAGGCGCTGACACAAAACCATATCTTTATGTATTATCTAATGGTTGGCTATCACAGGACCCTTTTATAAAGTAGGGGGCTGTGTCAGGACCACCCACTTTGATTGGCAGGAGGGGTAGACTTCTTGTAGTTTCCAAATAATCAAACCAAGCACCCAAGGTCATCCATAATCATGCTACACCAAGTTGTTGACTCATAGAAGAGGGGGTGAGGCCCTCAGCCTGTGGTACATCTGTGGATCAGTTTGACCCTGCCCATGTGCTTTCTTTCCTTGCTTACCAATATAAGATGCTAAACTGGCATCTCACATTCTAACAGAAACTCAGTGCCTCATTGCTACACCATGAATACAGAAAACCCACAATGTGTTTCTTCTCTGAAATCATACATCTGGTTTTATAAATGTAAAGAGGAATTCATCCACCATCTGTACAACAAGGACCACACATTCAACCAGATGTTCATAGCTCTTAAGCCAAGCTCTGAAATCAACTTTCACTTCATTAATCGCATGTCCTCCTCTGAGACTCTATCTGGTATTATTCTCAGCTGATATCCTACTCGGTAGATTACACGATGATAACAACTGTGTTATTGAATACTACCCCTAGTAATCTGCTAAAGAACTCTACAAATCGAAGTCCCCCCGTGAATACCCCAAGGCTCTATTTGCCATTAAGTCCCACATCATGATTCCTTTTGCAATCCTGAGAATAGCGTTAGGGTCTCAACTTGTTATTTCCATGTTTTGTTTTTTTCATTTTATTTCAAGTTTCCTTGTACTTTCAGAAATAAAATCCTTAAATGCACCCATTATCAAACTAGATTTAAACAGAGCCATGAGCCATTGCGATTTCCTGCGCTCACTATAGTAGCATTTCATGGTCAGTAATTTCCTATCAGAACTTTGCTTAAACCTCTCAAAGTGTGACTGCTAGGCACATTTAGCTGTTTCTTTAATCCTCAATCTGTTTGGTAGTAGCAAGTCTTAATAATGTCAGTCAACATAAAAGAGAATCCCATATGTGGAGCTAGAGACTAGAATATTTTCTGCCAGTAGAAGCAGTGTCATACAAGTAGTCCAGATAAAATTGTCTATTAATCATCCTAGATCAGTATGGGATTTTAGTATTGATTTTAAATTCAGTCAGAGGAAAATTACATCAGTTACTAGGATTTGTTTTTGTTTGTTTGTTTCAGAAAAAAATCTTGAAAAGACCACAGCCTTCATCTTCATATTAGTTGAAGGGAGCAGCACATGACATGGAGATGATCCTATGCTAGACTAAACGTTCCTCTATGGAGACAGAAACATTATTGGTGCAGCAGATGCAGTGCCACTGTCACCCTCTACCTGTCACTCTCTGATTTTCCCTGTGACATTCTACCTCCCTCTGCTTCTCCCTATCACACACTGCCTCTCCGTGTCACCCACTGCCGTGTTGCATATTGTGAGCTTGGGCTGGGGTGGAGGAGGAGGGACCAAATTATATTTTTGCACCTGGGCTCACCACACACAAGTTCCGCCACTGTTTCTCTCTTAAAGGAATAGTCATAGATATAAAAATTTGACACTGAAGAATCAGAAGGCTATGTACCCAAGATACTAAGTGTCAGAAATCGAATCTGCGCACGGCCGCGTTCCTTACCCGCTCGCTGGTGTGTCCTGCAGCACAGGCCCCTGTCCTGCGCTGTCCCCAGGTACTCTCCATGGCAGGATCTGAGTGGCATTACCCTGGATTCTGGCCGGTGTCCCACTCTGGTCCCGGCCCACACCACATGGGCACCGCCATGACACCTGCAATCACGTTACTCTGTTCTCCAATGGTTTTCCTGTGACCTTGACACTCTGACCTGTGCACTGACCCATGTGATCAAGGTGTGCACAGGTACTTCCTGGACTTAATTGATGCTGCGACTTGCAGCCAATCACAGGCCAGCAGAGAGGATATAGCTGAGGCCTCTGTCCCATCCTCCCCACCTTGAACAACTTGTCTGATTCCTGTGTGTATCCAGTCCTCAGCGTTCTAAGGCTCTAGGTTCCTGTCCAGAGTCCCTGTGGTTCACCTGTGCAGTCTGCTGCTACCTGCTACTATCAAAGCTCCCTAGCTCTCTCCACCTGCCAGGTTACCTTCCTCGCTGTTTACCATCACCAGCTTCCAAGGGAAGAGGATAGAGCACTCCAGTATCCCTCAGCAGAGTTGGCTACTGATCCTTAAAAGGCCATACCAACTTTGACTCCCAATTCAACACAGGTGTCTACAGTTTCCTGTCAACTGCTGTGTCGGCTCCCAGACTGTCCACAGACTGTGATGACCTCCGAGCCCTGACAATAAGCTAGTAAGCCATGTGATAAAACACTCACGCAAATCCCCAACAACACCCCACAAACTGCTAGGACGTATTCTGGACATTAGAAATGACACTTTTTGCATAGATAGATAGATAGATAGATAGATAGATAGATAGATAGATAGATAGATAGATAGATAGATAGATAAACATATATATATATATATATATATATATATATATATATACAGAAAAAAGTCTCACCCTGAGGTAAGACAAAAGCACTCTCCACTAATTAAAGATCAGGAAAAAAGAACTCCTGATGAATCAAAAGCCAGCTACCACAATAAACAATATCCTGAGCTGTATGCTCCAACGTGGCCCCGATCCTGTGGATATTCCCTGCTGTCTTTATTTCTGAACTTGGTGACCACCTTATTTTGCTGCTGGATTTGACTGACTCCTTGACAAAGGTCACGGTTAATGACCGAAACGTTGGAGCATACAGCTCAGGATATTTTTTATTGTGGTAGCTGGCTTTTGATTCATCAGGAGTTCTTTTTTCCTGATCTTTAATTAGTGGAGAGTGCTTTTGTCTTACCTCAGGGTGAGACTTTTTTCTGTACTTATTGGTTACAGCAGGAGTTCCCAATCTTTTTTGAATCACGGTACCCTAGAGAATCAGATTTTTTTTCACGGCACCCCTATGCCAAAACAAAATTAATTAGATTGGGTTTATATACGATTCCTAGGGTCAGTTATGTGGTAAAGGGCAGGATTTGCTTCTGTTTGTACACATTTTATGATTGGCAGCTGCCAGCACTGGTTTTGCTCATAAACAATTGACCATTAATAATTTGAGTTGGTCCTGGACCACCAACCCAGGGCACCCCTGCATGTGTCCTGAGGCACCCCAGGGAGCCACGGCACACAGTTTGGGAACCACTGGGTTACAGGCTAAGAACCTGTACTCCATGAAGGCATCCCACCCAGTGACTTTCTGATGCAAGTGCGAGTGCAGGCTTTGTGGATCTGTATATATATATATATATATATATATATATATATATATATATATATATATATATTCAGAAAAGATATACCCAGCGCAAAAGTCCTTAGTATGAAGGGATGAAGTCCACAATGATTTCCACCATGTGTGCAGTTTTTCTCAACGGATCCTACCAAAGATCCAAGGATAGATACTTGCAAAAAAGATGGAGAAAAACGCACCAATGAGCCAGATATAAACAACACTTTTACTTGTACTTATGCTCACATACATAGGGGTTTAAAATCATATGCTTGCCAGCCACATGAAACATCCGATATCTGCACGAGATGGTATGCCGGATACACAGGAAAGGAAGCCGCTCAGCCGCCGACCAAGGACCCACGGACTCAGCGCTCACCGCTCTCTGGACAACAGCCGCACATGCAGAATACACCGGTGGACAGATGGACGTCTCCACGTCGGACCAAGTTAGCCACGCCCAACGCGTTTCGTCAACAGGAAGGACTTCGTCAGGGGGTGTGGTTATCCCAGGTGAGTATCAGGTATATATAGCACTCAAACATTTCTTTTCAGGTGCAATCGGTTCAGCTAATTTATACAGACTAATTGGTTCTGGCAGGCATAGATATTACAAACATACAATGAATACTACAGACATCTTCAATAAATTGCCGCCTCCCATCAAACACATATATGATTATACAAATATTAAAAATATTCTATATCTAAATCCTATATATAAAAAGATTTTTTATTAAATAGAAATAACTCTATAAAAATACATAAATATAAATATATCTAAAAACGCATATATATATAATGCCAAAATCTACGGAATATACATCATATATGATTTATATTAATGATGGCGTCAACCTGTACAAAAAATAATAAATCCAAAAAACAATTAGTAAAAAACAAGAAAAATAAAATACACACATCATTTCATAATTATAAAAAAACTAGCATAAGCAATATCATAGCATAGTGTATCTCATTTAAAAAAGGTAGCAGCGAGAAAAATAGCGAGAAAAATGGCATCAGAATAGCAGCGAAGAATAAACAAATAATTCAAGAGAAGTCTTATCACTAATATAGAAAATTATTCCATATATACTCAAAATGCTGGACTGACATCACCTCTGTACTATCGATGCGGGCTTGCCATCTCTTAACGACCCGAATGACAGAGCACAGCTCAGCATTATCATCCGGACCAAAAGATAGCCGCACACACGCACCAACAACTTTACAGAAAAGGCGTGATGTCACATCCCTCATTCAGACCTTGTGGGGACATAGTTCCCAAAGTATATATCCAGAATGTTTCCCTCTTACTTAACTTATTAAGGATATTACCACCACGCTCATCCAGTACTACATGTTCAATAGCTTTACACGTAAGGTGGTCTAAATTGGAGTTACAACATTGTATGAAATGTCGTGGGACACTATGCAGGGACACTTTATTTCGAATACTACGTGCATGTTCTAAAACACGCAGTTTCATTTGCCTCTTAGTCTTTCCCACATATCGTTTCCCACACCTACATTCGAGGAGATAAATAACGTTAGTTGTAGTGCAACACATCCTACTCTTAATTTCAAATGATTTGCTATTATCAAAATTAGAAAATCTGAGTCTATCCTTGCTAGCATGTCTGCAGATCTTACATTTATTGCAAGGATAGAAGCCTTTAATTTGACTTAACCAATCAGTTTTTTCATCTTCTCTCAATTGGCTAGGGGCTAGAATGGATTTCAGCGTATTTGCTCTCTTAAAGACAACCTGTGGCTTTTTTGGAAGCACTGTTTTAAGCAAGGGATCTAACAGCAAAACATCCCAGTGTTTATTAATAATTTCCCTAATGCGGGATCCATGAGCATTATAGGTAGTAATAAAAGGAACAAAAATATCTTCATTTTACACTCTCGTTTTATAACTAAGCAAATCAGACCTTTCAAGGTTTTTAGCTTTTTCCTTGCATTTTTTTACCAATTGATCAGGATAATGCTTCTCAGCAAATCGATCATCGAAAATCCTGGCCTGTTCTTCAAATTTTATATCAGAACTACAATTTTTTCTCACTCTTCTATACTGAGAGTAAGGCACATTATCAAGCCATCCCCGGTAATGGCAGCTGTTATAGTCGACATAACTGTTGCTGTCAACACTTTTCAGATGTGTATAAGTGCCGATTTTTGGATCAACGGGCCAATTTTTTGTGTCCAGTACTAGATCTAGAAATTCAATTTTCTCTTTACTGCAATTGCTAGTGAAACGCAAGTTATAAGTATTAACATTCAATTTGAGAAGGAATTCTTTGAATGACTCCTCATCGCCCTGCCACACGATGATGAGATCATCGATATAACGCTTAAAACATTTTATGTTCGATTTATGATGTACATTAATTTCTAAATTGTTTTCTTCCCATTCGCCCAAATATAAATTGGCCAGGCTCGGGGCGTATGGAGTCCCCATTGCAACTCCATGTTGCTGGAGATAATATGTACTTTGGAACAAAAAATAATTATTTTCCATCACCATATCGCAAAGCGCGGATATGGTAGGTTACAATAAGCTATTGTTTGTATGTATGCACATAGGATTATTCATGTTGTTTATAGTCCCAGTTCGTATGTTATAATTAACTCCAAGGGGGTGTGACTTTGAGCTCCTAAAGGGTACTTATGCTTTGCTGGCACAATGGGGTTTATGCACTTTAGGAGGAGATAGTGGGGGCCTTGACAAAGGTCTGGGGGCAGACCGAAACGTTGGCCCATGGCCCACTGTCATGCACATTGCACTTATGTTTGTGAACTGCTGAAGATGGATTAAAAAGAAAAAGTTATTTATCCATATATGAAGCCTGGTGAGTGTCCTCATTTTCCCTTGTAAGCTATATATATATATATATATATATATATATATATATATATATATATATATATATATATAACCTCCAATAAAGCAGGCGTCACTCCGGGTCTTAGGTGAATCAAACTGTGGTATTTATTCTCCTTCTTAACGGTCTACGCCGTTTCGGGCAATCGCCCTTCGTCAGGACCAGAAGAAATGAAATCAAACGTGCATATATATATATATATATATATGGAAAGGGGTTGTACGGAGTGTGCTCAAATACTACCACCTAGCAACAATATGATATAAACATGATATAACAATCACTTTTCTGAGGTCAAATTCAGATATTCAGCAATAAAACGTAGACTTCATTCGAGAAAGTAGTCATTTATTTTAAAAGCGTGGCAAAACACAAAGCCTTATATCAAGGTTATAATAATGGAAGGTATTCCTTATACTATAAAATGTATTAATATCAATAAAGGTGGGGAATCAGATTTGCATAAATCATGAGGTAAATAGGCATTTAATTTAGTGTAAAAAGATTAGGGCCGTATCAACATAGAGTATACGCCAGAATGATGCAACCACACTAGTGGATAAGTATCTCCTTAATGTCAGAATATGAAATTCAACCAGAAAAAAAAATACCACAATAAAGCTTGCAGCGCATTATATATTGATGTGAATGCTATACCACATTGTACTGTATAATTTTTGCTATAAAAACAATTTGGAAAAAAATAAAATAAAGCTTGCAGTGGTGTGAACAACTCGTAACTTTATTGTGGGATTTTCTTTGGTACTTATTTCCTAGCACGGTGCCCACGATCTAGATTGTATGTGTCGGGACAATATTGCAAGCATTGCATGCATCTTATGTGTTTGTGCATGGACGAGATCGACGAGATATACAATCTATACAATTGAAAAGATTTTTAATTGTATGTACAATATCGCATCTTATGGATCTCATCTTATGGATCTCATGGATCTTATGCATCCATAAGATGCATAAGATCCATGAGATCCATAAGATAAAAGATCCATCAACACCAACCCGAAAGCGTGGCGAGCGGCGGCGGTACGCGTCCTCCAACCTTTTCATACCCCCACTATCTACGTTGGCGTGGAGTTGATTTTTTATAGTGTGGCGAGCGCAGCGAGCCACCGAGCCCGAAGCGCGGCGAGCCCCGCGAGGGGACGCGCATTACTTCACAGGTATTACGCGTCCCCTCGCGGGGCTCGCTGCGCTCGCCGCGCTTCGGGCTTGGTGGCTCGCTGCGCTCGCCACACTATATAGAATCAACTCCACGCCGACGTGGATAGTGGGGGTATGAAAAGGTCGGAGGACGTGTGCCGCCACCCCTCGCGGGCTCGCTGCGCTCGCCACGCTTTGGGTTGGTGTTGATGAATCTTTTATCTTATGGATCTCATGGATCTTATGCATCTTATGGATGCATAAGATCCATGAGATCCATAAGATGAGATCCATAAGATGAGATATTGTACATACAATTAAAAATCTTTTCAATTGTATAGATTGTATGCCTTAATTAAGGCATACAATCTTATGCGATGGGCGCCGTGCTAGGAAATAAGTACCTTTTTTTTCTTTACAACTTATACCTCTTTTGGTTTGATATGCATATCCCCATGCATATTGTGTGGTAGGAATCTTCCAGCTACTGTAAAACTCCTGTCATGACCTACCAGCCTCTGAGGATGGTTGTTGAAAACATTGTATCAGCAAAGTAGAGCAATGTAGAAGTAAAGTTAGTTATAAATTCCATTGTTCCACCTCCAACATGGCTCTGAACAATAATGTCAACAGAAAAGTCCATCCCAGCGGCATTTTCTTCCACCAATCAGAATACAACATTCTCTTCTTGCTTCCCAGTCTTGCACCCAGACAGTGAATTGTTGTCAGCTTGCTGATTGGTGGATGGCTGGAGCTATCTACCAATCAGAGTGCTGACAGTCCATCATTGCGTGGAAGCAAGTGAAGAGTTGGTCCTGTTAATAGTTGGCTAGGGGCCATAGTGAATTGCTTTGCTAAGGGTCTATAATACTGTTAAATTGGCCCTGACAGAATCCTACAGATTGTAAGATCTCACTGGTACAGTAGGGCATTCTTTCCCCCGTTTCATGTATATTGGTAATATTTATCAAAAGCACACAACAATGTATAGATCCCCCATTTCCAATACCAAAAGTAGTCCCTGTAGTTTTCTACAGAAGTTACTAGACTGCTAGCTCTAGAATTTAAAGCATTCCGGAACTTAAGGGACCTACAAACGGGGCGATTTCAGGGCATTTTGTAAGAAATCTCACCAGGGGCCAGATTCTATAAGCTTCAAAAGTGATAAAATGGAGAGTGATAAACAGCCAGCCAATCAACTCCTGTCTGACATTTTTCAAACACAGTCTGTGACATGCAAGGTGGGAGCTGATTGGCAGGCTGTTTATCACTCTCCATTTTATCACTTTTGAAGCTTAGAGAATATGGCCCCAGATCATTTAGAACATGCCCCTTCATCGCTACGTGTGTAGGGGCCTTAGCGATGCGTCCCACGCATTGCTATCACCCAGTGATTAATACCCTGCATGCTGGATATTAATCTACTAATCAGTAAGGGCCAGCCCTGTCAGATTGTTTAGCACACAGTGCTGACACATTGCCGTGCTGAGCGATCTTGCTGAGCGTTCTGAGGGATCAAGCATCGCTCAAATCTCTCAGCAAATCTACCCGTGTGTAGGCCCCATTAGTATTAAGCCTGGATAATAAAGTGGAAGGTGATAACGCATCAGCCAATCAGCTTCTAACTGTCAAGGTATAGGTTGGGTTTGAAAAATTTGTATTTGCATTCCAGAGCTAGGTCCAGCGCCAGCCAGGCAGTGAGGTCAGCTGGTGTTTAGGGGTGGTAATCTGCAGTTTTCTGGGTGTGGTGGAAAAACCACAGTCATAACCAGGCATATTTGAGGAGGTTACTGTGATGTCAGCGATAAGCACTTCCAGTCTGTCTTAGTCGCAAATTATTGAAAGCCTCAGGCCGACTCACATTTGCACAGACAGCATTGCCTATGGATTTGCAAGTGGATGGCGATTAGCGATCCTTTCACAATTCTTGCAAAGGGAAGTTACTGTTTTTGTCTGGGTGGCATCTTTCTCCTTGCAGTCCACTGCAAATTCTCACATTAGCGATACATGCTGAATTATCCCTATAGACCATATAGGAGCCATCTCTGTGAGTGCTTAAGGACCACAGTCTGTGTTAATATAATCATTCACTACCCATGTGTATGCTTTGTATTTATCAGTCATATGTGGTTATAGGGGGGGCGGGAATCTTAGAATGCACACCCAATTTACATGAGGTGCTATCATGCTGGGACTAGTAGTTCTGCAAAGAAAAACACATGCACGCTCCATATTATTAATCAATCAATAATAGAGGTTTACCAGTTTGGTCCCTGATAGCCACAGACTGCAAACTGTAGGCACAATGAAGGTAAGATCTAAAAATTTACACTAATTGCTAGTCTTGGAGAAGTATTTGAGGCGCGGCTCCCCTTGGGTTGTGTAACCGAGTTGCTTTCGGGGAGGCACACCCTAACATTTATTTAGCACTATTTATTTTTCACTAATATACTTTCTAGCACTTCACTTTTTAACCTCTAGCTTCTGCTTCTTTCTTATTAACACACTTATAGCTTAGTTTTTCACTTGTGTGCTGCCCTGGGGTGACTGGCTTATGCTGGCATTTTTGGGGTTCTTCGCCCCAGATTCAAACTTAGTATTATGGACCAACCAGAAATGAGGTCACCGTGAAGCTGATTGGTGGGCAGATATTTCTTGGCTAATGAATATACCAAGAACCTCTATTATTGATTGATTAATAATATGGAGTGCATCTGCACCATGTGTTTTTCAGTCATATGTGGGGTGGTGACGTAGCAATGAAGTGATGTAAGCAACCCAGTAATTTTAAAAACATGTCTCCCGTGGTTGATAGTACAAAATGAATGGCTGCATAATGTACTTTTACTTCAACTTTAGAGCAATGTGTTTATCTCTGTAGCACAGTTCTGAGGAGCCGTGCATGGTATCAGTGGTGGCACAGTGTAGTACAGGCAGTATACCGGCAGCAGCACCGCACAACAGCAGCACTACAGCACCGCAGCCTAGAGCGGCGTGTTACAGTAGTACAGAGCAGGCTAGTGTAGGCAGATGTGTGCATATCACATCCCAGTTCGCCGGTGCTGTGTGACCGCAGCCCCAACCTGAGCACCGCTGCCCGCACACTAGCAGCAGCGGCAGCACAGGAGAGAGCTCAGAGCAGTGCAGAGCACACACACAGCGCTGTATGGAGCCCGGCAATGACTGACGTGGAGCCGCAGCGCTGAGTTAGGAAGTGAATGGGGGCGGCGCGCATGCGCAGTACGGCTCTGGCTGTGTCTCTGTCCCCGGGTCCCTCCCGTGTGTCCCGGTCCCCGGGTCCCTCCCTCCCGGTGCCGGCTCTATCCCCAGCAAGGCGAATGTGCTTCAGGAAGCGACCGGGCTCCGCCGCTGCCCAGATTGTGAGTACCAACTGCCCCGGGTGTGGGATAACAGTGCAGGGGCTGCCCCTGGGGTACCAGTAGGGGGTCCCCGGGATGCCCCGTGCCCACCATGTATCGGGTACAGGGTTACCGGGCGCGCAGTGGCACCTTCCAGGGTGCAAGAAAGTGATTTACAGCCCCCCTCGCATGCACACAGCGCATCACCCTCCCCCCGCACCCCAAAACTACTCTCACACCGGACACTGGAGTAACATGGCTGCTGCCTTCCCGGGGAGCCTGTGCCGGAGCCCCCATCCCGCTCACACTGCAGCCTCTTATCCGGTGCTCAGAGCAGGGGGCTCCCGTGCATCAGTGCTGGAGGGATTGATGAATAGCAGGACCCCAACATCGCCAGCCTTAGCAGCCTCTCATTACATATAGGCCCCCCACTGCTGACTGCTGCCCACTTTATGCCTCCCAGCAGCTTCCCTCCCCACCATCATCTCGGCTAACTGGGGTATATTGGGAGTATGCGAGGGGTGAGGGTATGTATTTTTTTCCAAGTTTGTCCTTGTCAGCAACTATAAATATATATATGTGTGTGTGTGTGTGTGTGTGTGTGTAATATTTCCAATGGCACAGAGAGTGGAAGAGTCAGCCTGTATTTATTATATATATATATATATATATATATATATATATATATATATATATATATATATATATATTCTACTCCTAAACGTGCTTTGTCCACTACCACCCTCTTTTGTGCAAAAGCCTCTTCCTCTCTCTCTCTCTATATATATCCCTGATGTAACACCCCCCCCCCCCCCCCATCATATATTATTTGACTGCTTATCTCTAATGCTGCCACAGCAAAGGGTTAATATAGAATGCCTGAAAGTTAGTCACCAGTGAGGAGATATTTGAAGGCCGACCTATTGTGTGTGTGAGAACATATAGTAAATTTACTAGAGAAGATACAGTTAGTAGATAATAGATGTTAGTAAGATACCTATAAACATATATATAGTAACCATAGAGCAACTGGATTTCCATGAAAGTATTTGTATGGAATTAGTGCTTCTTACATCTATCTATCATCTACTTCTGCATTTGCTGTGGGTCTTTTGAACATGTAGTGAGCCTGTAGTAGTTGGGACTTGGCTAGAGGAAGTGATGCTGTATGTGTGAATGTGTTCTGCCTGTCTGTGTGCAGGGTACTGCACTGCATGCAGCGACTAATGTTCATTTAATTGTTCCACTGTATTATGTATACAGTAAGTAGATTTTTAGATGAACTGTTTTATATTACTGACTCCTCCATGTTATTAAGTTATAACTTAATACAATGAAGGATTTTTGTTCTGACTTATTGTGTCTAGGGCCAGATGTATCAAGCTTCAAAAAGTGATAAAATGTAGAGTGATAAACAGCCAGCCAATCATCTCCTATCTGCCATGTTACAGTCTGTGTTTGAAAAATGTCAGGGAGCTGATTGGCTGGTTGTTTATCACTCTCCACTTTATCACTTTGTGAAAGTTGATAAATCTGGCCCATAGAATGTTTTTACTCTGCACTGTGTCTCCCCCAAGTTCCATCAGTTTAGCAATTAATTGCTTGTCACCACCATTCTCTGTAATGCAGCTGATGTTACAATTTCACCTATAAACATGTGCATTGGCGTCTGTACATGCATCTCTCCTCCTACGTTTGTATACCCTGTCCTCTTCCTCCTGTCATTCCCACAACACTTCCTGAACTGATACTGTAGTGGGCATCACATCCTCCTAAACAAGCAATTCTGTGACTCCACAGCAGGTCAGAGTAATGTCACCCTGCCTAGAACAGATTTAGGTAATTTGTGGTTCTTCAGCTGCTGTGACACCACAAGTCGGTCACTGGGGCAGATCAGATGTACTAAGCCTTGGAGAGTTACTAACCAACCAGCTCCTGTCATTTTTCAAACACAGAGCGGGATGCCCTTAAGGAAAAATGCTGTAAAAACCCCTGTTATCAGGGTTTTTACCGCATTTTGGTATGCAGGAAAATCAGCACGCTGAGATTTCTCTGAGTGGGTACTGCCAGCAAAAGCTGGCGATACCCCATAGAAGCCTATGGGCTTCTCTTCACGACCCACCGCCACCCTGCACGGACCCCCGACGCCCCCCCCCCCCTCACCTGTGTCCAGACAGCCCTACTGCTCTGCTGGCCGGACCAGTGATCTCCTCCTCCCTAGCTCCATACATCCCCTTCCGGGTGCAGGGAGGAGGAGGCGGAGTCTTCCTCGCAGCAGCAGCCTGGTAGGAGGAGGGGGGAGACACTGGGGACCCGCTCACCTTCTGTCGGCTGCTTTGCAAAGGGTAGCTCTTATCGCACGAGCGGCCCTTTGCGATACTAAATGCATATGTTAAAGCAGATGCGAGTAGTAGCGCTGCGGTAGACAGCGGAGGGGGGCAAAGTGGGGTGGCGGATGTTAGTGCATCCCCCCACAGCCTGTTACGTGATAGATAGGAAGTAACTGGCTGCTACAATGGGGTAGATGTATGAAGCAGTGATACGATTTGGGTGAATTATTTTGTTTTATGGTGTAATGGTTAGCATTACTGCCTCACAGCACTGAGGTCATGGGTTCAATATCCACCATGGCCCTAACTGTGTGGAGTTTGTATATTCTCCCCATACTTGCGTGGGTTTCCTCCGGGTACTCCGGTTTCCTCCCACGATCCAAAAATATACTGGTAAGTTAATTGGCTCCCAAAAAATTAACCCTAGAATGTCTGTGTGTGCATGTACATGTGGTAGGGAATATAGATTGTAAGCTCCACTGGGGCAGGGACTGATGTGAATGGTCAAATATTCTCTGTAAAGCGCTGTGGAATCTGTGTGCGCTATATAAGAAACTGCTAATAAATAATAAGGAAGAAGAAGTGATAAAGTGCCTGGTATTTTATCACTTGCCAATCAGCTGGGTTTAAAAAAGGACAATTAGGAGCTGATTGGCAGGTGATAATGTACCAGGCACTTTATCACTTCTTCTCCCTTATGACTGCTTCATACATCTACACCTTTATCTCTTTCCACTTTATCACTACCCAATACTTCATACATCTCTCCCACCAGAGGCAGATCATTCCTGGCCCCACTAGCACTTTCTGTCTTCATTTCCCCCCCACAGGCACACAAATACACAGATAGCACTACAGGAATAATCAGAGGCCAAAGGAAACCCACGTGAACACAGGTGGAACAAATAAATGCCACATACAGATAGTGTTGCGTACTTTGTGTGCCATATGCTTTTGCATGTATAAAATTCTTAGGGGTAGATTCATTTACACAAGTGCAGCTTTGCGATGTGTTCTGCGTAAACCACCATAATTACGGTAGCTGATGGCGGTGAGCAGAACTGTGCGAGATGCATGGCACAAAGCCATTCTGGTGGCAATTTGCATATAATTGAATCAATTCCTTGATGATTGCATGATACAAGGGGTGAAATTTAATACGATGAGAGATTCAGAAAGTGGGAGATTTGGTAAGAAATCTCCAGTGTTTTTAAAGCGACAATCATTTACACTGCAAAATCATACTGTTTTTTTCAGTGTAAATGATTGCCGCTTTAAAAAACTGGAGATTTCTTTCCAAATCTCTCACTTTTTGAATCTCTCATCGTATTGAATTTCCCCCAAGATGTTATGGAGACGTTATATTGGTGTATCTGTGTATGTGTTTCAGGGATGATTTTATTTACGGTACTTCTAGAAACTTAAAAAACATTTTGAGGCATTGTACAGTTGCAGAATATAAATTAATATTCTATTACCTATGGTATAAAATCCTTGTATCCATTTGGTTGTTTTACAATACCTTTAAATAGTATAGATGGCCTTATTTTAAAGGTTTATCATCCTTGACTGCAATGGCTGTAGGTAAAATGTAATAGTTAGGTGTTCTGTCCCAGTTGGGGGTCAGTTAAATCAGATATGACATATGCCACACCTATGGTTCAATAGGGCTATGTCCACAAGTCCAGTATGAGTTGCAGGCCTATACAAAGGCATCTCGCCTCGTGTGATTAATTGAGTTGACAACAAAATAGGTAGAGAATAGGGGCCTTATTCTGGTTCACTCTCATAAAAAAAAAACGTGCACTGCAGGGGGAGCAGATGTACCAGGTGCAGAGAGAATTAGATTTGGGTGAATTATTTTGTTTCTGTGGAGGGAAAATACTCACTGCTTTATTTCTACACTGCAATATAGATCTCACTTTGAAGAAAAACCCCACCCAAATCTTACTCTCTCTATACCTGTTACATCTGCCCCACCAGCAGTGCACATGGCTTTGTCCATTTGAGAAGGAACTTGCCTCTGAGAGTGAACCAGAATAATTCCCTAGATTATGACGTTTTCAATGAACAGGTACATGTGCAGTTGTTCCCACTATGAAATTATTTGGGAAGAGCAATTTGGCAGGGGATAGTTATTTTGGAGGTTAGGGTAGTGTGGTACTTTTGTTGATGAGACCTGGGAGGACTTGGTTGAACATTTATCAAGGCATGAGGCACTCTGTGCCTTATGCCTCGTTGTTGCTCATAGTTTCTAGTGAATTAATAATCGTTGTTGCTTACAAAAGGAGGCCTTCTTATGTGTAGCCAAATGGTACATTTTTATACACTGGACTAGTACTTCAGCTTTCACAGCGCATGGGTGCTGTACCAAAGTGCCTTTCCTATCCTTAAGTGAAGTATCCTGTTTACTCTGCTGGTCCACAGAAAGATGCTGAGATTAGACAGGGGAGATTAGACATTTTTTAACTATTGTATTTGTATAGGGATAAAAAAAATAGCTTTGTTTGCATGTGTTGTGATACATTGGATGTTTCCGGCATTCCTTGGTCTGTTCATTTCTGTGTATCGTCCTATGCAGTCCTGATATGTAGAGTTTAAAAAGATGGATGGTGTTCTAGGCATGGAGAACACCAATTAGAGCGACTAGTGTGCTAATCAGTCAGACTAGAATGCTAATTGCTATGCTGGACAGGGACATACCTCGCTGGCTCATCTTTCTAGATCAGTAAGGAGTGCTGATGTATTTCATGGGGGTTGGCACTGAAGAAACAGTCCTCGCTTCAGCTTATCAATTAGACTGTAGGGCAGGCATGTCCCAACTGTGGGTCTCCAGCTGTTGAGAAACTACACATCCCAGCATGTCTTGTCATTCCCTAATAACAAAACTGTGGCAAGGCCTGCTGGGACATGTTATTACACAACAGCTGGAGGGTCATAGTTTGGAAATGCCTGCTGTAGGGGTTCTACACGCCAGAAAAAATGTTATCCACATCTAGTAAATTCTAAACAAAAAACTGTCCCGCTGCTCATGGTTATCAACTTGGTCAAGCATCAACAGTAAAAATGTGGACTTGTCATGTCCACATTATAAATGTAGCCAGTTACATTGTCGACAGTACTTTTCAGGGCAGGGTTAGGCTTAAATACTGTGAAAATTATATGTTAACATAAACAATGTCAACATGAGAGCCATATTGAATGTCGTCATTCAAATAAGGCCCGACATTCTGATGTCTATATCCCATACCACACTTGCTCGGGGCCTTTCTTCAAAGCACAGGCCCTCAGAGTTAGTTATTAAATAAATGTGCCCACCACATACAGCAAATAGATCTTTACCTAAAGCCTACACATACCCCTTTTCCATCTACAAGCTGGGTCGCACCCTGGATTTTGTACCCGGCTCCAACCCGGGTGCGACCCAGCTTGTGAACCCTTTTACACTAGAGTCTCCACCCGACATAATGGCAGAAGGGTGACCTCATCGGGAGGCGGGAATCGGGGCAGCGCTGGGAGATGAGAGCATCCCCCAGCGCCGGCTTTTGCATTGCAGTGAACGGACCTGGGTTGCATCGACCCAGGTTATCCATTTACACTGCACAATGACCCGGGTTGAACCTGTATTCAACCCTGGTCGCTACCAGTGTTGTAATGCTGGGTCTCACGACCCAGGTTATTTAAACTGGGAGCATTTCCACCTGCCTACAGTCCCGGGTTTGGCGTGCAAAAACCCAGGATATATGTAGGTCCCTCTACACAGTGTCGCTGCAGGGAAAATGAGCATAACACAATGCACTGCTTTCCATAGTACATTATAGAACTCTAATGCCAGGTACACAATTGAGCGATATGCCAGCCGTCAGGCCAACATATTGTTACAATGGTACACCTCAGAACGATGTAATGAAGGGCATAATGATCCTCCCCTTAAATACCTTGCACAGCGACGCAAGTGATATAATCTGGTTGGCCATGCAGCACAGCTGACTGGACGATCTAATGCTGGGTACACACCAGGACGACTAGGGCCCGATCCCCACAATCTAGATCCAATTCCGATCAATTGGATGTAGATTGTGTGCTGATTGGGCCCTTTTCTGACCTGGTGTGGACCGATACAGATCCGATGCGCGGTCCCGCGGGTCGGTCGGTCGTTATTGAGATCCTACCTGCTGCAGGTAGGATCTCAATGACGACCATACAGCCGGGTGCGGGTCGCCATCGGATCGGACGCGCTCACGGTGCACATCGTGAGCGGGTCGTGCCCCCCCGCGTCATCGTGAGCGGGTCGGACGAGACACTGACGACCCGCTCACGATGTGCATCGTGAGCGGGTCGTCCTGGTGTGTACCCCGCATTAAGCAAAAAAGCAGAAACTTTTAGTGGGGAGGATAAAACGGTTAACTTAGCCTCAAAACAAATTCCCTCTTTATATCTTAGGGCTAAATCAGAAAAATGTTGCTTCTGCTGCATCCTTCTCGCAAGCTATTCACCAGTGGGAGTTTAATGTAAGGGAAAATATGTTTATTACGTAAACATACATAATTGAACTCTAGAAGGGGGGGGGGGGGGGGGATTTACTAAGATGGGATTTCTATTTCACATGGGATGTTGCTATGGGCAACCAATCATCAGCTTCTTCTTCATTAATTAGCACCTTCTAAAAGGACAATCAGACAGTATCTGATTGGTTGCCCATAGCAACATCCCATGTGAAATAGAACTCCCATCTCAGTAAATTTCCCCCTAGGTAACTTCAGCAAAACTTTATAAAGGACCATTAAATGATGTTTGTTTGCCGTTTGTTTGTTTGTTTATTGAGTGTGTGTTTTTTTGTTTGGTACTCTTTACTTAGTTGGGCGCCCGTCGTGGTGATCGCGGGTACATTTATGTCTGGCCGCGACGCGACCGACGCGATGCCCGCGATTTCCCATTGAAACCCATGTTAAACATGGAAATCGTGTCGGTCGCGTCGCGGCCGGCCATAAATGTACCCGCGATGCCCGCGACGCGATGCTCCCGATTTGCCATAGGAATCAATGTTAAAAGGCCCGATGGACACGATTTTAATGTTAAATGCCTCAATGGACCCGATTTGGCCATAGGAATCAATGTTAAATGGGCCACAGAGCCCAAATAAGCACAATTAACCCTTAAATGTCCCCCCAAATTTTTAACGCCACCCCACGATCCACGCCAACCCGAAGCGTGGCGAGCGCAGCGAGCCCGCGAGGGGCGGCGGTACGCGTCCTCCGACCTTTTCATGCCCTACTATCCACTAGGGCGTGGAGTGAGAATAGAATAGTGTGGCGAGCCACCGAGCCCGAAGCGTGGCGAGCCCCGCGAGGGGACGCGGAAACCTTCACAGTTATACGCGTCCCCTCGCGGGCTTCACAGGTGTCCGTGGCGACGCGTCTACCTGTGAAGCCCGCGAGGGGACGCATCTACCTGTGAAGGTATCCGCGTCCCCTCGCGGGGCTCGCTGCGCTCGCCACGCTTCGGGCTCGGTGGCTCGCTGCGCTCGCCACACTATTCTATTCTCACTCCACGCCCTAGTGGATAGTAGGGCATGAAAAGGTCGGAGGACGCGTACCGCCGCCGCTCGCCACGCTGTGGGGTGGCGTTAAAAATTTGGGGGGACATTTAAGGGTTAATTGTGGCTATTTGGGCTCTGTGGCCCATTTAACATTGATTCCTATGGCCAAATCGCGGGCATTGAGGCATTTTACATCAAAATCGCGCTCAATCAGCCTTTTTAACATTGTTCCCTATGGGAAAATCGCGGTCATCGCGGGTAGCAGATTTTTATGTACCCGCGATTTACCCGCGATGCCCACGATGACCGCGATTTTTACCCCCGACGCCCGCGATTTCAATCGCGGGCGCCCTTCTAGGTAAAGAGTACCTTTTGTTTTAATGCCAGAATAATGTGTTTGCTAATATACTGTACACTGTACTAAAATTATTGTTAAACTGTGTACACACGGTGTAATATATTGCTCAGTGTCCCGTTTTCATCAGCGACCAGGGATGGTCCGTGATGAAAAGGAAACTCTGCCGAGGGAGCCGCAGGGGGAAATAGCTGGTCGCAGGAGCATTAGGGGCTGAACACGGGAGTGCGCATGCGGCTATATATCGCCCACAGCACATAGAAATCACTGGTAATATGGTCGCTCAGCGACCATATTTCTAGTGACATGTGCTTAAAATCGCCCCGTGTGTACACAGCTTAACTCTATAAACTAGAAAAACATTTGTAGTTAGTAATATTTTGTATGAGAGGGGAGCTGTACATTGTGTTGCTGGGTATAGTAGTTCATTAACAACTGGGGAGAAACTGTTTTCTATCTGGAGCCAAAAATGTTTTTGCTTTTCTATCTGCAATCGTGACTTTAGGCAGAACCTAGCCCCCTACAGTTAATTTCTTACAGGCAGGAAGTCTGCTATGCTTTAAAAAAAATAAAAAATTCTTCTCGTAATCATTATTTCAGATGTATTTAGCTGTCATATTACCAGAAAATTTCACATATCGGAATGATATAAAAGCATAATCTCTCTAATTAATGACACAAAGCTACTATTCAGATATCAGAATGTATCCAATGTAGATAACACAACATAACTTAGTAGTATCCCAGGGCAACAGAAACAAACAACTCTGCTTGCTAATACGAATAAATGGATAAAAATGGGAAAAAAAAACCACTAATAAGCATGGAATAAGGGTCAAGCCAATAAACTTGCTATAAAAGTTCACAGTTGGTTCTGGTAACGTGAACAAAAAAAAAGGGGTACTGGCACGGCACCCCGATAATTAGTCGCCCGATTTTTTAATTGCATCGCATGCCATACACCCGATGGCATGCGATGCGATTTTAACTCATATTCAATATTAAATTGTATAAGCACCCTTATGTGCGCTTTTAAGCACCCTAATGGGTGCTTACAATGGTTAAATGCACCCCCACGCCACCCCCCAAGTATAAACGTGAACCCGAAGCGTGGCGAGCGGCGGCGGTACGCGTCCTACGACCTTTTCATACCCCCACTATCCACGTCGGCGTGGAGTTGAGAATAGAAAGTGTGGCGAGCGCAGCGAGCCACCGAGCCCGAAGCGTGGCGAGCGGACGCGGATACCTGTGAAGGTATCCGCGTCCCCTCGCTGCACTCGCCACGCTTCGGACTCGGTGGCTCGCTGCGCTCGCCACACTTTCTATTCTCAACTCCACGCCGATGTGAATAGTGGGGGTATGAAAAGGTCATAGGACGCGTACCGCCGCCCCTCGCGGGCTCGCTGCGCTCACCACGCTTCGGGTTCACGTTTATACTTGGGGGGTGGCGTGGGGGTGCATTTAACCATTGTAAGCACCCATTAGGGTGCTTATACAATTTATAATCGCATTGTATGGCATTGTATGCCATATACAATGGCATACAATTTTAAAATTGTATGCCATTGTACAACATCGGCCGATTTCGTGTCGCATTGCATACCATCGCATGCGATATGGTCTGCTATGCGATGGGCACCGTGCTAGTACACAAGTACCAAAAAAAGTATTTTCTTTGTACACAAGATATTAAAGGACATATCTTAAGTGTTTCTGAACAACTTGCAGTTTGCCGCATAGTAAATACATATACCGTGCAAAATATGTAAAACTATGTGGGGGAAATTTACTAAGATGGGAGTTTTTTTTTTTTCACATGGGTTGTTGCTATGGGTAACCAATCAGATTGCATCTATTTAGCACTTTCTAGAAGATAATATATAGTATCTGATTGGTTGCCCATAGCAACATCTCATGTAAAATAGAACTCCCACCTTAGTAAATTTCCCCCTGTGTGTGTTTGTGAACGTAATAATGTCTTTGGTTCACCAATCACACACTATACACTGTAACCCAGTGACAGTGCTGACTATACAATCACTTCACTAGCAGACCAATGACATCACTAAGGATGTTAATGCTTTACTATGATGTAGTCATTTACACTAGACTAGAGCATAAACTAGAGAGAAGCCTCTTTCTAATGAATGTCCACAATACCTCTGTTTCCGCTGTGTGTAGGCGGGGTTGAATAATTGTCTATGAGCCAGATAGCAAACAAAGGCAATACACATGTTTTCTGGCTACCTAAAAGACCCTGCTGGCTGCTGTGTGTGTGGTAGTAGTGGCTTCTGATATCTACAAGTATGCCTTCATTTTGGATTATCTTGTCAAGTAGTCGTATTCATTGATCGCCTCTATGTGCTGCAGTGAAATTTGGGGATGTCTACATCCTGTGTTGCCACTGATGGTAAAATCGCAAAACCAAAGTGATTTCATTTGTCCCTGACATAAATTAGATGTATGAGACCCCTATTGCAGTTCAGTTGATAGTGGATTGCAGAATAGGTAAACATACAGTATGAGGTGGACAGGAGGAGGAGGATAATTGATAGATCAAACTTAAGACGTCTCAGCAGAACAGGAAATTGTAACTTTATGTTGCACAGGAAAGGAAGAAGCAGCGGAACTTTCTCAAGAGCTTGCCATTAATCAGGAGGGGAATCATGGTGTATGAAGTGATATGGAGGAAACTGCATTGTGTTTATGTTACTTGTGTAGGTGGGCTATTTCTTTGTGTATTTGTATGGGAGGAAAATGGGGGATGTGTATGTATGCGTTTTCTATGTATTGTTCAGGTATTTTGGGCAAGAATTGAACAATGTAGTGAAAATAAACATTGTGTGTACCTGATTAGTTTAGGCGACAAGTGTGTGATTCGCATTGTTCATTTATGTCAGCTGGGCAATGTGTGTTCCATAGTATGAGAGAGACCATATGTATTTTGGTCTAATATAAATATGCATAGAGACAGGAAAGTGCTGCTCTTGTATAAAGAAGGTGGCTGTATTCTTGGAATCTGGGCTATGGGTCGACATTGACAGTAGGTCAACCAATATAAAGACATTATTTTTTTCCCTTTTTTTTTCATATTTTACCATACGCATGGACTATAAATGGGAACGGTATAGTGTGGTAAGTGCAGCAGTAGTGGAGCCAGGCATCCGGCCTAAAGTACACTGAGCCATGCAAAGCTACTCTGTACACTTATTGAAGGTCCGTGTGATCGGGTGTCAACATCCACACTGAGAAAAGTGAAAAGGTCAAGTCAACATTTTCTGTGGTGGCTTTTTGCTTTTGTTGACCTTTTTCCCATGTCGACCGTGTGTCTGTCTAGATACTGTCTACCTAATTACTGTCAATCCTGTTATTTATTATTTATTTATTAACACTTTCTTATATAGCGCACACATATTCCGCAACGCTTTTTACAAAGAATATTTGAACATTCACATCAGTCCCTGCCCCCAGTGGCGCTTACAATCTATATTCCCTACCACATGTACACGCACACACATAACTCTTGGGTTAATTTTGTTGGGAGCCAATTAACCTACCAGTATATTTTTGGACTCTGGGAGGAAACTGGAGAATATACAAACTCCGCACAGTTAGGGCCATGGTGGGAATCAAACCCATGACCTCAGTGCTGTGAGGCAGTAATGCTAACCATTACACTGTCCATGCTACCATGATCCACTCCAGTATTCTTTGCAGGGACATAGTATAATTCTGTGCAAGCTGTGCAGCAGAGTTATCTATTCTGTGGGGTTCCAGCAACAGGAACTTAAGTCCAGAAAGGGATAAGGCCTACTGGGACTTGTTGTTCCACAACAACTGGAGAGCCACAGTTTGCCTATATCTGCTTCACAGGTATAGTAAAATCATTCAGACTGGTCCATACCACAATGTTTGGTGACAATAATGTTCTGTTTCAGAATGTTTGTTGATAAATTGGGAATGGCTTTCTACAGGGGACACCTGTCTCCAGCGTGATCTTCTGGCGGTTGTTGTCCGGCAGTCCTCTCCTATCATAGGACTGTCCATCATGTATGTGTACATATTACCTTGTACCCTGGAGCAGGCTTTACTCAGGAACGGAAGTTTTGTTTTCAGGAAGTTGCATTCTCACCACAGGATGTCATAATCACTTCTCTCCCACACCCTTAGTGTTCCTATTCTGTCCCATCCCCGAGCCAGGAGTGAGAGTGTAACCAAGTGTCTTTCGGCTCTCCCCAATGGGCATCGGAGAAAGGGGTCAACAGATGCACCCACTGGGAGAACAGTCTATAGGATGCAAGGTGGGTGTATATTGGAATTTAAGCATTGATCTCCAGGGTTTTCTTGTTTTGTATCATATGACAGTAGTTGTGCTTAGCACGTACAGGGTTAATGGAACAACATAAAACAAGGTGCCATCATTTGCTGTCTGTAATTGGGTGTCTGTAACCTCTGCATGTTTGTAGCCCTGTATGGTATGAGGATTTAAGTCTAAAGCTAGCCTAGTGCTAACTAATAGTCCGACTTGTCTGAAGGGCAAGTCGGACCTGATTCCCTTGAACTTCCATCCAATGTAGCACTTGATGTGCCATTATTTTTACATGCAATTTATCGCATGCAAAAGGACTCCTGGGGTGCTCCCGGGGGAGGTCAAGGGAATCGGATGTGATACATTGCAGGTGTTAAAAAGCACCCGCGCTATGCCACTGATGGGTCCAATTTCAATTTATCCTGTGTGCTGCAGGTCCGACCTCCGACTCACACAGGATCTGATCAGATGTCAAACAACTGCAATTTGGCCACTTTTCACTCGATTTCTCGGTCCGATCCATCTGAATCAAGTGAAAACAGGCCGAATCGGACTAGTGTATGGCGGCCTTTAGATAGCTGCACATTGGAGACCCTGGAATTCATTAACTGACATTCATGTAGGGGCAATATATGCACTCACCTACAGCAACCAATCAGCAGTTACCTTTTACCTTTCTGGCACAAGTTAGACAATGAAACAAGCATCAATAATTTAGGATGTTTGTACCTAACTACTATGTTAGTAACTGCTCTCTTGTGTCTTTTACTGTGTTTTTTAGCTGGTGTTTTCAATATCAGACACTGGTGAATCCTACAATCTATTTAGTTGTGTCCTAGTAAATTTGCTAGATAGGAATCCCATAGTTTATTGAGTTGTGTGTCTGGGTGGTGTTTATGTTATACTAGAACCGTATCACATATCTAGTTGCCTACTGCACATTTTGCCTTTAACTGCATATAAGGGGGGGGATTTAATAGGAGGAGAAAATCAGAAAGTGAGAGGTTTGGTAAGAAATCTCCAGTTTTATTAAAGCGGCAATCATTTACACTGCAAAACCAGTTTGATATTGCAGTGTAAATGATTGCCGCTGAAGATTTCTTACCAAATCTCTCACTTTCTGAATATCTCATCCTATTACATTTCACCCAGGTCTCTTTAGTGTTTCCTGCAATATGATGTTTGGTTAGATGGAGAATGCAGCACCTTCTGGTCCATCTGTAGGTGTATATTACAATACTTATATCAAGCCCTTAATGTACACGTAAATGAGAGAATATAGTATATGTTTAGGGCTTTTGTGACAACAAGACAAGGGAGTCCTAGTGCTACAAATGCCGATAAGCCACAGGATTCTTTAACCTACATATATGTTGACCCTTATGTAGTCTCATGCATGAATCGTGTCCTCTCAGCAAAACTGATTGGGCTTTTCACATGTACTGGAATCAGGAATACAGGTGTATTAGTTAGGGAATGGTAGAAGATCCTCCTGTTTAGGTTATTCAGTCATCTGTGATTCTTGTCTGAGGACAAGGACCACTGACTAATACACCTTTCACATTGCAAATACTGGGTTGAACCCAGGATTTGGAGACGGGTTCATCCCGGGAGCAACCTGACGTTTGCAGTGATTTGCCCCCACAGCGATCCAGCAATAAGCCAGGTCGCTGACATCAGAAAAGGGGCGGAGCAGCAACGCCTCATTGGGGGGCGGGGAAGTAGGCAGCGCTTGGAGGTGACGTGGCCTCCTCCCTATAGTGTGAACGGGCCCCAGGTCACTTGACCCGGGTTACCCATTTACACTGCCCATTAACCCGAGTTCATCCAGGGTTTCACCCTTCTTTTAACCTGGGTTGGAATGCCGGGTTGCTGGACCCGTGTTTTTTTTAATTGTCCTTTCTTACAGCACAGAGCGGGTTATTTGTGCGGTGAGAAGCGGTATTTGGTGGTACTCTATGAACAAAACAAAAAAAATGATTAAATAATATTCTGTTTTTCGGGGGTGGGGCTTGGTATTACACCCACCTTTTGCACAGTATAAGAATTGGAAGAAATAATGGTTGAATGATACAGAATACAAAAATCGCCAGTCCAAGGGATAAGCTGGTAGAAAACATCTTTTCTCCTTCCCCTTTTGTGTGATCCATCCTGTCTGCGTGGTACGTACTGTACATTGTTCAGTGTTGAGGATGACATTTTGATTCAGTGTCCACCCTGTGGTTTGTATGATTTGAGACAGGAAATGTGGGTGTTGTGTTGTGGTGCTTTCTCAAAAGGCTGTTTAGTTTGTGTTTTGTTTGGTTGTCACACTTACTTTTTAATATGAATGGCTGTCTTTGGGCATAAGTTGTGTGTTTTTGTGACCTAGAGGCTCAGCCAGGTGCAATTCTTGCTGTTGCTATCTTTTGCTCTTTTGCGATTAATTGCTAATATGGGCAAAAGCTAACCTGAGCATAGTGACACCACTGTTGTTGTATCATTTACGTCCAACAGCATATAATTGCTGATACACCAGTACCATCATCGCATATTGGGGCATAACTAGAATCTGAGTGCCAGGCAGAGCTACTTCCCAGTAGCAAGTAAGATTGCAATTAGTACCCACAAAACATTGTCTGGAAGCCCACAAGATGCCTGCGTTTACCCCGCCACTCCTCATTCCCACCCCCAAATGCTGTCTTCCTGTCACACATTTGATTTATTCCTTAGAGTGACCGCAGTCACAATTGTGGTTCAGATGCTTGCACAGTAAGAAAACATCCACTGAAGTGCGTAACAATGGGTAGAATGTAATGAAGTCTGAGTTTGGCAGCCATACGAGATGCCAGCCGAACTCAGACATTTTCTTTAAAGTGGCAATCATTTACAAGGCAAAACCGTGACTTTTGCACCTCAGTGAACCTTCTAGTTAGGCTATCCAAAACAAAAATAACAATTTGTACAAGCTTTTTGCAAAAAAAAAAAAAAAAATCATTAAAAATGATGTCATTGTATAATATAACATTGGTGAATACTTCTAATAGTTGGTGCATGGCAATAGTAGTGTTTGGCATGGCAATCATGTATGTCTTTGAAAACAATGATTTTGTTGCTATAGGCAATATCACTTCCTTCTTGTGCACCAGTTTTCTTAAATATCTCCCATTATATGTGTTTCAAAATGTAAAGAACCCATTAGAACTGATGATACAGGATGGCATCTGTGATGGCAGAGGATTTTTTCTTGGGGGGGGGGGGGGGGGGGGGTATGCATGAAGGATTCTGTTTGTGGAAAAGCCATTTCTAGAGTTGACTGGATCCCATAGCAAAATGTTTTCTCTTTGCCTCTGTGCTGACATGGCCTGGTATAGCAATGTTTACCTGCTTATGTTTCTGATTATCAAAGGATTTGAGACTTCAAAAGTCTAATAAACTTGTGGTTGTGACTAGTTCCCTTCGCCGTAAGGACCTTGGGAGGAGATGGGGAACTAGCCGCTACAATAGAATTTGAGGCAGCCGTTACGGCTTCAACGCGGCAGCAGAAATGGCAGATATCTATAGGGGTTTTTTCATGTCCAGTCAGGTTTATTGGCCTGTACACGCCATATTGTAACTTTTGCTGAATGCATTGCTTTTTCTATGGCTTTATAGCATTTAAACACTGCTGTGGATTTTTGTTGCTCTTACATACACAAAAGATTGAAAGAAGATTTAATTAATCCCGCATTGCATGCATCATGAAGAAAAAGTACCAGTGTTCACTAATATTCAAAGTTGCATGCCTATCGCACAGGTTTTACCAATCCATATGCTTGGCTAAATATCAAAACCGTAATTTTAATAAAGCAAAGAAAACAGAAAAAAATTATATTTTTTCTCGCAAGAGGAAGCTACACCCAACAGTATAAGTTCCTCTTGTAGTTTTCCTTTTTTGGTTTTTATGTTTACAAGATTCCAGCACTTATCAGCAATGTCACTGAGAAGAAACAGTGCCAGCTGCAGCCATTTTGCAGATCTAAATCAAAACAGATTTAAAAAGGACAACAGATTATAAAAGGAATCTGTTTTGACGGCACTGCTGATCGTATTTATTTAGGCATTTATAATCCTATTTTAGTTTCACTTACCTCAAGCTATGGCATATCACTTTGGCATTTTCTATCACTAAATTGCAGTAAGTTCACTATATACACATTTCCCACATAGAGCAGAAGCAGCCATCTTGTTAACTGAAAAGATAGCCTATCAGTTCACATCGCTGACAACCAAGGCACTTCTGCCATTTCTTTTTTTGTGACTGAACCATTGTTTAATTTACTATTAGCTAGTGGCCTCACTTTGTGCCTCATACATCAGTGATATTGCCAATTCCTAATAGACTGCAATCTCATAAACGTGGGTTCTGTCACCAAAATGCTTAGCCATTTCTGGATTGCATTGGTATCTGCATATGTTTGGTATGTGAGAGTTGTGGCACAAAGGTCTGTATGGTGGCTGGTGAGGGGATAAAGATTTTAGAGATGTACGGTCTCATATCATGAGATGAAGGAAGTAAAATTTCAGGAGTTAAATATTTGTGTATATATATATATATATATATATATATATATATATATATATATATATATATATATATATATATATATATATATATATATATATATAGCGATGCTGCACGGGTGGCACTCCAGAAATAACGACAGGTAGACAGGTGTCAGGTGACCAACGTTTCAAATGTTATATTAACATTTGAAACGTTGGTCACCTGACACCTGTCTACCTGTCGTTATTTCTGGAGTGCCACCCGTGCAGCATCGCTATATTGGACAGAGATTGTCTCTCTCCTTTTGGGAGGGCACCCGACCCTATTGCTTTGACTTTTGGAGTGCCGGCCATCCATCGGACATTTTATATATATATATATATATATATATATATATCAGGTATATAATAGAATGCACTCACCAGGACTTCTTTGAATTATGCTTTAAAAAATTGTACTTTCTCACATGGGTTACAGCGACAGTTGTCAGGTCATGTGTCGACGTTTCGACCGCGCTCGGGTGGCCTTCCTCAAGACACCACCAATATCGCCAACAGCAAGCGAGCTTGCCTAACATATTCCTGCAGTTATTAGAAAACTGAGCATCATTTACATATAATTATATTCATGATTTATTTTACTTAACATGTTAATTACCTCTCTACAATCCTGTCCTGTCTCTGTTTTCATATCTTTCTCTCTTGTGCAGGTTTACTTTACCTACACTAATATTAGTTTATTCTCATTTAATTGTATTCTCACTCCAGATCAATGTTATTCTGACTGTTTTCTGCTTCATTAAAATATTCAGCCACTTAGTTAAATACATTTGAACACAATCCATTTTTTGGTATTTAATAGTATTTTTTGTATTATTTTCCTTTTATTTTTATATTTTTTCCCTCATATATTTTTTTTTTCTCATAATGTTTCTTTTATATCACATGGCAGCTATCTACTTGTCAATATATATCCACAATTCCACTATAAAGAACCTATGTTTGTACAGTTACTAGGCGGAGTGTGTTTGTAGCACAAACACAAAATGCATGTGCATCAATTTACATCTTACTGTCAACAAAATGGCTGCCTTCATGGTGTACAATTAGGAGATACTTTAAGCTGAGCAGCTTTCCTATACTGTGGCAGTCAGCTAATGTTTTAAGCGTTACATTCTAATAAAATAAAATCCCTTGTACTATAGCTTTGCTACAACATGATAAATCTATATTTGATGTTTTTTAATAGACCAATAATGGTTTTCTAGGGAATTTTAAGATGTTTTATAATCTAATATAGAATTAATAATTGACAGCAGTATAGGCACACAACTCCAGTTCCTCCAGTCGTCAGCGTTTAAATGTCAGGTAAATATTTTCATCAGGGCTTTACTGAGTGTTGCCGGTTATTTATTGTGAGTTGTGGAGGGCAACGGAGCAGGTATCTGTCTCAGTAATGATTACCAGATATACTGAATAGTGTGTGTGTATGTATATGTGTGTGTGTGTGTATATATATATATATATATATATATATATATATATATATATATATATTATACACCAGAGGCAATGAGGTCACCGGGCTGCAAGCCTTAAAGGGTCACTTGCATGTAAAGCATCCCCTGTGTGGTTCAATCCAAGTGTGACTGCAGCTATTCCAATGAAGCTCTGCGGTTCACCCGCTGCTGCTGCAGTTATCGGGTTTACACACCGTGTGGTTCCTTTTCTATTCAATCCCGATTCGACAGTGTACCCATTCAATTTTGACTATATAGTACAGATCTGTACTGTATAGTCTCGCCTGCACAGTATATTTTTCTATACGATATGGACTGAACGGGAGCGCACATCGGCATCGAATCAAGAGATCGAAGGCAGCTGAAAAGCATTCTATTTCGATGCGATTTTTGCTGTATAGTCAAAATCACCCTAAATTATCTCCATATAGAACTATATTGTCATAACAGGAACCATTTTAGAAGATAGATATACCAATCTTAGGTGTGTAGTTGCGCTTATATATGCAAGCCTCAGCCTGCACACCAAGGCTTGCCTATATCAGAGCGTAACTGAACACCCAGGAGTGGTATATGTATTACATATATACACACCCAATTTTGTTTTCCCTTTTATGTAAAGTCCAAACTTCAACTTGCTTCCAAGTGACTGGGATGAACTTATGCCTCTGATACATACATACATACATACATACATACATACATACATACATACAATCACAGGTTATCAAACTCGGCCCTCAGGACCCCACACAGTGCATGTTTTGCAGTTCACCTCTCAGAGTCACAAGTTCACTATTTATCTCCACCTGTGGATCTTTTAAAATGTGTCAGTAAGTAATGTGCACCTGCCGAGTGACCTGGGAAATGTAAATTGAGAGCTGAGTTTGAGAACTACTGATAAATATATATAAATATAAATATAAATAATATTGTAGAAACAGATATTGGCCATAATTGAGCATGGAGAGTGGTTTGGTACCAGTAGCACAATGGTTTAGTGTATTCTTATGCTTATTGATAGTGATTCAGGTGGTTATTTGCATTCATTATTCCTTTGGAAATCAGCATAGGTGAGGTCAGTCATTCAGTAGAAATAGCTTCTCGTTATGTGAGGGACAAGAGTTTCCATTTGGGAGTCACCTCTAGCAGTAGAACAGAGTAAGTGCATATGCTACATCGTGTTTTGTGTCTCTGTGGGACTGCTGTATGCAAGGGTAATCCAATTTCAGAAGTAACTTTAAGCGCACCAGATAGCTGGGAGACAATTTTAAAAACATGTTTCTTTTTTCTTGATCGTTCTGGTAGTGAGTAAAGAGATATGCTTTATCTATGACATATAATGCACTAAAAGGAATGGCAATGCTAGATAATGCAAGGGGAGAAAATAAAGTATGGACGATTAACAGCTGTAAGCTGGGCCCTTTCTTTTTGCCAACTAATAGTTTTATGAAGCTTTTGAAAAATGTAATTTCTCTACTCAGTGTTGATTTAACATTTTGCACAAATATGGCGCATGCATAAACACAAGCATAGTACAAAAAAATGTATGGTGATCTTAATGTGTTTGATTTCAAAGAAATGATTGGTTGTTGTAGCTCATTTGTTGCTTATGAAATGTATCATTACTGTGACTCCTAAAGTGAGCAAAGGTGCCCATATACAATGCGACAGGGCAGTGCGATGAGATGCGCGCACCCTAGCATATCCCATCGCACAGCACATAAAGTTTGTGCAGCCCATGCTTTTAAGGTGCCCATACACGTTGCGATTTTAACATGCATTTTGAACTTTTAAAGTTCAAAACGCATCGCATTGCTTAGAATGCGATGCGCGTCCCCGCAGGAACAATATTGTATAGCACAAAAAGTATCTGCAGGCAGTACTTTTTGTGCTGCATCGCATCACTTTTGTAGTACATGCGATGCGATGTCCATTAGGTAACTATAAACTTAAAAAAAATATCGCATCGCAACATTACAGTACTGCACATCGCATCGCATCCCCTACAAGTGCTAAAATCGCACGGCACCTTGAAGTTCAAAAACGCACAGCACGTTAAAATCAAAACGTGTATGGGCATCTTTAGTACTAGTTTGCATCGTATCTAGTACAAAAAGAATGGTGCTGTAGCACATTGCATAGCATATACTGTAGTACAAAAAGCATACAATCTAGTACTAAAAGCACGGAGTTCATCACACCGTGTATGGCACCTTTACATGTATCTGTAGTGCCACAATTCATATTAATTTACCATAATTAGAACTTATATCTATAGATATGATCTGCTGCATTTTTGTTAACGTTATACTAACAGTTAACCATTATCCTGACATCGAGTTTTGAGCCCAGGTCCCAAGAAAGTTTTCCCGTATTTAATTTCCATATTCTTGCACCCTGAACTGGCCCCATATATTGTAGTGCAGATAATATCTTGCAACTGGCTGACTAAAACACAGAGAAACACCATTACATGATAATAGGTGCAAGAAGATGACGGAAGATCATTTTATATGGGGTATGAGAGAATCATAGTAAACAGGGGTTCTGCTGAAAGAGGAATGGGCTGCAAAAGCTAGTAAATACCTATAGATGATGGCAGGAGCTGTACAGTGCAGGACTGTTGAGCACCAATGCTTTATGGGAAGATCTCTTGTATCAGGAGTATGACCACTACAGAGATGGTCATACAAATAAAAGGGGTTGAATAAGATAATGTATCTCATGTTGTGTTCACTCCTTTCCTGACTGGATTCTCTCACTCTCAGTACACAGGCCCTGACCCCAGTGAGTCTCCCATGTCACGATATGACAGGAACCGGCCTACCCGGAATCACCGGTCCAATCCTTGCTGCTTCTGCTGGTGTTGTTGCTGCAGCTGTTCCTGGTGAGCTTGGGATGGGCTTAGCTGGTCATCTGTATAGCATACCATTACCTAGCCTGTATTATCTACACAGTGCTGCATTGTTTCTTCATCTGAATCTTCGTCCCTACTTCTCATCCATATGGCTGACAAAGAAGACAAGTTAAAGAGCACACACGCAGCTTTTTCAGTGCTAAAGATGACCAGCTTGCTGCAGGATCTCTGCAACATTTCACATGTTCATGTATCCAGATATGACGGGTCACGCTGGTGGTTGGGCTGTACAGCTGCATAATATGGCTTTTACTTTGCTTTTTCAGATTCTGTGTTTGTATGAACCATTGTCGCTTCATACTCACTGCCTATCTTAATCAAGCTCTGCAATATCCCATTCAGGGTTAGCAGTATGTAATATTGGATGACAAATCAGATAATGTTCTGAACTGAGGGGTGGATTTATCAATGTGTGGCAAATGGTCGTTATGGGCGCAGGTATTTTTCGCCACTTTTGCGCAGCGAAGCGTACCTGTTTCATGCCCTTATTTATGAATATGTGTGCGCACGTTATGGGAGTGCGTTATCACTGACCTGTGGTGATACGCCTCCTCCCATAACGAAGGGTGATCCTCCGTCCGGCGGTGTCTTCTGCGCATGCGCCGGATACCTTGGTCTCGCGTTGTGTATCCGGCACATGCGCAGTTTTCCGCTTGCTGATCTCCGGCGTCTGCAAATTCAAACTGCGCATGCGCCGGGTAATGTTCGCCGGGGATGTTGTGTACCCGGCGCATGCGCAGTTTGAATTTGCAGACGCCGGAGATCAGCAAGCGGCAGGAGAGACCTGCAGCGCCAGATATTTCTGGCGATAAGGACAGCGCCTCAGAGGCGCATAAAGAACGTTGATAAATCAGGTATGCAATAAGCGCCCTGTACTGAAAAAAGTACATGCGCTATCTCTCCGCCCCCGCACCGCCGCCGATATTTTACCTGTCAAGCAGGTTTGATAAATGAGGGGAAGCGCTATCCCCTGCTTTAGCGCAGGGGGATAGCGCAAAAACCCCTCTGCGCACAATCGTAAATCTACCCCAATGTCTCTTATGAAAGTGCTATACAATTTTACACAATCCTTTCTTAAAAAGTATCTACGAACGTCATTTTTTGGTACTTATGTAATATCTGGGCTCCCGTTTTTCTTATGAGACCGCTTCCGCTCGCCACGCTTCGGGCATGGCGGCTCGCTGCGCTCGCCACACTATATAAAATCCACTCCATGCGTAGTTGAATAGTAGGGGTATGAAAAAATGGGGTGCATTTAACATGGGAGCCCAGATAATACATAAGTACCCATTTTTCTTATTAATAAAATAATTGATTTCTTATTAGTCCCTGTTCTCTATTCTAGGAGAGACACTATAACGTGTGTATTACTGAACTAGGACAAGCTTCGATTTTTCTCTAATAAACTGATAATTTGGACCATTTGGCTTCTTTGAACATGTCTCTGTTTTTTTACTTTTTCAAGGAATGAAGACCGCAACAGACGCCGGAGATTATCCCGAGACACCAAGTTGGAGGCTGTCTCTCACTGTGAGGTCTGGTGAGTGTGGTTACTGAGAGGAACATTCCACCATATAGTGGCCATTGTAGCACCCTGCACTTGCCATAACCTGTGCAGATCCTCTTTCTTGCCTGGAGTGTCCCTCTTTGTTCTGGTGCCTCTAGAACGCTTTGTTCACGAATGAGATACAGATCACAGTGTGCTATAGAAGCACCAGAACAGAGAGAGATACCCCAGGCACAAAAAAGGAACACTACCATAAATTGTGAAAGTAGGATGAAATCTTTGTTACTAATAGCCCTATAGTAGGTCTCCAATGTATCCTGGTTATTTACAGGACAGACCACTTTTTTCCCCCACCCTTCTTAAAATGTCTTCTTTAGTTTGGGGGTCTTTTCTGATGGTGAAGTATATATTATTCACCTGATGCAAATCTATCCACACAGCACAAAGCCAAACTCAGATGAGGTGCACAGCTGGTCCCATTCATTTGAGAAGCTGATGAAGAATCCTGCCGGTCGCAACGTGTTCCGAGAATTCCTCCGCACCGAGTACAGTGAGGAGAACATGCTTTTCTGGCTGGCATGTGAGGAGCTGAAGAAAGATAACAGCAAGCACAATGTGGAAGAAAAAGCCCGCATAATCTATGAGGACTATATATCTATCTTGTCTCCAAAAGAGGTAATATCAGTCATGCCTAACAAAAATCCATCTCTTAACCAATAGAAAAGTTAATTAACTGTTGCAGTCTATTTAATTGGAAAGGGAAATCCTACCAATGTATCAAACATAAATGCAAAAAATGTTCTTCAATTACAGCACCGTATTACAATATTAGGTAATATTGTTCTCAATACCTGGGCATAAAGTGTCTTTTCGAGAAATTGTGTGAAAAAATAAGGCATAACCTGCACTTAAATAATAAAACTAAAGAGAGCGCACATTATGTGTGCTCTCTTTGGTTTTATTATTTTTGTGTGTTAATTGACTTCCAGTGTCATTCCTAGGAGCTGCACACTTATACCAGATTTAATTAAAAAGTGCTCCTTAAGAATTCATTATTAAGTAGATAAATAACATATAGAGAGCTTATTTAAACAATTATTATTTTGCGCCTGATTTGTATTATTAGTGACCTGTGCTTAGCTGTCTTCCTTAGGTTTAGTTATGTGGCGGCCGGCAGGTGGTGCTTGTTTGTCAATTGCCCGACACCAGCACTGCTTTTGGTTATAATAATTTTATGTAGTACTGGATCGCCAACTTCTGGCACCCCAAAAAGTAGCAACCTGCGTGACCTAGTTTTTGAACCACTGCTGTGAATTATGCTGCAGTTTGGAAGAGAACTGCATCCTGTAAAAATAGTGTTTTTCCTTTATCTATAGTATAATTGGTGCTTTGCTGCCCTCTTGTGGGCATTTTGCTAACTACATATTGGTCCATTCCTTGACAGCTTGGGGGATTGTAGACCTCAGTCCAAGCTATGAGTATTGTTTTAATTTTTTCTAATTGAACAGCATCTGAAAATGTTATGTTACTGATTGTATATTAATTGTCATTTAAAATTGTGTGTACTGGGTAGTCGTTTTGAACAGATTGTTTGTACAGTAAATGAGTTCAGATTAGTTAGTTTATAATGACTGAATGGGCTGCTTAGGAAACCAGTATGTGGCACTGGGGCTTTCATTGGCCTTACATCAGCCCGGGGGTAGGAGTAAATGCACTCTTATTGGTGCTTTCTGGTGCACAGAGAGACGTTGTAATAGAGAGGACTATTTAATGAAAAAGAGGATATATCCTTTAATTGGTACTGTGTTTGCTCATTGCCGTTCTCTGTCTATATACTCCTAGTGAATTTATAGGCTGCATTTTCATGAATATGGGGCAACATCAGAGATAAGACTTAGGACTTTACTTAAATGTCTATAAATGGATGGTTAGATGCCTCTGATCGTGATTTTCTATTTTGTAAGACTGAAGCCAGTTGCGTGGTTGTAAATTGTGGCAAAAGAATTTGCAGTTCTCCGCTGTTTCCTTCACACTCTAATTTACTATCTTGTGCTCTACCTCCTGCAGGTCAGTCTGGATTCCCGGGTTAGAGAGGTGATCAACCGGCGGATGCAGGATCCCTCCTCCCACACGTTTGACGATGCTCAGTTGCAGATATACACCTTGATGCATAGAGACTCCTACCCACGATTCCTCAACTCGGGCATTTACAAAGCCCTCCTGCAGAATATTTCACGCTCTAGTTCGGAGTCATAGGTTTGACCTGGCCAAGACGCTCCAGAGACAGATTGAAATGCACATTTTATACAAGCCGCTGGGAGTAAGAGGGGGAAGCAAAGGACAGTTGTTGCAAATTCCACGTTCTCCAACCACCTTCCAAGGCCCATCGTCTTTTTTGAGTGTGGAGCACTCAGAGACTCTGCCAGTGTGTGTGACTAGTGCTCCCGCGGGTTGTAAGGAAATGGCGACCGTCTTCACCTAACATCTATCCTGGTCTCCCTCCCCTCTGTTCACTGTAGAGACTATGCAGGAAGACAAAGGGTTATTAGGTACTGTATGGGGGGGAAATTTACCTCAGGACAAAAATACTACTGAACTCCCCATGGGGTCCTGAGAGGGTGGTGGTCACGTTGATATTGTATGAATGCTGTTTGTGATGGAAAGGGCTTGACAAGAGAGCTTAGGGGAATGTGGGACAAAGATTTCAATTGTGCTCCAGGCTTATCAGCCCAATACTGGAAGAGTTAAATAGCTGGCGTTTAGGGGCCTGGATGTCTATTTCTGTACCCCTCTTTTTGCTATTGTGAAATGAGCACCCCCCTCGTTGTGCAATGTTTGCTATGTAAAAAGAAGATTAAGGGGGAGGTACGATTTTACTCAATTTAGGCTTTTTATTTTAATTTTCCATTTAGAATGTTGTGGGAGCTAGGCCTATTCCTCGCCAGGGGGTGAGGATGCATTGTGAAACATTTTCAGACACAGAGAGTATTTATACATAGCCAACACATATATTAGACACATCATATGCCAACCATACGCAAGCTGGGGGTCTGTTTACAGTGATAATTTAAAAAACCCCCAGCCAAAATTCTTATAACCTTTTCACGTTAGTGGCTGAGAGGTATTTAAGGACAATGCAATGCTCTGCAGATCCTACCTCCTAATGGAATGGAACTCTGCCTCCACAGGTTGGGGTAATTGTCTCTCCCTGTTGGCCAATCTACCTGAAACTACCAAATACTCCAGCACTCCTTGAGCAGATGTCACCGCCTGACAGTGTTACTTTCTTTCAACACCTCCATGAGAATTTTAAGACTTTTTATAAAAATATATATATGTATAAATATATATATAATCTACATAGCATGGTGTTGCCTGTTTAATTTTTTGGTTGGTGAACCTGTAAAAGATTAATTACAAGTTGTGTTGCTCATATTATCATGCTTATAAATGTACCCAGTCCATGTCCCATAGTTCCCTCTGTGAGGGTTAGAGGTGCACACTCCATGGGGTAAATGTAATAGCCTTGTACGTTCCCAGCAAATCTGCCCAATATTTGAAAGGGAAACTAATTTCAAAGGCAAAACCAGGTTGATGTCACCTTTTTAAATGATTGTACTTTCAAATAATTGGGCAGAACCACCGGGAACTTGCAGATTCTTTGCTTTTTCCAGTAGTGTTTCACCCACTGGGCTATAATTGTGTCAGCGGATCACTAGAGGAAAATGACTGGCGTGATGTCCCCAGTAACATGTAATGGTTCCCTGGTACCATACACCTCAACCATCCTAATTTCAGCAGTACAGTCCTTTTCAGGCACTGACCTGCTGCCCCACTAATGGGCCGGGTATGGTTGTGGGGGGCAAGCTCCCAGTATGATGAGAATGGGGGCATGATATGCAGTTGCACCTCCAAAATGTGTACAGTAAGGGGGATGGCCCTGCATATCACAAGGCCATGGCCACTTTCAGAGATGCATACAAAAGTCCTGTCTCCCGCTTCCCTAGTGTTGAGAGGTATCTTATGGGTACATATTTTTAGTAATTATCTGCTGTAATTTTTCTATGCCACTAATCTAATTGCTGCAGAAAAATAGTAATGCTCTCTGCTGGTCATCAGTAGACACTCCAGGTTTGTGCTGGTCATCAGTAGACACTCCAGGTTTTTGCTGGTCATCAGTAGACACTCCAGGTTTGTGCTGGTCATCAGTAGACACTCCAGGTTTGTGCTGGTCATCAGTAGACACTCCGTGTTTGTGCTGGTCATCAGTAGACTCTCCGTGTTTGTGCTGGTCATCAGTAGACTCTCCGGGTTTGTGCTGGTCATCAGTAGACTCTCCGTGTTTGTGCTGGTCATCAGTAGACTCTCCGTGTTTGTGCTGGTCATCAGTAGACACTTCGTGTTTGTGCTGGTCATCAGTAGACACTCCGTGTTTGTGCTGGTCATCAGTAGACACTCCGTGTTTGTGCTGGTCATCAGTAGACACTTCGTGTTTGTGCTGGTCATCAGTAGACACTCCGTGTTTGTGCTGGTCATCAGTAGACACTCCGTGTTTGTGCTGGTCATCAGTAGACACTCCGTGTTTGTGCTGGTCATCAGTAGACACTCCGTGTTTGTGCTGGTCATCAGTAGACACTCCGTGTTTGTGCTGGTCATCAGTAGACACGTCGTGTTTGTGCTGGTCATCAGTAGACACGTCGTGTTTGTACTGGTCATCAGTAGACACGTCGTGTTTGTGCTGGTCATCAGTAGACACTCCATGGCTGGGCTGATTCTGAGTTAAGGCCCCCATACACAAATCTGACTTCTCTGAGGCACAAGTCGAACCTGATTTCCCTTGAACTTCCCCGGCAGCTCCCAAGGAAGCCTTCAATCCAATTCTGCACTCGATGTGCCATTTTTTCATGCAATTTATTGCATGTAAAAGAACTGCAGGGCAAGGGGGAGTGTTGAAGGGAAATTAGATGCGATGCAACGCAGGTGCTAAAAAGCACCCATGATGTGCACTGATGGCAGTACATCCGATTATCTTATGTGCAACACTGACCTCATTATACGCTATGCGTAGGGTACCGCGCATTGGATCAGATGGGATGTCAAACATATGCGATTTGCACACTTTTCATCCTAATTCTCGTCCCGATCAGTTGGAATTGGGTGAATAGTGGCCAATCATACTAGGGTATGGGCACATTTAGGAGTAAGGCAAAAATAAAAAATACAAGCATCTTTGTACCTGGGCAAACCATTGTGCACTGCTGGTGGGCAGATATAATTGTGCACAGAGATTTAGATTCAAACTAAATTGCAGTGTAAAATAAAGCTGTCCAGGATGTGTGGGCTACATGCAAAAGCACCCTGTATTTGCCCTGACTGCAATCTATTAGTTACCCTTGCACTGTTACATGATTTGTTCCATTTTAAAAGTACTTTTACTTTTTTTTATTATATATAATGCATTTCTGTATCAGCCATGTCATTGTAGCTTGCAGTGGCTGCTGGTCAACAAAACACACTCTGTGGGGAGAATTCCGTAAACTTTAAGAAAGTTGTGTGTTATAGAAAATATATTAACTTTGTCATAACTTTTACAAATACGGAACACATAGAATAGATATTGCACCATGACCAAAGTGTATGTGGAAACATATTATACAGCATCATAGGACATCAGTATCTCACAAAACAGTATCTTACGGCAAAGTAGTGGGAAGCTAACAGCTTCAGGTGAAAAATTAATAATATATAGTGTGGAAGCCAGAACACTAAAATACTGCAGTCTCCAGGTAATAGAAAGATCTTATTGGACACTGGTAGACGGAAACTCCATCCTTACAGTACTGTAGGTGATATAATCATCTACAGACACATGCTGGGTACACGAGCATGATTCGGCCTCAAACCTGTCAATTTCCATGCAATTTCAACCGATTGTATGTAAATTGGGCGTGTTTTGGCATGTTTTAGATCCAATTCCGATCTGATGCACGTCCCCGCTGGTCGTTTGGGAGATGTTACCTGCTGCAGTAAAAGATCCCTTCAACTGGGTACAGATCGTGATCAGATCGTATGTAGACCGTGTGCTCCAACAGATTGTGCGACCATCATACGATCATCTCACGATCTGCTCACAATCATGATTATTCTGGTGTGTACCCTACATAAGGCAATACAGTTCCCTCCTAGCCTTCCGATGCTGTTTCTGTGTGGCAGAGATTTCTGTGCTTTAGTAGTGATACCAACATCTAGCCCTTGAGACTGTTCTTTATGTATTGGATTTCATAAGACCCAATCTCACTCACAAATATTTGGGTGCTGTATTCCAAATAGACAAAAGTAATCAATTTGAATGTAAGTAAACCCAGCTGTTGTAATAAATGAGGAGTGAAGTTGGAAACTCGTTATGAAAAACAACCAGACCAAGTGAACAATTGCTTTGGGAATATTTTATATGTAAATTGGCTTATTAGAGCCACATATAATCTAGATCTTGGAGGATAACAACTAAACAGAAGACCATACTAACATAACATATATTGTACACAAATAGAATCCATATATCACAGAATGAACAGTCTTGTGGTAGCACCGTGTTATGGATTGCCATTGTGTATTTCTACTTTTGAAAGGGAAAACAACATATTCTTTGTTCCAGTTGTTTTAATATAAGAGATGATATATGTGTCTCTAATAAACCACTTTATGTGTTTTTTTTATATTATTCCTAAAGCACTGTTTTGTTATTTGGTCTGGTTGTTATTTACTGATGTCCGTAGAATATTTGAGGCTTGTCTGCACAATGCAACCATAGAAGCCTTACCTTGATCCTTCTTCTGGATCAGGACAGGCCAACCTGTGGCTCTCCAGATGTTGTGAAACTACAAATACCAGCATGCTTTGCCACAGTTTTAACACTCCCTTATAGCAAAACTGTGGCAAGGCATGATGGGATTTGTAGTTTGAAACATCTGGAGAGCCACAGGTTGGCCAGGCCTGTCTGGATGAACAGACAAAACAAGAAGACAATTTGTTATATTCTGCAACGGGAAACAGCCAGAATTCTTATTTCATGAATATCAGTCTTGTATTTCACCGTGAAGCCAGGGGATATCCAGTCCAATGTGCTGTATGGTGGTGGTGGTAAATATGCCACATTTCTCTGTCCATGTCACCAGGAAATAGCAGGGGTCAACATTATATCCCAAGTTTTATTCCCCCTGTGGGGGAGATGGCTCACACCAAAGCGCCCTGAGAGTACGGATTGCATCTCACATCACTACTATTGTGGACATATTACATCTCACATTGTGTCATATTTCCTTTGTTTATATAGTTGCTTATGGCATCTGCATGGCCAGGTAAATCAGTCTCCAATGGTGAGGCTTGCCCACTTTAGAAATTACCAAGGATTGCTGGAGAAAGAACATTTCAGAAGGCCACAGCATAACCATAACTAATGGGGTGTACCTATGTAATTTCATTTCCTTGCCATACTCCTTAGTGACCTGCACAAATGCCGTTAACTCTCTAGTCATCTGCATAGAGATAACTCTATACAGGTATACAGTATGACTCCTCCATCCCAACCGCTTAGAGATATGTGGATGGAAAGTCTCCACAGGAGTCACCGTTCACAATTGGAAATCTGAGTGCTGCTCTGTTTTTAATAGTTGCTTACAATGCCTAATGTATGAGAGGTGCTTTCAAAATACAGTAGGTATATCATTGCTGAATAAAGAAGAGGTAAGTATTGGTTGAGGAGTTACATTAAGCAGCAAAATATAACTTATTGTATTCAAGTCAGTGAATTATACAGTGATGGAGTTTCTTCACCTTATAATGCTTATCTTTTATCTCTATGTATTTGAGAATCTTTTCAAGCTGTCCTAATGCATAAACACAAAACTGCTGGCAATACTAACTGCCATGGAGTATTTCAAGAAAATGAAATTAATAGTAATACTTCTCTCATTTCCTTATCAGCTCCATGGCAGCCTGTATGAAAGAGATTCCTAAGCAATGTAAGACACGAGAAGGGTGGGTTGAAGCATAAAAACACTTGAGTGTAAAATAAAAATGTCTTTGAATAATAGCTTGAAGGATTTTCCTTCTAAACAGATCACCAGACGGATGTCACATCTAGAAGGTAATTTCTGGTAAAGGTATGAAGAAATAAAATGCTGCTTTGTAAAGATGGTATGCTGACGTTTGAGCCTTGTACACCCAGAAGGTTACCACTGCCAATAGAATGTATTGTTAGACGTTCCTGCTTTTCTCATAAGTTTGTGCAGTGAAATCCCTGATCCATCTGGTGAAAAATGCTGCATGACCGTGGGGAGGGACAACAGTCCAGGTGTCATTCTGAAAACTCTTATTCTGGAGAGGTAAAAAAAAAAAATGAGCCTGCCATTAAGGCATGCAATCATTCTTTGTTATCATTGGGTAGCTGTGGGTAGAGCATGATTTTCGGTTAATAAGAAAGAAAAAGAAGCTAATTTATGCATGATTATTAACAACACCTTGGCCTTTATTTACAAAGCGGCAGGTTTTCTAAGCAACCGTTTTAGTGACCTAAAGGCGGGTTTCAGGTGAAAATGTACAATCACATTAGGGGTGTACACATGGGACTCAGTCCCGGCGATTTGGAATGGGCCCGTGTGTAATCAAGATGTAGTTAGCTATCAGATATTAGACCGCTAACTACATCCTGCCTTCCCCAACCGCAGCCAAATACACTGTGCAGGCAGCGTCTAGTGAAATAAGTTTTGCCTGTACTGCGTATTTGGCCAGTGATAGCGATGATGCAGGGCTGCGCATCGCTACCTACCACTGTGTAGACACAGGGCGATTCTGTCTAACCTAGGCAATTTGGACAATGTAGTCAAAATCAACTGGAAGAATCGCCCAATGTGTACACGGCTTATGCCTTGTACACTCGGGGCGAGTTGAGCTCTGTGCTGAGTGATGTAGTTAAGCACAGATCGCCCAACAGCACTGCACCAGCCATGTGTGCTGAGTGTTCTAGTTAAGCACAGATCACTTACCAGCCATGTGTGCTGAGCGATCTAGCAGGCCAGTGTTCTCTGGGGAGAAAACACAGTCGATGACTAGATAATTCAAGCATGCTTGAAATGTCTAGCCCAGCAATAGCGACGCGTGGGCCTGTGCATCGCTATAGGGGCATACACACACAGCGATTTGTGCTTTATTTCAAGCGCTGTTCAGATCGCTTAGAAATGGGGCTTAAATCATCCTGTGTGTATGCCTTGCGAGTCCATCAGACACTGCACGCAGTGCCGGCTGCCAGCCCCCTCGCTCGCACGTGCCCCCGCACGGCTACGACTGGATGGTTTACATAATCATCCATAATCATCCATTCGCAGGCGGGGAGAAATCATTCGATGGTCACCATCGAATGATTTCTCCAGCGCTAGCAGTTCAGAGACCTATATAGTGACTCTGAACTGCAGGCGCATCCGGTGATGTCAGCTTCCCCCCCCCCCCCCCCCCCCCCCGCTAATGGAGCTACCTGGCTCCCCTGCTCTTTTCCACCACAACACCCCCCCCCCCCCCCCCGTTCGCCATGTAGGGTGCGTGCATGTGCAGAAACATGCAAATGCACAGAGGACTGAACGGATCTGAATAAGGTCCTTAATGGGAGAGCTGCTTTAAACTTGCACCTGAAATCCATTGAGAAGTGCTTTGCAAAGACAGATCTTTTTCCATATAAATGTCCGTAACATCTTTGGCTTTAATATTCCTTGAGTACCTCCAATAGGTTATGATTTCAGGATGTCTGTATACACTTGGGAAAATTGCTGACCGAGCAAAATAGTTGGCATGCCGCTTGTACACCTGTGAAGAGCTCCCTTATGAAGGCAGGGTGGGTGGTCTGGGATTGGGAGGAGGTGTGTAAGGTATAAAAGACTGGGCCATTTATATTTATAACCCACGTCAGGAAAACTGTTCATTGACTCGGGCGTACATCTTAATAATACCCCTTATACACCAAAGCAAAAAACCAGGTTTGTGCCTCATGGACCGGAGTCAGTGTAAAAGGGGTCCATTTTCCTGGGAATTCTACCCTGGTTCTTACCAGGATGGAACACGGGGCAGGTGGGGTGGTGTAAACAGGTTTGCAGAGTCATTCAACCCTGCTCCCATTTACAACAATAATGGAGCCCAACCTCCCAACAGCAGCATCCTGCGGTCAGCATAGAGGTTGGACGAGGGCTGCACACAGCCTCCACTGCTGTACTGTGCAGACAGCAGCGGAGCCAGGGAGGTGAATGGATGGTGCATACAGGCAGGGGCTAGGTGGTGCATGGAGGTTACCTTGGTGCTGGGCTTGCCCCCAGTGCAGGAATTTGCGGTCCCATCACTTGGAGATGATGTCATCTCCAAGAGCCACCCCCTGAACCCGTGTGCAGTGTAAACGATGCCGGCCCGGGAATATTCCCGGTCAGCATCAGTGTAAATGGGCAAATCCCGGATTCGACCCAAATTGGAGCCGTGCTCCAAATACTGGTCGGATCCGGGATTTTGGTGTAAAGGTGGTATTAGTGACAGGGCTATGAGCATTTACTGCGTAATGGTTACTGGTCTATGGTATTCTTTATCACAAGTGAATTCAGTTAGTTTCTGCATCATAAACCTCAAATAAGCCAAAATGGAGGAAATCCTTAAAATGTAGCAATTCCAGCAATGGCTAATACAATACAGATGTAACAGCAGCAATAATTGCAGCATGAACAGCTGCTGCTGCAATGCCAGTAACAACAGGCGGGTCCTAAAGAACCCCAAACTTCAGAAATGTGAAATGATGATGACATAGAAGCCTATCATGCCCCCTACCAGAGCAATGGCAAAATGGCCACCAGAAGTCTGGGTAGAGATGCTGGCACCATACTTGTCGGCCTAGGTTTATATGGACCTCAATAAGTGGGAGGTGTCGGGGTACTCAACCTTAAAGACCAAGAAACTGGCTGTTACCAGGCCAAACTCAGAGCTTCCATTAGTGTAATTTCATAAAAATAAGAAAAAACTCCAGTCAGAACGCCTTGATAAAAATACTGAGAAAGTTGTTGAAACTGGAGGAAATCCTACCCCATTGAACGGTGGTCTTCAGAGGGTGGTGATGTAGGCAGACTCCCAAACCTCGATTTTGGATGTTGTAGCAACTGGCCAAGCCTCTTGGTATTGTGCAAAGACAAAAACTGGTTATCCGGGATCTGCTCAGTGCTGACAGAGAAGAACTCTGGATAAAGAGGAGAACCAAAGGCTGACTTAGCATGTTTTGAATGTGAAAGCTCAGACACAGAAAGCCTAAATCTGCAGGAGTCGATGGACTGCTCCTTAGTGCAGTGGTGTGGCCAAAGTACCCAAGCTACTGTACTACGAGTGTACCCCAGAAGGGCAACGGGTTGTTTCTGATTTGTCAGCTATTAAGGATTAAAACCCTTAGCACTTCTGTTTACCATCTACAAATTGATGGACTAGTGGAGAGGTTTAATTGGACCATGAAGCATATGATCAGGAAGTCAGTAGTACAGGAAATGAAGGATTGAGTCACCCTTCTTTTTAACTTGTTGCTCAATGTCTGAGAAGTTACCAAAGCCTCAACAGAGTTTAGCCATTTTGAGCTAATGTATGGGAGACAACCCTGGGGCATTTTGTACATGCTAAAGGATGATTGGTAACAACAGGGACCTTAGAGAACCAAACGGGGTTCAATTTGTTTCCCAAATGTAGATTGTTAGGGAAGATAAGCCCTTTGGTGTGCCAAAGAGTAGAAGAATCGCAAAGTCAACAGAAGAAAACTTAGCATACTGCGATAACCTGATCCTTCTGTCCAGAGGATATTTTGGTTCTAGTGCTAGACCAAGAAAGCAAGCTCTTTGCAGGGACCAGATGCAATGCTAGAAGAGGTTAGCCCTGTGAACTATATGGACCAGCAGGCTGGGAGGAGGAAAGAAGAACAGATATATAATTGTTTGAGGTTGTTGAGTATGAACATAGAAAAGTCCTTGATTACCATAGACCCTAATAATGCCCATAGAGCAGATGGTACAATGGAACAAGGATGTGTTTTCATTCCTACCCTGGTAGGGCACATGGCTTTGATTGAACATAATATTATCAAGCCTCCCATAGTGGTAGTGAAACAAAGGCCCTACCAGAGTTAGGCAAAGTGCGATTAGAAAGGAGGTGGAGAGTATGGGCCAACTGCGGGTTATAGAGTAGTCTACCAGTGAGTGGTGTAGACCAATTGTGCTGGATACAAGCTCAATGGAAGTTTATGGTTTCGCAATGACTATAGGGTGTCTAAGTGTATGTTCCAATTTACTGTCTATCCAATGCCATGAGTGATTAAAATGGTGGAAAGTTTGGCCAGCAGCAAATATTTAACCACCCCAGATCTTGTGATGGGCTTCGGGCTGATTTCTCTTACACCCACAGCCAAGGAAAAGACAGTTTTTTCTACCCCTGAAGGCCTTTTCTAGATGGTCCTACCCTTTGGTTTGCATGAAGCACTGGCCATTATCCAAGGGGTGATGAACAAGGTACTGAAACCCAATAATACCTATCTAGATTACATAGCTATACACCCACAAGACTGGGAATCACATTATCTTAAGGATAAGGCAGTATTGAGATCTGCAGGTTTCATGGAAAACCTTGAGAAACTGCAGTTGCCATAAAATAATTTGTGGGTTATGGAATTGTTCAGGTGAGAGTTGAATGCCAAGGTTATAAGGAGGTTCCTGGTGCTACTACCTTTTCAGCTTACAATGGATCAAAGGCCTGGGACTCTACACAAAAATGCAAACCTTTGCCCTCCTTGCAAATCACATGACATGCCATTAAGGGGAAGGATATGTGGCAATAGAATTTGCTACAGAGGAACCAGGGAAGTCGTGTATTTGAAGGATAGAAAATGTGTTTTATCTGCAGGGCACTTCTCATCTGAAGTATGTTGCAGCTGACAGCAATCAGAGTGTCTATGACGGTAGAATGGGTGTGTCCCCTCTCTGGGAGGGGGAGGAAGGCGTCTAAGGTATAAAAGATGGTCCAGGCCATTTATATCTCACATATACAAACAAAGCTGACTAGAGAGATCTCAGTTATTGGAAGGGCCACGAACATTTACTGTGTACTGGTTACTGGTCTATGGTCAGCCTGTCAAAATAAAACCATAGTGGAGAAGCAGTGGCGTAACTATAGCACCGCAGCCCCCGCGGTCGCGGGGGGGCGCTGTGCATATGGGGGCGCCGGGGGGCTACGGTGCTATAGTAATCCCCCCGCATGCTTACCTGTCCGCGCGTCCCGACTCCCCTCCTGGCTTCAATCAATGCTATGGAGACGGACCACGATGAAATGGCCGCCCCATAAAGCAGACAGTTCTCTGAAACTGTCTGCGGTATGGGGGCGGCCATTTTATCGTGGTCTGTCTGCATAGAATTTATTGAAGCCAGGAGGGGAGCCGGGATGCGCGGACAGGTAAGCATGCGGCAATGGGGGGAGGGGGCACGGGGGGCCCCACCATTAACGGTGGGGGGGCGCCCCAAACAAAGCTACGCCGCTGTGGAGAAGCCTCTGTGTGCTTCCACTACACAGCTTAATAATAGCTGTATGTATATATATATATATATATATATATAATATAAATAATAAGACTACTCCCCACATCTATGAGGTTAAGTACACCAGTGACCATTAGAGACCAAATTACTCCTTTGTCTGCTAAAAGATGTCATAACAGAAAGTGAATGCTCTGTTTCAAACTTGCTGGATATGAAGACAGAGATTGGAGGTAAGAGCAGCTAGGGAATGGGGGTGGGGTGGAGAGTGTGTGGGCTAAAAACGGTACATTGCAGAACCCATCTCAGCCAATCAGTGGCTTCCCATTCATTTGTATGGGGTTTTTTTTTTTTGCAGCTCAGCTCCCTCCTCCTGCAGCTCCCCAGGAGTTGCATGCGATTTATCACATGCAAAACTTGTCACATCAAGTACCTAATTGTAAATCATACGTGCAGCCGTCAGCAGCACATTGTGGGTGATTTTTAAGCATCCGCAATGTATCAAATCAGACATGGTCCGTGTAGGTGTGTGCCAGCGGTGCCGCACAGCTGGTAAACACCTATCTGCGGAGCCGGTAAGTGCCTGGCAGGAAAGGCACTCTCCCTGCTCTGCATTCCCAGCGGCAGCGGGCAGGTTATTTGAAAACTCGAATATAAAATAATGAGCAACCGCTGATTGGCTGAGACAGCTCTCTCTGCCAATAAGCATCTGTCCATTCTTGTGTATGGCTCTTTTAAGTCACCTGCCCCCCACCTGCAGCTCGCCAGTAGTTTTATTGCATATAAAAATGGTACATCAAGTGCCAAATCGTATGTGAGCCCTCCCGGGCTGGGTGAGCTCAAGGGAAATCAGATCCAACTTGTCCTTAGGACAAGTTGACAGTGTATGGGGGCCTTATATTTGGAAACTATTCCCTGTTGGTATTGCATGGTAGTAAAGTATCTGTCTAAAGCACGGTGTGTATGCATAAGCTCTTTGAGTTATATAATTCATTTCTGGGTGATACAGTCCACTGGTGTCTAGTAAATGTGACAGAATGGTAGACCAGCAAACAAAATGCAGCTCTCCAGCATGATTAAATCAAAATACTTTTAGTGGAACAGTGGTAAAACCAATAGCAACGTTTCAACAGCAATGTGTCGTCAATGAGCCTGATGACGACACATTGCTGTTGAAACGTTGCTATTGGTTTTACCACTGTTCCTTTAAAAGTATTTTGATTTAATCGTGCTGGAGAGCTGCATTTTGTTTGCTGGTCTGTATAACACGTTTGTGTAGTGCGGACACCCAACGGAGGAACATAAGTCCCCGTGAGTACCCCTATACTGACAAACTAAATTGAGTGAGTACGCCTATACTCACAAACTATATTTCATGATATCTTTAGCCTCTTAATATAATATTATGCTTGGGTGGTGGTGTGGTGTAGCATAGTAGAAGGGTACAATACAATGCAGTTTTGTATTGTTTTGATAGGATACCAATGGAAAAGGACCCACATATCACCCTCAGGTCCTTGTCTTTAATGCTAACCTTGCTGGATGTTTCTCATGATCCTTCCCCTGCTGTTAGTGTGGGAGCAGTTACCCCTCCTTGACTGTGGAATTGGCAACAGTACTTGCTGGTATAATGCTTCTCCTTGATGAGAAGTTTAAAAACCGTGAGACTCAGATTGATAGATATCTTTATGATGAAAGTGTAATCTAAAGGAGCATAAACACGGCAAAATGTAAGCCCTATTTCTAACTGATCTGACTAGATTTGGAATTTCTTACATTTGTGGGCTCCTCAGGTGAGACACAGCTGTTGGATTCCGGTGATGCACCTATGTGTGATGAATTATTTTTGTAACTATTACAAGCGCTACTTTTTGGCGGAATGGGATCATTCGTCAGACTGCATTTAGGTCTACAGTCATTAGGTCGACCCCACTAGGTCGACTGGCAGGAAGGTCGACCTGACTGAAGGTCGACATGACTTAAGGTCGAATTTGCATAAAGGTCGACATGAGGAAGGTCGACTGGTCATAAGGTCGACATGGGTTTTTCACTGTTTTTTTATCCGAATGTCGACACAGTCGACATGGACACAGTTGGCAATGAGAATCGGACCCTCGCATCGCTCGCTTCGCTCGCAATGCTTCGGGCACGGTGCCTCGCTGCGCTCGGCACACTATTTTATTCTCCCACCACGCCCTAGTGGATGGTAGGGCATGAAATACCGCCTGTCGGCACATGTCGGCTCAAAAAACAGTGAAAAACCCATGTCGACCTTATGACCAGTCGACCTTCCTCATGTCGACCTTTATGCAAATTCGACCTTAAGTCATGTCGACCTTAAGTCAGGTCGACCTTCCTGCCAGTCGACCTAGTGGGGTCGACCTAATGACTGTAGACCTAAGTTCATTCTAATAGATGACCGCATCCTTTTTGGCCTTCTAATGTAATAAATGTATATGGTCTACACTTAGACTAGTAACACCAGATTCTAATACTACAATATTGCTAATATAGTGTATACAATTCAGCATTTATTCAGGTTTGGTTTGTATACCATTAGGAGCTTGTTATCTCCTGTTACCTGCTCTGGCAAATATAGCCTGTTAGAATTTTGCAAACATCGGTTTAGTATCAAAATAGATTATTAAGTTATGGTAATGAAAGTATTGCATTACCTACAGTGACTTGCATTTCTTTTATCTTTTCTTTTCCTTTCATATTGTTGATCACTATGAAAACGTTGATTTTTCAAATGCATGAAGTGTTTAATATTATTTTATCATTCTAGATTGTTCTTTTTATGTACTTGGCTTTTTTGGGGGGGGGATGCTGGTTTATTACACAACGCAGTCTTGCATTTGGGGCAGAAAATGTATTTATTCCGTAAAAGTTGGACGTGGGAAAATCTGGCTCTGTAGAATGTCTTCCTACGGAGGACATCAGGGATTGGAATGCCTAACTTTGACTTCCAGTTCATAAATAAAGGGGAAAAGGGCATCAACATAATCATTATAATTACATTCTTTCTCAGGCAAGATTATACAGAGAGCAAAAAGGGCACTCGCATAAGCATGGTTTAGCTTACCGGGTTACCCTTTAGCTTATTCATGCTCAATGTCATGGTCCAGTCCAGGAGACATTCTGGTAAGTGCTTTAAAAAAAGGTTGGTACTTGTGTATTATCACGGCGCCCGATTTCATCTAAATCGCATACGATATTGCATCCGATTTATCGGCCGATTCGATCTGCGATGCGATTTTGCGTCCGATTTTTGACCTTTTTTTGCCGATTTTCAGCCATTTCCTGACGATTTGCATGTTATTCCATCCTTGCACACCCCCAGGTACTATGCAATGGTATGCGATGTGATTTTCGGGAAAATGCCCCTGATTGTACAATTAAATACCGCAAAGCATTGCATGCCAGCAAGTGGCATGCGATGCGATGTGATTTGCAATGTTAAATGCACCCCCATTGTTAACGCCACCCCCACTATCAACGCCAACCCGAAGCGTGGCGAGCGCAGCGGTACGCGTCCTCCAACCTTTTCATACCCCCACTATCCACGTCGGCGTGGAGTTGATATTAGATAGTGTGGCGAGCCACCGAGCCCGAAGCATGGCGAGCAGACGCGGATTACTTTACATGTATTCCGCGTCCGCTCGCCACACTATCTAAAATCAACTCGACGTGGATAGTGGGGGTATGAAAAGGTCGAAAGGACGCGTACCGCTGCGCTCGCCACGCTTCGGGTTGGCGTTGATAGTGGGGGTGGTGTTGACAATGGGGGTGCATTTAACATTGTAAGCACCCATCAGGGTGATTGTACAATTACAAATCAAATCGCTTCACATGCCACTATATTGCATGCGATGCACCACGATGGAAATCGGGGGTGTGCAAGGTGTGCAATGATGGAACAGCATGCAAATCGGCCAGAAAAAGTGAAAAATCGGCCGAAAAATCGCATCCGATTTTTGCATGCGATTTGCTGCCGATTTCGTGGGCGCGTGATAATACACAAGTACCAAAATGTTTAATAGTTTTGTTTCCTTACATCAGCGGTTCCAACACTGGTCCTCAGGTACCCCCAACAAATAACATTTTCCAGGTCACCCGGCAGGTACACAGGTGCACTCATTACTCACTGATACAGTTTAAATGATCCACAGGTGGAGCTAATTATTTCACTTGCGGTTCTGTGTGGAGACCTGCAAAACATGTACCTGAGGACCAGGGTTGGGGAACCACTGCCCTACGTAATGGCAGTACCATTCTATGCTAATGAGATGAATGAGACTAGCATCCTCTTGCTAGAGTTCTTAAGGAAGGGAATGATAAAGGCAAATACAACAATTAGCGTTCTGGGTTGTTTTGTTTTTTTCTTGTTTTTTTAATATAGCAGCAATATAAACAAATCCTTATTTGATGTATGAAACACACTAATGTAGTTTAAAGACAGTTGTACCACATATATGACATGGAAGGAGTGATATACTGTAATACCCCTTTCAGACATAGCCTTTCAATGTGGGATATTGTCAAGGCTTGCAGCTCGACCTAGGTTTCAGCTATGACTGAACAGACATGACCCTGGTCACATGTCCTTGCTTCATAACCCTGCTCCGTGCAGTCTGAAAGGCATGACTCGGTTCACACCTAAAAGGAGGCGATTGGCAGGCACAGTAGCTCTAGGAGAGGATATTATCTGAAAAGAGATCTAGAACTCCTGCTAAAAGCTCATGTTTCAATTAAAATTATTAAGAGCCCATGCAGTAAACAAACCCATCTCTATAAAGACCGTTGGAACTTGTCTCTGACACATAGCATCCTACAGGAAACACAAGATTAGATAATTTTTTTTTGTTTTTAAACTATAATTTGAGGTCATACACCCTACATTATCTTCTTTTGTCAGATATTATCTCTGCAATAAGCTTTATGTAGCCTAAAATACATTATATATATATATATATATATATATATATATATATAAATAAATAAAAACAATACTCCAGGCTTACATGAGTATTACCTATTACATGTTACCTATATTAGGTTTAGATGTGCATTAAAGAAGCCTAAACTGGTCACACAGTCAAAATTGGTAGGATAATTGGCTCCTAATAAAATGAACCCTAGAATGAATACATTTGGTAGGGAATATAAATTGGAAGCTCCACTGGGGCAGGGACTGATGTGAAGGTTCAAATATTCTCTGTAAAGTGCTGCGGAATATGTGTGCGCTATATAAATAACTGGTAATAAATACGGTCACTGTATACTAAACTGGCCAGGCTTTACAGTGTGCACTCAGATGATTACACTAATCTACCAGATCACAACTACATAATCTGACAGAATTAATCTGAGCAGATACGTTGCAATCCAGTTGTTTAAACCTCTTAGGATGTCCTGATGGGCAGCCATAAAAAGCAGCATTCTGAAGGCAAAGTGGAATATGTGCTGTGATGTACAGACTCCAGAAAGGTGTCTCTTCTGGTAAATCAAACTAAACGGTTAGGAGAAAAGGGCAATAATAATGGTTCCTCTGACATCTAGTGGTGAATCTTTGCAATATGCACGGCTATGTATTTATAATTTTGAAACGAATACACTTCTTACAGACACCATTGGGTATATTATGTGAGGCGTTTTTCTCCCGTCTGTTATCAAGGATCATTTCCTAATAATTACAAACTAGAACTTTTATAATAAACACAAAGCAATGTCTCTGTCCTGTTATAATAACTCTGGTGAGACGCAGTTCTTCAGACATAGCATTTTTCATTTATAATAGATTTGTGTTTTACAAACCAGCAACATCCTGCTGCAACACATCACCTGCTTCACAATTTTACTGGGAAAAAAAACCCAAAACAAAAACAGTATAACAAAAATGTGAGCAAACTGCAAAAAATGATAATCACATCCCTGTTCATGGGTGGGAAAATCGAAGGAATGAGCAGGTGCTTTTCTTGGCATCTTCTCATGCAGTATATAGGGAACGGACATTTATCACACAGCTGGCACCATTAACAAAACTGTGAATAAAAGAGAAAATTAGAAAATTTATGTCATATTCGCTTACTTTGTGCTTCGGTGACGTCACTGGTCCCTAGAGCATTTTTTAGTTTAACACTACTGGCTTTTGGTTCAACCTACAAAATGGATTCCTCTTTGTACATAGGAAGATTATTATTTAGAACCGTCATTTGGCTCAACAATAAAATAGTGATACAATAAGAGGTACTTGTGTATTATCACGGTGCCCATCGCATCGCAGACCATAAGGCATGCGATGTCCCGCGATGTTCCCCAATGTCATACAATGTTAAAATTGTATGGCATTGTATATGGAATACAATGCTATGCGATTATAAATTGTATAAGCACCCTAATGGGTGCTTACAATGTTAAATGCACCCCCACGCCACCCCCAGTATGAACGTGAACCCGAATCGTGGCGAGCCCGCGAGGTGCCGCGGTACGCGTCCTCCAACCTTTTCATATCCCCACTATCCACGTCGGCGTGGAGTTGATTATATATAGTGTGGCGAGCGCAGCGAGCCACCAAGCTCGAAGAGTGGCGAGCCCCGCGAGGGGACGCGCATTACTTCACAGGTATATGTGTGCGCTCGCCACACTATATAAAATCAACTCCACGCCGACGTGGATAGTGGGGGGTATGAAAAGGTCAGAGGACGCGTACCGCTGCGCTCACCACGCTTCGGGTTCACGTTCATACTGGGGGGGGGGGGGGGGGTGTCGTGGGGGTGCATTTAACATTGTAAGCACCCATTAGGGTGCTTATACAATTTAACATTGTATAGGGGGCTTACATCGCATCGCATCGGGTGTATGGCATGCGATGCGATAAAAAAATTGTGGGACGTAATATCGGGGGCGCCGTGATAATACACAAGTACCCAATAAGATCTTAGTGATACAAACAGAGGCTTCTAGTGTGCAGGCCTTTGTTACCTTAGTAACCATACTAATGAAAGTATAGCTATTGGTTTCTGCGTGCATTAGTTTCTAAAAAAAAAAACCCTCCTCTTTTCAATTAATATAAATCCTAATTTAAAACACACCAAAGTTAAAAAAAAATACAGCAGACCAATAGTTTTATTATGAAGCAAAGTATAGAACAACTTTTCTCCTCACCTTCCAGCGATTTCCACATTCATTGCATACGACAAATGTGGTCATTGGTTCATCAGCGCTACGGATCTGCACCTAAACAGAAGCCACAGATTAAGATAGCGGTGTATGAAAGGCCTAATTCAAATGTGGTTGTTCTTCCGATTGCAGTTGTGATATTTTACCATACATAAATGCAACTATATGCCAATATAGGCAGTAGCTAACATGAGCAAAGGGACGCCTACTGCTGCCTCTTCATTTCCATCCGACAGCGTACAAATGCAGAAACATTGGTACTATTGTGGCAGATCAGGCTATTACACATAGGCCCTTATTCTGGTCGGTGCGGCCGGATCCGAATATGCGGCCAGCACCGTGCGTCCTAAACCCCGCCTTCCACACGGATCGCCAACTCCGTCCGTACGCGGTAAGAAGCTGTCCGACCGGACCGCACGTGTATTTCTCATGAATACACCCCCTCCATCTCAGGAAACCTCCCCCATCATTCGATGGTCGCAGAACATCGAATGCAGGGCCGAGTGGTCTGCCAGCTACCGCAACCTCAGACCACACGGGCATTTCTCCGTGCAAAAGCAGGGATCTGGGCGGGCAGCTGACATCCGGCAATGTCATATGTCCGCCCCCTACACGTGCGTCACGGCCGCATTACCATACGTACGCCCAGCGTTTTCATGGGAACGCCCATGAAACGCGGGGTGTAAACATATGGTAATGTGCCCAAACAGCCCTTCACACCCCTCTCCACCCCCTGTTCGTAGTGTACACATTTCATGCAGAATGTTGCCGTGCGTCCAGGTCGCACATGCGCAGAGATGCCTCTGCACATGCGCAGACACAAAACATCGGCGGCACGAACGCACGCGGATATTACCGCACCAACCAGAATAAGGGCCATAGTGTCATTTCACTATAAAACAAAGTGCTAGCACATTACCGCCATCCCCAATACAGTCCATCATCGCCGGTCACTACTTACACTGCGGTTGGCACATGACTGCAGTTTTTCTGCTCTCACACTGGCGGGGCTTATTAGCCCCAATAGCCGCTTTACAATCACATAGGAATTAGGCCCATAGTTAACATTGCTTGTATAAATTCTGCAAAAAAAAAGTGCATATGGACCATAGAAGTGCGTTCGTGCACCTGTAACCTGGGGTAGGTGTGAAGGTATATACATAGTGATACTAGTCCATATGTGAAATTAGGTAGAGTGTCTGCATGCTGATGGATCTATGCTGTGTAGTCATAAGCTAGAGAATCCACACATTGGGGTAGATGTATGAAGCCAGAGGAGAAGTGGCCCATGGCAACCAATCAGCTGCTCTGTATTTGATATTATGCAAATTATAGATGTTACTATATGGACTACATCTCCTTCACTTCTCCTCCCGTATCACTGCTTCATGCATATGCTCCTAAGTACCTGTGTATAAGTGCAGTTCTTCTTCTTGCATTTGCCACAGGAGAATAGGTCTGTTTCAGTTCCCCCTGTCTTTGCCATTTGATGTTCATGTATTGCAGCCTTGGTCATTGCTTTTCTTATCTCTTTCAGCTCATTACTGGCCATTTCCTTGGAAGGAAAGGAAAACTGTTTGATAACAGAACATATACAGTATGCAGACTGGTCACTGATTACATCTGTACACCCCATCACCTCGCAGCTCATCACTGCAATTTGCTCTGGAGTAATGGCTCCACATAGCACGTTCTTCCTTAGATCTGGATTCTTCGAGTCCTTTAGATTGGCAATACGACTCCGGATCCGATTCTTGTACTTCATGTCAGTGTTTTGCACACCATCAAATATTAGTGATGATAGTCAAGGGTCATTTAGAGAAGGCATTAGTGTGCTAACCTTGATCTATATCACAACCCCTTGAATCGAACATTAAAAAGGATATTTTCCTCAATCTGAGCAGCCAACATCTCGCAATCCGACCCTATCGCATTATAATCACCTGGAGAGGGATGAAAAACACAACTATGTCGTCATTTCATGTTTTACAGAATATCAATCTCTGCGGACATAGCAGATTAAGTAAATACAACTCTATTTCATCAGTGGTGACTACCAAAGGACACAACAAGCATTATCAATAAAGAACTGTAAAGTGAGGGTGTATATCCACGTGCAGTATTAATCTGTCTATAGTTTATCCCTAGTATTGATGCTCTATGTACCAAATCAGATTGCGGTATAAAGCATTGCTTTGGCTAGCTACTTACATTGCGTCCCGACCGTTGGAATCTTGGCCGTTTTTCGTTTGTTCCAACAGGAACTCGACAGCTGGTATTCAATGTACCGACTGTCGGAAAGTCCGCTAATCGGCAAAAACACCCGTTAATTTGACAATCCGCAGCCATTTCCGACAAATCAGATCCAAATTGTTTTAAAGTGGGATCTGTATTGTTGGAAACTGCCTTCTATGCGGTCTGTAATGGCATCATTGAATATGTGACAGCCTCTATTTCCCCCGGTGGAAATGGAGATCAGGATTGAATACCGCCTTAAATATTAGCACTGCATGCTTATTTTAGGGTAGTTATGAAAGGTCGTGAAAGGGCAATAAGCAACTTCTTTAAGAAAGCAGAGGTGCACCCACTCTGCTGCAAATTGTACGCAAGTGACACCCCATAACCAGAGCAGAGGAAGTTATAAATGCCATCCCTCTTTTAGTTAGCTCTGTGGAAGTAATCTATTTAGACATACGGGAGGAGATAAAAATTACATGGGGGGAAGTCTAAGTGGCAGAGGGGCACACAGCGAGATCTGAATGACATGGGAGACATGAGGCATATGAAGGTTTGTATGGGTCTGAATGGCATGTGGTGGGCATTTGGAGCAAGCGAGAGGCATGTATGTGCACTCAGGGATGAAAGGAAGTGGTAACAAATTCTAGAGCTGGCCATACACTAGAACTGGGGTAGCCAACCCTAGTCCTCGAGAGCTACCAACAGTGCATGTTTTGTAGGTCTCCTCACATAATCACAAGTGAAGTAATTAGCTCCATCTGTGTATCTTTTAAAATGTGTCAGTGATTAATGAGTGCAGTTCAGGTTGTCTGGAACTGTTGGTAGATCTTGAGGGCTAGGGTTGGCTACCACTGCACTAGAATGACCTGCATTCAACCTGATCGAATGCTGGTCATAAGAGCGATCGAACATGGATCTGCTTAAGACAGCAAGCAAAGCCGACAGATCACACACGCAGCACGTACGATCTGAGGATCGATCTCACAACTTGCAGGACCACACATCGTACCAATGTATACCTCACAATGTGCACACAATCGACTGCACGACCTGTCGAAATTGTGCAGATCGGCCAGATATCATTCTAGAACAGTGGTTCCCAACCCTGGTCCTCAAGTACCCCCAACAGTGCACATTTTCCAGGTCACCCAGCAGGTGCACAGATTATTCAGGCACATTTTAAAAGATCCACAGGTGGAGCTAATTATATCACTTGTGATTCTGTGTGGAGACCTGGAAAACATGCACTGTTGGGGGTACTTGAGGACCAGGGTTGGGAACCACTGTTCTAGTGTATGGCTAGCTTAAGGCAATGCTTTCTTTTATTCTTGTAATTAAAAGTGTGTGGTCATTGAAGTAGATGGAGCCGACCATCACTATATTAGACTTCTGAGGCCCAGATTAGAAAGAAAAATACCTTTCACACAGAATCAGGTCACCACTGCGGTTTCAATTCTACACAGAAATCCTCTCATAATATTCTGGACTTTCTCTTTAAGAGGAATATTTAGTAACTGTTCTTCATATTATCTATATTTATACCCTTCATCTATTTGTATTTAAACTAATCTGTACACTCGATACATACAGTCCATACCCAATCTTTATATACATGGAGAATGTATCAAGTCATACACACTTATACAAATTATTTCAGTCCCCTGATGGAATGGGAAGGAATTGAGGGACATACACAATGCTAGGGGTAAACAAAAATAAATAAATGGATAGGAAGTTCAGTGGTAAACCACCCATATAAATAAAATTAACATAATACATAATTACATGTACATATCAAAAACCTTCATTAGGCCCGTCTAAAAAGATCCATACACACTGGGCTTTTTTCGCCTGTTTTGGCAATTTTCCCCTGGTGTGTGGCTTTCCATAGCGTAATACCAGCAGACGGTCGGCAAGGTCAGCGATGATGCCTATAGACTGTAAGCTTGCAGCAGGGCCCTCCTACCTCCAAGTCTGTCTGTTACCCAGTTTGTTTGATCATGGTCTACAATTGTAAAGCACAACGGAATCTGCTGCGCTATATAAGAAACTGTAAATAACTAAATAAACTGATGCAGGAGCAAGCATCACCGCTCATCGCTGGCCCATACACACTGCGTGGCTTTGAGCTGAAAGCAGCTCAGACAAGTAAATTGTGCTGCTTTCAGTCTCCCAGTGAGTATGGGCCTTTAGAACTAACATCACAAAGCCACAGTAATTTAGAAGCATGAACCCAAGCAGCTACCATAAATAATCCAACAAGATAGCTATTGGTAAGATTAGGGTGGCCAATGCCGTGATCTTGATCAGAGAGATCCTGGGATTTGGCCCCCAAAACCCTGCCTGCAGAGGAGATTAGTGACTGACACTGGGGATATCCAGCAGCATTATATCACCTGCCGGCAGATTGTTTTGAAATTACGCCTTGTGGGAACGCCACTGATTGATCAGAAAGTACCTGTGAACTGGATCAGTATACCTTATGTTTTAAGCGGGTGGAATTCACCCTGGGACCACCAAAGCCATGGTGACCACCACCATCTAAAATTCTAAATAGACCTCCTATTCCCATGAGGATCCCTGTGAAGGGATAACCGCACACATACAAAATTACAAGTTATAGATCTCATACAGTGCGAAGACACTAACTCTACACCTATCTTGCCGAGATTTTATAAAAAAAAACTTTATTGCCATACCCCTGACGAAGTCCTGTGCGACGAAACGCGTTGGGTTTTATGAATAAAGGATCACATATCTTAATAGGAGCCTCCTTCTTATTTCAAAAACGGACAAATAACTGCTCTGTAGGAATTCTGATAAGAACACCAGCTGACTGGACTGATTGTGAATTGGCTAAGTGGTACTCACTTTAGCGCACTCCGATACCCCCCTTGTATTTTTGTACACCCCTGGCTCTCGCTAACAGGAGAACCTCATCGAAGGAGCAGCTGTCTCTCCAGTATTAGCGCACCATGGAGGAGATATATATATCTCTCTTTAGCCTTGTGCTTTCTCCAGCCACTGCCCTATTGCTCTGATTCTTCTTATACCCAATCTCTCTTGTTGCCTCCCCCTGTTAATATTGCTTAAATACACCCAACTTACTCAAGACATAAGTAAAACACTCATTCATTCATTTATTCCCATCATTTCCGTTCTTCACTTCTGCAATCTCCTGCTAGCTGCCTTCCTCACTCCCATCTGTAATTGCTCTAAACGCTGCAGCAAGAATAATCTTCCTCTTCCAACACTCCTATCATGCTGCCCACCTTCATTGAAAAGCCCTCACTAACAAATCTCCATTTAAGTATTTCAAGGCAATGTAAGTAACATTGCCTTGAAATACACTTCTACCTTTGCCACAGACCTGCGCCTTTTTACCCATGAGACCACTTCTGAATTCCGCCTACAAAAAAGGTCTTTCAAGTGGCTCCCAACCACTGGAACTCCCTCTCTCACATAAGCAGATTGTTCCCCCATCGTCCAATCTTTTAAACTCTCCTTCAAAACTAGAGTAACCTTTTCACTTTGCCCAATCCCTAATCTGAGAAACTCCCTCTGTAACACCCGCTTTCCACTTCCTGCTAGGATCTTTCATCTCAACTTCCCCTTTTCTCTAGGATGTAAGCACACTTTGGCGGGAACATCTTAACTTTCAGTTTCACACTATTTAGATGATGATCCCTTCAAATGTACAGCACTCTGCAATGTTGCTACTTTATAAAATGTGTGGTCCCGCTTGCCCGTACCCACCCCCATCAAAGTATAAGTTTTGTATATATGCATGGAACTACCTTCCAGAAGTCATTCCTATGGTACAGGGTGTGGGGCAGGTTAAAACAAGTGGAAGGTCGCAGATACCATTGATTGCCCCTACATGACTTGGATAGTCTCAATATTTCTTGTTTTTAATGGCTTACAAATGTTATATCTAGGAGATATCAAATAAAAATAGGTCTGGTCATACCATCCGTCTCTAGTGCTGCTTTCAGCATCTCTCTACACTTGGTGCGCACCGAATCCGATGTGACAGGAAGAGGCGGGAAACGAGTCATCTTTGGGGTCACAGGAGATTTGGGTGCATCATTCTTCTTGGTTGAACTGTACAGATGAAAAGCAAAAAATAAACAGGGTTGTACACATTGATATCACAAGCTCCTATCCGGAAACCCCCTTGCTACCTGCAGCAGAGAGGCTGCTGCCCCATTACTCAAAGCACTGGAGGCTCAATCAGACAATAGCGCTTTTAAAGAGCTACAGTCAGTTTGTAGCGCTCACATGAAGGAACAGGCTATGTCACAGTTCCGCACCTGGCTTCAGGTAACAGATGGGTTTCCCAGGGAAGGGTAAGGATTGGGCCCATAAGCCTTTGGATCAAATGATCACAAACGCTATCTGATCCCCATCCAACAACCCAGCATAATCCTTGCCTGCAGTCAGCACCAGGAGGCTGTGTCACCTGCTCACCTGGGCTCTTTGGAGGAGGTGGGCGAGGTTGAGTTTTGACACTTCTCTTTCCCCCGCTGTTCTGAGCTGTCTGCAGGAAAGACATGGAGAAGTCACACATCATGTGTAACCATGCCCCTCTTCTGTTAGGAATATGTTCTAGTGCAGACACTAATCTACATGACTGCATCAGATATGGATCCTGCCCTCTGATTTTTACATTGCTGCATAATATCCTCTTCAATGGTAGGTCTCAGACTGAAACTAATCCAATCACTATATGTGGAAAGCGAAGTTCTCAAAAGCAATGGATTATACTTCCGATAATTCCTTTTCTTCGGAATACTTCATGGCAGCCATTACAATGGGTTCATCCCTCTCTTCCTGCTTAATTAGACAGATTGTTTTTTTTCCCAGCATCCTGCCCCTCCTCTCCCTCCTTCTCTAAATAGTTTAGCTCCTCCTCATAGCCTTTAGTCTTTGAATGTCTCCGCCATGGATCCTAGGAAAAAACATACACAGGGAGGGCTAACATGGGCTGCCATGCAGTATTCCGAAGAAAAGGAATGATCGTAAGTATAATCCTTTGCTTTCTTCTTCCTACTTCATGGCAGCCATTACAATGGGATGTACCAAAGCAGTAGAGGGCAATACAATACCTCAAGCCATAGTTTGTCACAAATCTTCACTGCCAAACCGCCCCTCGGACACATCCAGATCATAGTGTTTGGAGAAGGTGTGCAGTGATGACCATGTGGCAGCTGGTGGGTGTTATCAAAAGATATAGAGAGGGCGCTCCGCAGTGAGCTGGTAGGCCAAGTAGCTGCTATTACAGAATACTGGGGGTAGTACTCCCCCAGTCAGGTATGTAAACAAGAAAAGAAGGATGTAACAGCGCTAATCACCAGATACTATTGATTAATACAATTTATTATTAACAGTAAAAATGATAGAGTAAAAATGTATATTCAATACATGAAATTTGAAAGTTAAAATGTCATGAATCACAAATTGATTGAGTATATTCACCCACTAGTTCCACTTATGACTGCGAATGTCCAATCCTATTGGGCACAATGGATTATTGATGTAGTCCTCATCCGGGTACCTCTGTTCCTGTTAGTGCCTCTTGGGGATAGCACACCCCTTTATTCCGTGTGTAGCCTCGGGGGTACAGTCTCAACCCTTTCCTCTGGAAAACTTCTGTGTGGAGGATTTCTGGCTGTGGAAGCGGCTGGTTCAAAGGATGGAAAACCCGGGAGGGTTTTTTTTATGTATCCCTACGTCATCTTGACATTTAAATATATCTACATCAGCCTACCTTGTGTTATGTTTAGACTGCAGTTTTTCTCTGTGTCCAAAAATCAAGAATGTCTAAAAGGAATCGCATGGGAATATTTATACTTAAAACAAAGTTCTTTTTTCAATAATATTGTAATGGGTTAACTTATGTTCCTACTATTACTAATAAATACCAACTTCTATTTTAGGATTTTAATGTGTTGATCTGATGAAGCTGTACAGGGAATAAACACAACTAAAATCAGGGGACTATAAAAAAAAGGAGGAAAAACATATGCCAGGGAGAAGTGCCACCTTTGGGACAGGGCATCTACTCCGCATGACCCCTGCGTTGGATACCTGGAGAAGAGAGCAAGCTTTTTGCTGACACCATAAGGTCCATCTCTGGCTAGCCAAATCAACGCACTATCAGGCGAAACACCAAATCTTCCAGCTCCCACTCCCCTGTTAGAACACACTTCCGACTCAGGAAATCTGCTACCTGATTGTCTTCTCCTGGCACATGGAGAGCGGATATTGATTGAAGATGCTTTTTAGCCCAGACCATAATACTTTGTACCTCCTCCAACAATGCTTTGTGTACCTCCTTGCCGATTGATATAGGAAACTGTAGGGTACTTATGTAATATCTGGGCGCCCGATTTTTCATTGTAAAGACCCGATTTTTAATTGTATAGTCACCCATGGGTGATTTCATACCCCCACTATCCAACTGCGCATGGAGTTGTTTTTATATAGTGTGGCGAGCGCAGCGAGCCACCGAGCCCGAAGCGTGGCGAGCCTCGCGAGGGGATGCAGAATACATGTAAAGTAATCCGCGTCCGCTCGCCACGCTTCGGGCTCGGTGGCTCGCCACACTATATAAAATCAACTCCATGCGTAGTTGGATAGTGGGGGGGGGGGTATGAAATCACCCATGGTTGACTATACAATTAAAAATCGGGTCTTTACAATGAAAAATCGCATCGCATGCCTGTAGTGGCATGCAATGAAAAAAATCGGGCGCCCAGATAATACATAAGTACCAACTGTAGTAACGTGGTCTGAGAAGATACGCAGATGAGACCCTACGATGTCTTTGTGGAAGAACTTTATTGCCAACCACACCGCCTTTAGCTCTCTGTGATTGGAAGATAATCCTGCTTCCTGAAGGGACCAGACACCTTGACAAGTCCTACCTAGACCATGTGCTTCCCAGCCTATGTTGCTTGCATCCGTAGTTATCACCTTCTATCGAGGACTCATAAGGGACTCAACACCAATCGACTGCTCTCCCACCAAACCAGGGACTGTTTTACGGACTTTGGAATCTTTATCTGACAATCCCAGGAAACCTGATTTTTGGAATACTTCAGCAGATACCATTGCAGAGATCCCATTCTCCACCTCGCCCAAGGGATGATATCTACTGTGGAAGCCATCATCCCCAGACTCCTTGCCACTCTAAAGGTGCCCATACACTAGTAAGATTTATCTTCAGATCTGGCTGGTTGGAACAAAAACATGGTTATGGATGAGTGACAGTTTGTCAGTTTTCCAGCATTTCCAAGCAAATGGCCAACTGTCGCTTGCTCTCATCCATAACCATGTTTTTGTTCCAACCAGACAGATCTGCAGATAAATCTGTGTGTGTATGGGCACCTTTAGTGATATCCGGATGTTTTCTCAAACTGACAGTATCAACTGCTGAATTTTCTCGCACCTTTTCTCGGCCAGTGACATTTCGAAGTCCACCTTATTTATAACTATTCCTAAAAACTGGATGTTCTGTAAGGGAATTAGTTGGCTATTTTCCCAATTGACTAGCCAACCGTGACCTTGTAAAAACTGAATGACAAAGTCTGCTGCGCCGATAGCTTTGTTCTGTGATCGTGCTGAAATTATATAATCGTTTAAATACGCCCATATCACAATCTTTTGTTCCTGAGACACTCGACCACAACCACAAGGACTTTGTAAAAACTCAAGGCGAAGATGTGAGACTGAATGGTAATGTCTTCTTCCTGCGCAAAACCTCAAATATCTGTCGTGTATAGCGATAGGAATGTGAAAATAGGCGTCCTTGAGGTCTATTGATACTTAATAGTCGTCTTTTCTTAGGCCCATCTGGATTGACTTGGTAGTCTCCATATGGAACTTTTTCTTTTTCATTTGGTTGTTTAGACCTCTTAAATGGCTCTGAATCCTCAAGAAACTTTGTTTATGACAAAGTGGGAGGGGGGTAAAAACCTAACCCCTTTTCTGCCTCTGGAACTTCTTTAACTGCACCCAAATCAAATGTCCCCTTCGAACTTAAATTTAGAGCTTCTTGCTCTACACTTGGAGGTGGAAGCTTCGAACTCAAAAATCTTCGCAATCTTGGCTTTGAAATTAATTCCAGACGATACCCCGTGGTGACTACTTCTAACACCCATTTGTCCTGAATGGTTTGCTCCCAAACTTGTGCAAACTTCAGCAGTCTTCCTGCCAGGGGGAACTGTTCCACGGGAAACACACTCTCACTGTTTCTGACCACCCCACTTGACGGACTGGCGAAAAAAAAAACGCCCTGGACGTACCAGACGCGTATCTCTCTCGAAAAGGCCTACCAGGCCTATAAGACCTCGCTTGCCTGAATGACTGTCTGGAAGAAAAACCAGAAAATCTTCCTCTTCTGTCTTGCGGCAACCTGACGATTTGCCCCCAGACATCCTTTGAATCATCTGATTCAATCTGCTCCCGAAAAGAAAGGCACCTTCATATGGAAGGGTAGCAAGTTTATTTTTAGAATGTGAATCTGCCAACCAAGACCTTAGCCACAAGGCGCTCCTTGCGACCACTCCTGATGTTACTAACTTAGCCGAAAAGACTAAAACATCCAGGGAGGCTTCACAAATATAGTCCATAGCCAACTGAACCTGACCTAAATTTTTGCTGATTTTCTCCCGAGATACTTTATCCTGCAGTGAGACACACCATATCTTAAGAGCTCTATCCAGTGAGGCTATGGCCACCCCTAATTTCATAGACATTGAATTAGAGATATGCAACCTTTTCAATGCACTCTCCATCTTCTTTCCTATCGCGTCTTTCAACGTAGCCCCATCCTCCAGGTGAATGGTCGTTCGTGTCGTAACCTCCATCACATCTGCATCAACCTTTGGGATGCTACACCACTTTAGAAACTCCTTGTCATCAACTGAGTACATACGGTCCATTCTTTTAAATGACCCTACCCTCTTATCTGCATTAAGCCATTCTTTAGACAGAATATCCGGTACTTATGTATTATCTGGGCTCTCATTTTAAATGCACCCCATTTTTTCATACCCCTACTATCCAACTACGCATGGAGTTGATTTTATATAGTGTGGCGAGCGCAGCGAGCCACTGTGCCCGAAGCGTGGCGAGCGCAGCGAGCCCCACGAGGGGATGCGGTCTCATAAGAAAAACGAGAGCCCAGATATTACATAAGTACCGAATATCCTTAACCACTTTGTGCACAGGAAAACATCTGCCTTTCCTGGACCTGTCCTCAAACAGGGAGTCATACTCCGACTTCACTGGCTGTTTACAGTTTCGTGTTCTACAGGGGTCCTTTAAAACCACTTCCACTAATTCCAGATTAAACAGCCGTTCGTCTTCAACCAGTTCACCAGATTCTGTACTAGAACCAAAGAAACCATCCTTATCAGAACCAACATCTCCAGACTCAAACTCCACATCACGATCCAGACTGATCTGAGACCTAGATCTCTTGCTACTTAGAAATGCCTCTTTGGACACAAAATTATTTTTTCATCCAACTCATAAGCTCAGGAAGTTGTGATGAAACACTAGGACCGGTTGCTACTTTCTTAGTACAATCCTGACCGTTTCTTCTCCCACAAACGTTTGTCACATGAAGGGCAACTTTTGGCAGCATGCTTTTTCTTACATATCTTCTTATTAGGTGCAGAAGGTACACTACAAAGAAAAAGAAAGACCTACTGACTAACTAGAAACAGAGAAAAGAATTATAATAAAAACCAGGCCTTACCTGGGCAGCGGTACATTTATCTTAGGAGAGGAATACTCCATGCTCAACCGATCTCGTGTAGCAGGTACCGCAAAGAAAACAGCAGCAGCGCCTCTTACACTGGCCAGGCCCTTAAATACAGGCACTTCCAGCCTTTGGAACGCAGCGGCCTGCCTTGGAATGCAGGCCGTGTGCTCCAACTGCGGCCACCGGAAGACGTCACAGCCCTGACACCCAGCAGCCACCCTGCAGCCCAGACGCTCCAGGCTGCACACACCACTGTGTGACTCGAACGGGGACTGGACTGCAATACCTAGTGCCCGGCGCTTAGCTGCACAGGAGACGGATCCTTAGAGCCAGCAGAGGGAGGCCAGTAGTCCACGCCGCTGGCCAGAGCCATAAAAAAAGGGGTAAGTCACCGCCAGCCCCACACTGCCTAGACCCAGCAGCATAACCAGCCTACTGAGGATAATAATAAAAAAAGTGACAAACCTAACTACCACTACTATACAGAGGAGACTGGAAAAAGACTAAAGGCTATGGGGAGGAGCTGAGCTATTTAGAGAAGGAGGAAGAGGAGGGGCAGGATCCTGGGAAAAAACTACCTGTGTAATTAGAGGGAAGAGAGGGATTAACCCATTGTAATGGCTGCCATGAAGTAGGAAGAAGAAAACACAATCTTTACAGGGAAGGAGTTTTCCCGTATGGAATGAAGATTCTCTATAGACAGACTAATCTTTGACTTATAAAACCAACTTTTCACCTTTACTTTGAAGGTGCTCTTCAAACCTTCTTTTTCAATAAGATGCTCTCCAATGTGAAGTGGTTCTAGTTCTGCATTTTTGGTACAAAAAACGGCCAATTCAATTGTTGGACTATCCGGCTTCCACTAGATGGGGCCCAACAGAGCAATTCAATTGTTGCTCTGTTTAGGTGTGCATGCAGTGGTGGGGGCACATTTCAATTAAAACCCTCCCGTGATGTGAGCGGACATGCAAAAACAACTGTTGGAGAGCTCCAACAGTGACATTAGACCGGTTTAGTCCATTTTTACATAGCTTAACTTGGTAGTAATGGACATGCGCATCCAACATGAGTGACAACTGAATAGCTCCAGCGGAAGCCCATTACATTTGGGCATCCACAAAATTGAATCAGCTCCATAGACCAATTACACTGCATGCCAGTTCTGACCAAAACTTGGGGGAAATGGTAAATTTTACATTATGGAGGTCATTCTGGTTTGATCGCTCCCCTGCGCATTTGCACAGGGAAGCGATGTTCTGCTACTATGTATGCGCATAAGCATTTATGCACATGTACAGACTCCATTTGCCAACAGACGCGGTGATTTGTATAGTCACTGGCCCATTCGCACGGAGCAGTGTGGGCAGGGAGCAGCGGGCACACCCCCGGAACGCGCAGCGTTTCATGTTTGTCCCCATAAAAACACTGGGTGTTCCCTTGGTAATTCGGCCATGACGCAGGTGCCAGGGGCGGGCAGCTGACGTAACCGGATATCAGCTACCCGCCCTCTTCCCGTACCAGGGCACCGCAAATCTGAGTCACCAAAGAGTGACTTAGATTTTCGAGCGCTTTAGAAGTCATTCGATAGTCGACAACCATCGAATGATTTATGCAAAACATCCATTCGCATGCATGTGGGGACATTCGCCATGCGAGGGGGGAGGGTGGACATTCATGCAGGCGGCATTTAGTTGGCTAACAAAGCTGCAAAATTTGCAGCTTTGCGAATCAACCAGAATGACCTCCTATGTGTAATCAGGAGTAGTGTGGGATAACCTCTGCTCTATATATCCTTTCCAGCAGTGTGTGCGTAGGGGATGCTCTGTGTACCAATGAACAATGTATGGGCATATAGGCCCTGATTTTAGTATGATCACGATCTTCTGTGTGTTCGCACGGGTGACCGATTCTGAAGCTCTGTGGATGTGCATATTCGCTTATGTGCCGGTGAAGGGCTTCTGTGCGGGCGCACTTCGGAGACTTGTATATGCAAAACATCCATTCGCAGTGCAATTAGTATATTTGCTGGGTGGCGGGGGCGGGCATTCGCACGCCCGGCAGGAGGTGTTACGAGGATCGCTAAGCAGTGAACTACCACTGCTTAGCGAGCCAACCAGAACCAGGCCCATAGTCTGAACCCTAATGGATTTGTACGTGGAGTTCTGCTCCAAATAACATAACCCGAAATTATATAAGTGGAACTCTACTGTACATATTCTGATCCCTGAGTGGTCTGTGGAAGGAGAGCTGGTCTAGAATATCCCTGAGGTTCATATGGAGGGGAGACTGCGCCGTCAACTCACCCAACAGCTTCTTCCAGGACTTGATTAGAGATTTTGACAGAGCGATGACCTCCTCATCATTGCTTTCCTTTCTCACTGCATTCACGGACATTCCTATCCGAGTGGACTAGCAAGAAACATGTGCTGTTACTAGGCCCTGACATCATACAATATAACCCCAATACACAACACCCATGTAGCCCCAATGTCACATCTAGAGGTCATTTACTAGGCTGTTACCATTCTCTCGTTACATGAACTGCATTAAAACAATTAGTGAATTCTATTCAATGTTCAGTAATTAATGCAACTGAAAATATTTCCAGCACAGAAAATTTTGTTTGTACCAAGTAAACAAAACAAAAAAAAACCAACAGGCTCTAGTACATAGCATCGCCAACATGCAGAAACAAATACATACTGGCCAGCATCTGTGAAAGGACAGTTGTATAGTGTATACATTTGCCATTCACGGGAGTAAGGCAAACACTACCTGCAGCAGGTCTAGAGTCACGGACATGTTCTTCAACTCCTTTAACAGATCTAGCGCCCCATCCTGCAAGAGAAATAGTGTAGTGAGGCCCACCGATATGGGACACCACTGTACAATGACAACAGTGGCAGACGATCAGCAACACAGGGGCTCATGCAAAGCTGGATTTTGCATTATAGACAAATAAAAAAAAAATGAAAAGTTGTATATTATATCTGGGAAATAGGCACAATTCCCTGTGTATTCCGAGCTGGATGTATCGCAAGATGTGCCCAGCTCAGTAACAGACGTAAACGCAGCAAGACTGGGGCCAGTTGCACTAAGCTTCAAAAGTGATAAATGGAGCGAGATAAACAACCAGCTCCTACCTGCCATGTCACAGGCTGTGTTTGAAAAATGATGTCAGACAAGAGCTGATTGGTTGGTTGTTTATCACTCTCCATTATATCACTTTTGAAGCTTAGTACATCTGGCCATATGCCTTTAAGAACACCGTAACATACATGATTTGTTTATGCCAGGACCAACAAAACAGAGATCAGCTTCCCCTTTGAAAATGGGAATGTTCTTAACTGCTGCAATCCAAATATCAAGTAAGTAATGTTAGTACATAACCCGAACTTCATATAAAAATAGCAGTCATGCTAATGATTGATCTGAGGGAGTGGTATAACATCAACCAGTATCAGCCACAGATCGTCATCAACAAAACAGTATATTTTTCCCAGGGGTCAACACCCACAAAAGATACTTCTAACAGAGATCCGTAACTATCTAGGTTAGTGAACTCGGTCCTCATTACCCCACACAGTGCATGTTTTGCTGGTAACCCAGCAGGTGCACAGGTGTACTAATTACTCACAGACATTTTATAAGGTCCGCAGGTGGAGTTAATTGTTTCACTTGTGATTCTGTGAGGAGACCTGCAAAACATGCACTGTGTGGGGTAATGAGGACCGAGTTCCCTGACCACTGATCTAGAGCTATCTACACACTCTACCATTACAGGGCATAAAAGACCATTTCTAACCATTTGTCCAGAATATCTGTCAGTTCTGCACCTGTGGCCAATCCTCAGGCCACAACCAGTGTCATTGGGTCCTGATACATGGACTGCCGCATAATGATTGTCGGACCCGAAGAAAAATTATTCAACTGAAAATGTAGTGTGAGCGGAATTCTGCCGATAGGTCATCTTTGTGAGCATTTGTATCAACAATGACTCATCTCTGCTGATTGTGTAGTACTATATGTATGCACAAAATTGGATGATCAACTCCAAACATTTGTCAAGTCTCCAGCACCGTTTAGCAAATCTGCAAGGATGTACCCAGCATTACAGTATCAGGCTGCACTTGCACAACGCTGTTACAACTCTCTAATGTAGGGAGTTGTAAGCATAAGACGCAATCTGCATACCTCCCAACTGTCCCGCTAACCGCGGTTACGTCACGGTTTTTGGGAATGTTCCCGCGTTCCGCCCGGGGCCGCCTTTGTCCCGGCCTGAAGAGAATAGACGCTGTGCGCGTGTGTCCCGCTCCTATAATACCAAAAGTTGGGAGGTATGCATCTGCATAGACACAGTCCTTTCTTTTGTGCAAATTCAACTAAAGGAAATGGTAATTTTAGAGAAATAAGCAAAGAAAAAAAAAAACAATGACGTCCAACTCTACATGAGTCCAACAAAATATTGTTACTTTTTAAAGTTACTAGACATAAAAATGTAGGGTGTGGAAACGTAACTTCAGGTTAATTTGCACAAGATACCTAACGCAGCATCCTATAGACAGGGGCGGCCAAACCTGTCCTCAATATCTACCAACAGTTCATGTTTTTCAAGCATCCTGTGGATCTATAATAGAATGAAGGCAGTAAGTTTGAGAAAGTTTGAGAATGTGACAGCTAGTAATGACTACAGCTGTGCACCAGCTAGGTGATTTGGAAAACGTGGACTGTTGGTAGATCTTGAGGACTGGTTTGGCCATCCCTGCTGTAGGACAGCTATGTGATCATTCAGCCCAATCACAAGAAAGTGATCTGACTGGGCAACTTCACTTGGAAGATGCTGGGATCAATGTATTTAAAAACAGCCTTCCTGATAGAGTCATTGCACCGGTTAAATTCAGGTGAATTAATCAAATTCAATCTTTGGAAATGATCCACTATACCATAGGTTCCCAAATGCGGTCCTCAAGGCACCCAACGGTCCAGCTATTAAGTATATCCATGCTTGGCCACAGGTGACTCAATTAGTAACTCAGTCCGTCTGATTTAATCATATGTGCTGAGCCATGGATATACCTAAAACCTTGACCGTTGGGGTGCCTTGAGGACCGTGTTTGGGAACCTCTGCACTATACAGAGAGCCATGGGAAATGCACACATTTTAAAAGTGATGGTCCTCTTCTCATCAAAGTGCAACAACTCTAAGGTTAAGTTGATCTATAGTTTGAGGTCTATCATAATATATCGGCGTCTTTTAGGTAAACTTTTTTCATTTTAAAATAAGCCATTAATTAAGTTCCAAATGGACATGACTTAATACTGTTTAAGGGGCTCTTGATAAAGTAAAGCATGCATTTTAGTTTTGGGGGACTTGTAAAAGGTTAGACCTGCAGTCACAGTAGGTTTGGGGTTATTGGATAGTCAAGTGTGTGTCTCTAGGTCCTACTACAGTAAATGGATCTCAAACTTGGTCCTCAGAACCCCACACAGGCCACGTTTTCCAGGTCACCCAGCAGGAGCGCTGTGGATCACCCCGCCTTTAAAACTGCAGATAAAACCAGGTTTGCTGCCTGGTCAAGGTGCGGTGTCAAAGCACCAAATCTAAAAACCCAGGTCGACCAACCAGGCAATTTGACCCGAGTTATAAGAAGGGTTAAATCCGGGTCACACAGTGTATAATTGGGGAGACCCAAGCTTATGCTGTGTACAAACGGGGGAGATATATTGCTCAGCCATATATTGCTGAGCAATATATGGCTGAGCAATATATTGCTCAGTTTCTACTTTACATCAGCGACCAGAGATGGTCGCTGATGAAAAAGAAACTGCCAGGGGGAGCCCGGCAGTGGTAATCAGCTGGTCGCAGGAGCATGTTCCTGCGATCACCACAGGGGCAAAAACGGGAGCGCGCACCCATTGAGGGCAATATGGTCGCTCAGCGACCATATTTCCTGCGATTTTGCACAAAATCGCCCCTGTGTGTACGCACCTTTAGAGTGAAAGTGACGGACCAGGGTCGGCCGGTTCAGGCCAGGGATCAGGGGCACTGCAATGTGAAAGCGGTACAACGGTCACATTTTAAAATTCCACAGGTGACCTGGAAAACATGACCTGTGCGGAGTCCTGAAGACTCAGTATGAGAACCTGTGGATTATGGGATCAGCAACCTATGGGATTCGAAAACTGGTGACACTACAAGTCCCAGCATACACTGCCTGCCAGTGTCTTTGAGAGAACATGTTAGGACCTGTAGTAACACAAAAGACAATGTTCTCCACTCCCCCGATTCTGGTGGCCCCATTAGATTTAGGCTGTCCCCCAGAGAGCACTGAGCCTCATTATATTAGGGTGCAAGTATAATGCTTTCGTTGATCGCTGTGCTGTACGTGGATCTTGACAGCCTGGGTGACATCCTATAAAGGTGGAAGGATTTAGGGGGTGAGAACTCGCCGTGCTTTTCTTGGCCACCATCTTATCCAGCTTCTTGGCGATCCGAATAACCTCCTCTCCCGTCGCCGCCATCTCTATAGCAGTCTCTATGGACTCTCTCGGGGTAAGGATGCGCCGAACCACGTCGGGCTCTCCCTGACACCCAGGCTGTCCGCACCCTTTCTCGGTTGCTGCTTTTGCTGCTGGAATCTGGATATATTTCACAGAACCCACAGTTTAAACAGTCCGGGGGGTCTTCTCGCCCGACACTCTCTGGAACCTGTAGTCCTCGTACAGCATTTCCCAATGTGTGCTTATGTGAATGCGCTTAATAAGGACTGCAACTCCCACAATTCTAAGCAACAGGAGTTACGTTACATCTAGCGCAAGGACTACTGGGTCTTGATGTTTAAGTTTGTTTCGCGACCCTTTGGGAAGTCAGTGCTGGACCATTTAGAACTACGCTTCCCAGTGTGCATCGCGACTCCGTGTATGTCTGTAATTGATGCTGTGGTGCAGACAGGTACGGAACGGTACTAACATGCCATGGCGACACTGCAGAGTATTGTAGCATCATGTTAAAGACTGCAGTGCAGAGGGATGGCCTATTGTTATGTTGTAAATTCTAGAATACTAAACTAGTGTATGATGTGTATTATTTAAATATTTAGTAAAACTGGGGACACACCGGCGATATGTACGCAACGATATGGACTATAGCGTTATTGATATTGCGTGCATATCATCCAATGTTTACAATAAAAAGTGTTAACGATGCGTGCACTGTGGCTCGCGGCAGATGACGGGCGCTCTGTCGTCTGTACATGCAGCTCAATCTGACAATTTTGTCAGTAGGGAAGCCAATTCCAGGGCAATTTTTTCAATCCTAGAAATCTCGGGATTGGCTTCCCTAAAACAAACCCACAACCGCCCACCCCGCACATTTACTCACATGGGACGGCGGTGTGGTAAAGTCAGGGTGGTAGGTAGGGCCGGCGGGGCTGGGAGGTGTCCCACTGCCTGGCATGCGCAGGCCAATAACAGGATTCGAAACTACAAATTTTGGGGTTCTGACAGGGACGCTACAGTGACGACGTAACTGCCGCCGTGAAACTACACAAGTACCGCGGATATTTTGCATATCTTTCACAGAGATGTTGGCACTCAAAGTTTTAAACACTGTGGACACTTCAACTCGTACACTTTGCATTTGATAGGATCGACCCTCCATATTGACTTGTTTCACTGTTTCAATTCAGAATATTGCAAGATGCAAAAAAGTACACACATTTTATTAGATTAGCAAGGATGTTCATATGAAGTGTAAAATGACTTTCCACATCATGTACTATTCTGTTCTGAAAGGGGGGGGGGGGGGGTTGCAGTATCCCCGGGGGGGGGGGGGGGGGGGGGGGGGGTTGCAGTATCCCAGGTTGTATTATGTAATTGCATTGAACTTCATAAAAATGAGTAAAATCCAGCAGATTATGATCAGCAGCTGTTGCCCACACACTTGTCCAATTTGGGCCGATTTCATGTGACATAGGTTAACAAGGACTCCGCAAAAGTGTACCTCTTCCCCTCGCATCTTGCTTTGATCACCATGCTTCGGACACACTATAAGAATCTTTAACCTGGGTGCCAGCGGCGTAACTATAGCACCGCAGCCCCCGCCACCGCAGGGGGGCGCTGTGCATGTGGGGGCGCCGGGGGCTGCGGTGCTAAAGTTACACCCCCCCCCCAATCCCCCACAGACTTACCTATCTCGCTGGTCCCGGCGGCTCCGTTCTTCTGCTGAGGACCACCACAAAATGGCCGCCCCCATTAAGCACACAGTTCTCTGAAACTGTCTGCTGTATGGGGGCGGCCATTTTGTGGTGGTCCTCAGCAGAAGAAGAACGGAGCCGCCGGGACCAGCGCGATAGGTAAGGCTGCAGGGGGGGGGCGGGGGTTTGCATGGGTGGCGGGGGATTGGGGGTGCTTGGCGGGGCGGCGGGGGGGGGGGCGCGCCCCCCCCCTAACGGCAGGGGGGCGCCCAAAACTTAGTTACGCCACTGCTGGGTGCACAATGGTAGATATATCTGCAGATCAATTGATCTGCAGATATATCTACAGAAGGATCGTGCAGCGTTTTCTATATTCACATTGCCTGATCTGTCAGAGCTGACATAACAAGTAGGCGGGCATATTTACATGCACCCGCCCACTGAGCTATCAATCATCTGAGGCTTCACGCACGGCTGTATTGACATATACCTCCCAACGTGACCCATTCCAGGAGGGACACATTGTTCTGTTCCTGGACTTCCCTGGTAATGTATGATTGCCATCACCTGTGTTGAACAGGTTAATTGATAAGAAAGGTGTTTCACCACAGGTGATGGCAATCATAATTTAAGAGGGAAGTCAAGAAACAGCATTCTGTCCCTCATGTTGGGAGGTAGGCGGATGGTCAGCAGATCGCCCATACACAGCACCAATATATCTCTAGATATATTGGGCATCGGTGTTGCAGACCCGACACAATATATCTGTGAACGATGTCGTTCACAGATATATCACTCGTACACACTGGCCAATGGTGTATCGATATATGGGCCATTCAATCAAATGCCTGATATATTGGCCAATGTGTATGCACCTTAATTCTATGTCCAATCAGATGGTATAAAAAAAGGACACCTTTTATTGAAAAAAAAGCATGAAAAACTATCAACCTTTTTCATATGGACCATTTCCATGTAAACCTATTGCTTGTGTCAACCTACTTACCATGTTGACCTAACGTATGTCAACCTTTTTCATGTGTCGATCTAAGGCCTGTCGACCAATAGTGGTCGACCTATTGACTGTTGACATTATTACTGTTGACCTGCCAAAAGCATCCCCTTCACCACATACTGTACTTCAGAAATTACAAATCTGAAGACTGAGATTTCTGAGTAGAAGTGAAGCTTGTAGAAGACTCCAGTAGAATTGGCTAAGGTGGAGGGTAGAAGAACAGATGCACAATGGGGCCGCAGTGGCGCACGCAGGGGGGGTTCTGAGTACCCAGAAACCCCCCCAGGAATGTAAGGGCCCTATGCTTAAAGCCGAGGGTCCCCTCTTTCCATGGGTACAAGAATTTAAAAAATCGGCCCTTGGGAACCGGAGATATCTGACTTCAAAGCAGTGGTCCCCATCCAAGCTTGTTAATTGCTCTTCCCAGTCAGATAAATTCAGGTTCTGTCTGACTTAAGCCCCGTACACACGGGGGAGATATATTGCTCAGCCATATATTGCTAGCAATATATGGCTGAGCTATATATTGCTCAGTTTCTCCTTTTCATCAGCGACCATAGATGGTCGCTGATGAAAGGGAACCTCTGCCGGCGGTGCCGCAGAGGTAATCAGCTGGTCGCAGGAGCAAGCTTGTGCGACCAGCGATTAGAACGGGGCTGAAAACGGGAGTGCGCACCCGGCGATTTATCGCCAGGGCACACTCCAATCACTGGCAATATGGTCGCCTGCGACTATATTTCCAGCTAATTCAGCCCCTATCGCCCCCGTGTGTACACAGCTTTAGAGTTTTTCTGAGGGTATATTCCAAAGGCTGGGACTCTTCCCCTTTGATGGACACTAGTAGCTTGTCTTTACTGTTCCCAGAACCAGAGATATCAGCCTTCCAGCAGCTGGTTACTGCTTCAGCTCCACACACCTGGTATGTAGTTTTATATACTCGTTGGCGGATTGCTCTGCCTCCTGAACTCTGATCTCCTAGTCCCCAATACAATTTGGTAGGTGGGATTCTCTAGTTTTTAATTCCATTAAACTCTAAGAAATCTATTTCCGGGAACTGGAGATATCTGCAGTCAAGCAAGCTGTCCTCCCACCAGAAAATTATGAATAATAAGCCCACTCCACTATACACCCCTCCTCTGCATATTAAACCTCCTCTACCACCCTGGAAGTTATGTATCAGGGCCCCTTCATTCAGCCCAATGCCCCCTTCTCCCGCCCCATCTCCCACCATCTGTGCAGTAAAATGGTAATTAGTGGAAATTACTGATCCAGGCCCTACATGCTGAGCGGTTGATATAATACCCCCTACCACCCGCAGGACATCAAAGCTTCCCCCACCCCTACCGCTGGAGGATCGGTAGAGGGCCCAATACATTGCTATGCCCAGGGGTCTACACTGCTGTTGACGCCCCTGTATATGTATGTATGTATATATGTATATATATATATATATATATATATATATATATATACAATGCTGTGTATAGACCGCACTCACACTCAATTCAAAACAACACGGGGTGCCAGACAAAGGGTGCAAGTGTTAAACCTGCATCCAATTATAATCCAAAGAGTATCCACACCTAATCCAGGTTGTGGAATGTCAGGCACTCGCCTAATGAATAGTCCAGAGCAATCTGTATAAAATCCATATAGGGAAATTTTATTCCAATTGGTTTAGCAGATTTTAGTTTACATGCAGTAAGACATTGCCCCGACGTTTCGGTCCTGTCTGGACCTTTCTCAAGGGGCTTAGTCAGAAAAAGTTCATCACAATCAGCGTTGTTGGGGTGGTAAAACCCTAAGATGCTCCAGGTACCTTAGGGTTTTACCACCCCAACAACGCTGATTGCGATGAACTTTTTCTGACTAAGCCCCTTGAGAAAGGTCCACACAGGACCGAAACGTCGGGGCAATGTCTTACTGCATGTAAACTAAAATCTGCTAAACCAATTGGAATAAAATTTCCCTATATGGATTTTATACAGATTGCTCTGGACTATTCATTAGGCGAGTGCCTGACATTCCACAACCTGGATTAGGTGTGGATACTCTTTGGATTATATATATATATATACATGTATACATAAATATATATATATATATATATATACATGTATACATAGGTTGAGGTTGAGGTTGGTATACATAGGTTGAGGTTGGTTGGAACCGGTACTCAATCCCTTCTTACTTGTAGTTGCCCTGGTGCCTTCCTCAATTACTCCAATCCAGGAGGAGGGTAGATAGTGATGTGAAGAGGCGGCACTCTTAGGTCTTTGAAGAAATATTTCAGGCGAGAAACACCATAACTTATATCAACGTTTCAGTTTTATTATAAACTTTCGTCAGGATACCTATATATATATGTATACATATATATAGCTTGTGGGGTTGCGGCCTGGCACTCTCCGATCCCTTAACAGTTGCCCCGGTGCCTTCGCATGGCATAAACAACAAAGGAATGATTGGCGGCACTCAGAGGTCTTTTCAAATATATATTTGAAAAGACCTCTGAGTGCCGCCAATCATTCCTTTGTTATACATATATATATATATATATATATATATATATTTTATTATGATTTATATACATTTGGTCTATCTATAATACTTTAACTGACCCGGCATATACTGGTTCACCTAACTGTCCATCTCCGTGCTTTGCTCCGCCCCTCTGGAAACCCCCTTCTGAAAATCCTGCGTTTGCCCCTTGGCCGATTAAGACCACTTTGGAGGGGCTGTGAATATGTACGTCTCCAATGTTAGATGATCTACTGATGTGCAAATGTCTATATGTGAGGTCCCTGGCAGGGCCCCCTAAGCTGCAGCCTAGTAACCCTTGTAAATCTGAGGGTTGCTGAGATGTTCTCACAGATGATCCGATTCTGCATCCTTGGACACAGCAGCACAAAGATACAGTCGCAAGCTGAGACAGAGCCCCAAAATGATCACAAAATGCCTGTATCTGACAAGCAGTCCTCCTGTTGTCACCCACAGAGGCTCACTTCCTGTCACTCACAATGTGGATAAATCCTCACGGCATCCGCCGTCACTAATCATTCCCCATATGTGCAGAGAATGACCTTTTTGTATGCACAGTTCAAAATGCATCACTTAGATCTGCAGACATCGGCATTGCGTGCGCTACTGAGTCATTGACGAGAAGAGAATCAATACAATAAGGATCAAAGAGGGGGATACGGTCGTATTACTGACAGCACTTAGGTCGACAGTCATTAGGTCCACACCATTGGGTCGACAGGTGGGAAGGTCGACAGGGTTATAGGTCAAAATGTGTTAAGGTTGACAGGTGTCTAGGTCGACATGGGACAAGGTCGACATGGGTTTAGGTCGACATGTGTTAGGTAGACATGGGTTAGGTCGTTAGGTCGACATGGGTTTTTTTCACTGTTTTTTGAGCCGACATGTGCCGACAGGCGGTATTTCATGCCCTACCATCCACTAGGGAGAGTGAGAATAAAATAGTGTGCTGAGTGCAGCGAGGCACCGTGCCGGAAGCATAGCAAGCAAAGCAATCGATGCGAGGGGCTGTGGTTCACTTCCAACTGTGTCCATGACGACTGTGTCGACATTCGGGTCAAGAAACTGAAAAAAAAAACATGTCGACCTAACGACCTGTCGACCTAACCCATGACGCCCTAACGCATATGTCGACCTTCCCACCTGTCGACCCAATGGTGTCGACCTAACCATGGTCGATTAAACGATCAACACCCCAAAGAGGACATTTCCATTGGCCATAAAAGCCCCCCAAACGTCCCAAAAACAATAATTCCACCTCTAGTTTTAAAATGGAGTAGAGTTTTGTTATAATTACCAGCAATACATTTGGATATTGGATATTAGGGTGTAATACTACAACATTTACTGTAGAAGGCAATGTAGGGCAAGCAACTCTCAATATCCCTAATCACTTAAAAGCTTGTTTTTTAACCCTACACCATGTTACAAGTATTGAAGTATACAGAGTTCATCTTAAAGTCCTACTTAATAATGCTTTTGGTAAATTACTTTAAGTTCACCCGCCACCTACATGCACTGGAAATAGCCAGTTTAAGTTAATAATAGTGTGAAAAAATATACACTATGCACTATGGACATTGGGGGAATTCAGAGCTGCACGCATAGAAACCATCGGAAGACGCCCAATAGTTTCTCATCCCAATGGTTACTTATGGACAGGGACTAGAGGAGTGCCAGGCATGTTGGTGCCAAAGAATGTAGATATAGATACAGGTGCAGATGTACTAAGCCTTGAAAAGTGGTAAAGCACAAACCAACAAGCTCCTAACTGTCATGTTACAGGCTGTGTGGGAAGTATGACAGTTTGGTTGGGAGTTAATCACTCTCCACTTTATCACTTTTCAAGGCTTAGTACACCTGGCCCACTGACACTGGCAGTCAGGGACTTCTGGAAACTCTGAGACTGACATAGGCAAGTGCAACCATCAGCCATGGCATTAGCATACAACATAGCAGTCCACCTCGGAATCAAGTCTATCATGCTTAAACATTACTCATTATGGCAACATGAGTAACTAGATTTGTAAACATTTTTAGGTCAGTGGTTCACAATCTGGGATTCTAAGGTTCCACCACAGGCACTTGCAGGAGTGCCAGTGGTTGGTATGTCCAGGACCAAATGCAATTTTTTTTTATGGTCCACGTAATAGGCAAAACCAGATCTGGTGGCTGCAAATCATAAAATTTTTGGACAAACAGAAGCACAACTCTGTCCACTATTGTGGGGTACACACCAGGACGACCCGCTCACGATGCACGATGTGAGCGGGTCATCAGTGTTTCTTCCGACCCACTCACGATGACGCGGGCGGCACGACCCGCCCACGATGTGCACCATCAGCGGGTCCAATCCGATGGCGACCCGCACCTGGGAGTATGGATGTTTCCAGATCCTACCTGCTGCAGGTAGGATCTGAATAACGACCGACCCGCGGGACTGCGCATCGGATCGGTATCGGTCCACACCAGGACAGAAAAGGGCCCAATCACCACACAATCTACGCCCAATTGGTCGGAATTGGATCTAGATTGATGGGATCGGACCCTTGTCGCCCTGGTGTGTACCCAGCATATAACATAAATGAACCTGAAAACTAAATAAACTTGGCCACTGGGTGGCGTCATTTAGTTAAATTTTAGTTCAGTGCTACCTGAATAATAAACAATACGGCAAGCCTGATTCATAAGGATAAATCATACACACCTACTCCAATTGAATGTTCAAAAAATTGCCACATTTTGAGGTTTTCGAGAGTAGGCAGGATACAATGGCATAGCTATTATGGGTGCATGGTGTGCAGTGTAAATGGGCCTTTTGGTCCACAACAGTACCCATGTTCTTTAGAACTTTTCTACCGGTAAACTCGTTTTTGATGACAGCTAGAGGTGGGGTCCCGGACAGAGAATGCACACAAGCCCACTTCTCACTGAATACACCACTTTCAGCATTGCTCATCTGCTAAGTTATGTGGACAAGTGGGCGGTCCGGGGGGCTTGATGACATGACGCACTGTGATTTGTGGGCCCACTGCATAATCCCTGGATATCTCTTCCAGAATCTTTCCGGGGGCCTGGGTATAAAGTCATCCTATATGGGTATAATTCACAGCTATACACAAAATCAGCTAGAAATAGCTGATTTATAAAAATTTCTTGCCTATATCCTACTCAACTGCACCGCACCCCTTATTGCTGATGGGCTTCTTAAATTCTGGGCTGCCCCCCTAAAATGAGACCATAGCAGGTATGACAAAGTGGCCCTTGCATTTTCAGCTTAGCAAAAGGTGTGTGTGTGAGGTTGTGGGGTAACAAGCTTCAAAACGATGTTGACGAACCAATTCTGTAGATAAGTCACTCTGGTTTAGACCTGATAGCTGCTGTGCAAATTTGAACGGTGATCGATTGTAGAATGACTGGGACGTAGTGCGCGATGGCACCCAGTGACAGTCTTTTTTATTTGCAGCCCGGGCGTGGGTTTGATTGACAGGAAGTCACCATTTGTGGAAATCATTTAATGGTGAGTTGTACAAAGCCGCAGAGTGCAATGAGCTGCTATATTTTCTAAAGTAATTTGCAGCCTTGAACAGTTCGCAAATTTCCCCTCTGGCAGTATGGCGGCTATCTGATCGCAGGGCTCTGTAATCAGGTCTGAATGAGGCCTTTAGTTCCATACATTACACTGGGGAACACCACTTTTGGTTCCAGAGATGTTAGACACTTTTCGGGGTATTTTGGGATCAGAGATTCTTAAAATGACCTTAGCCTTTGTCTATCAGGTCTGCTTATCAAGATATGGCAAATATTCATACATATTGTGCCTAATTCAGCTTTGATTACTAATTAGAGAAAAACAGTTGCCTTCGATCAAAAAGTCTCCTCTCAGAAAGAGAATAACCGCCCATTGAGATTTGCGAATGCATCGCAGATAGGGATACATTTGCAGATCCATTTGCAAAAAAAACCCGCCAAACATCTAAGAGTTTATTCCATCTGCGCCACTCTAAGGCTTCCAGTAATCTGCTAATGAACCAGGCATTAATTGAACATCGCTAACGTCAGAGATCCACCAATCAAAATGCCTAGACACACCATGTTTTTGCCTCTAAATTCTGGCTTCCTGTCAATCAAAGTGTGACTACTATGCATGTGGATATTTAGTTGCAATATGCCTATACGCATTACAAACACTGTGCAGTATTTTAATAATCAACCAGATTAAGAATACCTAACTAACGATGCATGTTGAGTAATGACCATTGTATTTCACATGTAATGAATCCCAATCAAATGAAGGTATGAAGATCAATTTCAAGAATTGTAGAACACGTACAACAAAACACAGTTTAGGATATGCCACTAAAATCTGGTTTCTGAGATTTCCTTTGATGAGATGTTCCTGGACATTCATGGTGGATGCGCCAACAATAGTACGCCATCGTATCTTATCTCATCATCCATGGTACTTATTTCTTGGGGGAAAACGTTCAGCATGTTCATCGCTTACATCACCAAAACAATTTGGAAGTCGAAACAAATGAACATGCCCATGTTACAACTAAGTGTAGGGAAAGAAATAAGCATATTTATTTATTTATTTACAGTTTCTTATATAGCGCAGCAGATTCCGTTGCACTTTACAATAGTAGACAGTGATAAGACAAACTGGGTAACAACAGACAGACTTGGAAGTAGGAGGGCCCTGCTGCAAGCTTACAATCTATAGGGATATAGGAGGGAAACACAAGGACAGGCACCAGTAATAGCATAGCAGTTACAAGTCCAGAAGGGAAGCTATATAATACATAAGTGCCTCGGAGGGTTATGCATGTAGAACTTAAATACGATAGGCTTGCCTGAAGAGGTGAGTTTTCAGGGAACGCTTGAAAGTTTGGAGACTGGTGGAGAGTCTTAATGTGCGTGGAAGGGCATTCCATAGGATGGGAGCAGCCCGATAAAAGTCCTGTAATAATGAATGGGAGCTAGTGATCCGTGCAGAAGAGAGACGCAGATCTTGTGTAGAGCGTAGTGGTCGAGATGGGAGATATTTTGTGATAAGTGCAGAGATATATGCTGGTGCATTCTCCGCTACTTCAATATAGTTAGCGGGCTTATATTCCCAAAAACATGTAAAGTACACATGCAAACATCAACAGAATATCCGCAAAATCATAAGTAGATAGAAAGTAATCATAAGAACAATAGGTAATGATCTCAGAAATATAAAAAAAAACTAGCGCTCCTAGAACAAAATGGATGGTGTTTTCAGAATCAGCTGCACACAAATACCCAGAATCAGGTCTACAATTCCAGGCACTACATAAAAATATTTGTTTGTTTAAAAGAATTTAAAATTGATGTCATCATGCACCACTTTGTGCACGTTTCTCTATTGTAATGTTTCTGTGAAATTATTGGGCAAAGTATGGATCTCTTTCAGAGTTTACCCCACGGCAAATTGTCAGCCTGGACCCCATGCCGTAAGTGCCAGAGGGTGCTCTTATTCCCAATGCAACAGGAATTCCAAAATCTGCATTAAATGCACACTCTGGGGTTTAATGTACGAGAAATCCATCACTTACACTGTGTGGGATAAATGCTGCAATTGAGTGGCTCCGAGATTTACACTCTGAGCTTTACCAGTAATGGAATATTCCCTATATAGGGTGTTGCAGTGAAAAACACAATTGCCTGTTTACTATTTGGTAAGAGGATGACACAAAAGCAAGCAATGGTTATTTCGGGAAGAGAAACAAGACTGCTAGTTTGATAAATGAGGCAGTATGTCAGACAAATAGGGAAAAGATTTCTGCTGAGAAAACATGAAAGGAAATGTTCACTGTAAAATATTTAACATGTGGGATGTTTGATGGTAGTCAAAGTATAAAGAAAGATGCAATTGCAGTTTAATATGTTCCTAGATATGTGCTGTTTTAGGAATTAAGTTTATAAGACGGAATACTGAGAAACAGTTAATTGTAGAGAGGAGACAGCCAGGGGCTGCTCATACACCCCCCATCCCCCTACTCTGCAGTCTCTGGCAGATTTGGGTGGGGTTCTTAATGAGGAAACCGCACCTCCAGTGGAGTCAGGCGGCTCCCAGACTGAATCCCAGAGAGACCCTGTCAGCGCCTGTCCCCCCTTCTCCAACCAGACCCAAGGGGTGGGGGGACAATAGTCCCCTCCATCCAGACTCCTCGCACATTTAAAGTTTGGTAGTTGTCCAAGATTTTTTTTCTAGAATCCAGTGATGTTTTGGGTTAAATTTCATCTATTACTGCTTTCAGTATTTGTACAGTTACTTACTGCATAAACATGTATACTTTTATGTCTGAGCCATGCTTTCTTCAGAAGCTATGGCATGTCATGTCTAAGGTACTGTAGCCTTCTACATGGGCATTTCTTTATGGCAGTCTGCTACTGGGGCTGTGGGAGATATGGGGCAGATATATTAAGCATGTAAGGGATAAAGCGGTAATAAAGTGTTGATAAAGTCGAGGGTGATAACGCACAACTCAATCAACTCCTAAAGGAGCTCACAGAAGGTTCAATGCGGGGGCCGTCGATACCGATTCGATATTGACGGCCGTTGGGACTCGGCATTGAACGGGAGGGAGGGGTGAATGCTGCATAAAGCAGCATGTAACTGCCTTCGATCAGGCAAGTCTATTTCTGCTTTTGATCCTGGGGCCACATATCAGGATCAAATCTGCATCGAAGGCAGTTAGCACGCTTCAATTCTGGGCTTCTAGAATCAAACTCAAATTGAAAATGACCCTGAATTGAAGCGTGTGTATGGGGCATAACTGTCATTATCTGCACTACTGTTCTATGCCTGTCTGCTAAAGGGGCATTGGCGCAGATGTATGAAGCCTTAACAAGAGATAAATTCAAGTGTGATAAAGAGAGATAAACGTCAATGTGCATTTTTTGGTCAAAATTAAAAAGAAACGGCATGAAGGGTCCCCCCTTCAGAGCCAAAGAACCCCTGGCCTCATTGAGCCAGTCCTGGTTCCAAAAATACGAGGGACCAAAAGTGTAGGGGCCCCCTGTATTTCTGAAACCAGCCCCGGGCTCTTGGACAGGTCCTGGTTACAAAAATCCAGGGGACAAAAAAACCAGGGGTGACATTCTATGTGTAACGGTAAAAGCCGCATGATTTTTACCTCACCTAATCGCACTTTTGAAAATCGCAAGATTGGGCCGTTTTTCACAGATGAGATGCAAAAAACGGCCCAAATAGTGCGAATAGGTGCGATTTGATGCGATTTCTTTAGTCCTGAAAATGTGCGATTTTCAGGTCTGAAAATCGCACATTTGCAGGAAATCGCAATTAAAAAAAAAAACAACAACTGCGCGGGGTCCCCCGCCAGAGCATAACCAGCCCCGGGCTCATTGAGCCGGTGCTGGTGACATAAAATCACGGTCCCCGACAAATAGGGGTCCCCTTGATTTAATGAAACCAGCACCAGGCTCAAGGTCCGGCGCTGGTTCCCAAAATACGGGGGACAAAATGACTAGGGGTCCCCCGCATTTCAAGAACCAGCACCAGACCCAACCAGCCAGCAGGGTAATGCCACAGCCGGGGGACACTTATTATAAAAGGTCCCGCGGCCAAAGCATTATCCCCCTGGCTGGTCAGCATGGGCAGGGGTCCTGGGGAAGTGGGGACCCCCCCAAAGAAGGGGTCCCCCCCTCCAGGACTTACCAGCCCATGCTGAAAGTCCGGGGCTGTCCCCGATGCCCCTGGGCGGTGGGCATTGGGCTGATGAAAAGTGTAAAAAAAGAATAAAAACTATTGTCTTATACTGTAGAACTATGAGTCCCAGCAAGCCTACCCCGCATGCTGGGACTTGGAGAACCACAAGTCCCAGCATGCGGGGCATTAAAGGGCCCGCTGGCACTTGTAGTTCCACAGTACAAGAAATAGTTAAATAAAACACACACTGACACCCAGAAAAATAAACGTTTAATACATCCACAGCCCACACATACTGATACTTACCTACCTTGAGCCCGTGGGTCGGTCCCTGGGTCCGGGGTCCTGGCTCCAGGGCTGAAGAGTCCGGTTCCGGGGCCTTGGTCCTGGTTCCGCGGCTGGATCCGGGGTCCTGGCTCCAGGGCTGAAGAGTCCGGTTCCGGGGCCTTGGTCCTGGTTCCCGGGCTGGTCCGGGGCTCCAGGGCTGAAGAGTCCGGTTCCGGGGCCTTGGTCCTGGTTCCGGGGCTGGTCCGGGGCTCCTGGGCTGAAGATTCCGGGGTCCTGGATCCGTAGTAATCCAAAGGGGTACCTGAGGAAGGAAATCCTACTCACCCGGTGACGACCCCGGCATCTTCAGCTCCAGACGCGCTGCTCCCGGCTGGTACCCGCTCACGGACTGGAGAGACGCAGAGATTTTCATCTTCCGCGCCTCTCCTCAGACTGATTCTAATGGCCGCCTAGCGGCCAATCAGGAGCCGACTGATTTTTGGGCGAATTTTAGACACATTTATACAAATCGCATACCATTAAATATGCGATTTGTATACTTTTCAATGTGAAAACATCTGGATGCGATGTGCTGCGAGAAACAGCCATCGCATTTCCAGAATGTCCAATTTGTTGGCCAAAATCACACTTTTTTCACATATTTGCAGCTCATTAAATATGCGAAAATGGAAAAACATGCGATTTCGGCTGTTTTTGCGAAAAAAATCGCAAATAAAAATTCTCATTCCATGGAATGTCACCCCAGGGGTCGAAATAGATAAAATCATATTGCTTTTTCAGGAGAACAACAAGACCCAGCATGGGGGCATTAATGTGCTTGCTGGGTCTCGTAGTTCACCTGTAAAAACAATGTCAAATTCACCAGCCGGTGCCTGGTGTATTTGTTTGACTATTTTTGGTAACGTTTACTAAAAATTGCACCCTATTATATTTGCATTCTATACTTTATAATGGAAAAAACATCAGGATGCAAATTTAAAGTGTGATTTTTTTTCACATAACAAAACGTGCGATTTTAACAGATAATGTGCAAATTAAATTGCAAAAGTCACAAAAAGATCACATCGTACTACATGTTACCCCATGTTCAAAAGGTAGGGCTGAGCAAAGCCAACTAGGTGTGCAAGTGTTTTTTTTAAATGCACTGCTTCTTTAGTGCAGACATTAATGCAAATCCCTGTGGCATAAATTCCTGGTAATGTGGAGCGAAGTACTCCGGAGCTTCCACGTCCTGACTGATTTGTTTTTGGCTTGTGAGAACAAAGGATTATACAATTCTTACTACACTGCTGAGTGATGATGTCATGAGGGCAGGTGGGAGAGGAATTAGCTCAGTATAATGACTGCGAGACTTGCGTTTCAAATCAGTGTCAGATTCTTGTGACCTTGGAAAAATGACTTTGTCTCACTGTTGCAGGCACCAAAAATAGACCATTAGATCAACTGGGGAGACATATACTCTTCTGCGTGCTGCACAAATATGTATGCAGGTTCTGAAAAATGACATTGACAATATGTGGACCTTATTCTGGTCCGTTCGCAGCCAGTGTTCGTTCGCACGGGGACTGATGTTTGGCGAATGTGCAGCCGTATTTCTGTGCATATGCTGGGTGCGTGTGGCCACTGTGGACAGTCTTTTTGCTGGGTGCACGCATCCAAGGCTGTGGCCACAGGGCGTGATGCGACGGCAGATAGTCACGCCCATGGAAACGCCCAGCATTTCATGGGCTTTCCTATGTAAATGCTAAGTGTTCCCATGGTAATTGGGCCATGACGTTGGTGCCGGGGACGGACAACTGGCATCACCGGATGTCAGCTGTCCGCCACTTACTCCCAAGGGTGCACGCAAATGTAAGTGACCTGAGAGTCCCTTAGATATGCGTGCACATACCACATCATTCGATCGTCTGCGACCATCGAATGATGTGGGTGTTCCCCCACAGGCTGCGAATGGATGTTTATGTGCGCACACACACACTGCGAGGGGGGGGGGCGGGCATACTGGTTGACTAGCAAGGTTGCTAATTCGCATTCAATCGAATCAACCAGAATATCCCCCAAACCGTGTCATGATAAAAAAAAACTATTTGTCCGATTGTATATGTAAAACAGAAATGCTGGGCAGGTATTGCCAAGATGTGAATTTGCACCTCCTAGCTAGAATTACTCCTAAAGCTAAATAATTTGCAGCCAGAGCAATTATTAAATGCGCAGGGTCCACCATTGCTGTCCGTTCCCAAGGTGATTTACAGCCAGCAGCTGTTTGTGGGCGGCACTTCGGCATTTTCTGGGAGTGCCCTAGAAACCGAAGACGGCGCCTGGCTGTTGGGAGGTTGGGCCGCTGATGTCAGCAGCGGCCACCACAGCGCCCAGTAAAACTAGACTTGGCACTGCAAACATGTGGAAGAACCATTCGATGATGAGTGATTGCAAATGTGTTTTTCCCCCTATATTCACAGGGGTGAGGGGGGGGGGACACATTGACAGGCAGCATTTACCTGATCGCTGGGTTCCAGCGATCAGCCCTTAATCAGGCCCAAAGTCCATACTAATCATACTGACCCAGGTGTACATCTATCCTACCTCCTTGTTTCGCTGAATACACTTCTCATACTTTGTATTATCTCCCAGTGGGTGTGGATCATTAGGTCAGCAATGTCTAGGTTGACCATGAATGGTCAACAAGGAATAGGTTGAAACTCAAAAAGGGTTGACATTGACAAAAGGTAGACACAAGCAAAAGGTCTACATGGAAATGGTCAACACAGGAAAAGGTTGCAACAGGTTTTTCACATTTTTGTTGTCTATGTTGACATCTGTAGACATGGACCCACATTTAGTGTAATGCATATGCTTGCCATACTTCGGGCACACTTTACTGTTTCCAATTTTAGTCCATGTGGATGGTAAAGTATGAAAAAGTTGACCTTCTCATATGTCGACCTATTGTTTGTGTCGACATTTTGTCAATGTCAACATTTTGGTCATGTTGACCTTTTTATGTCAACCAATAGTGGTTGACCAATTGACTGTTGCCCTAACAACCAGAACCACGTATTGGACTGTTATCATGTGATGTCTCTCGTATGCATACTTAGACTATCCCTTCTCTTGTATTTGGTGTACAGCATCTCGCGCACTGTCTGTCTCCCCTCTCCCTCTCAGGAAGCACTCCCCTGCGTCCCACTCAGCCTGACATGTGCTTCGTGTGTGTGTGTGTGTTTCCTGTGGCCAAGTAGAATTGTGTCTCTGTTTGGAGGGGTCTGTGGGAAGCTGGGATCTCCCCAGATCTCACACGCGGCTCCTGCACTTCCTGCCATGTCTCCATCACACGCAGGGACGGTATAGAAGTCTCCCTGGCAGCAAGCAGGGACACCAACTGCACTCCAGGGGCTGGGTCCGGAGACGCCAGTGGAGGGGGTTTCTTTATTGTATTACCCCCACCGCCCCGCTCCCTGGCACAAGTCCCTGACATTCCCAGAGCTGTTTAACTCTCACTATGTTCCACAGGAAATCACAAAAACCCAGTAGAAGAGTGACAGAGGTGACACACGGGAGAAAGGAAACAGGTCTCTGAGCTGGGTACCTGCAGCTGAAAATTATTTTATTTTTTTGTGAGAGTTATTATAATGGGAGTCACTGGTACCTGCATCCTGATCTGTCTGTGCCAATATATATGACATGACTTTTTTTCCCATGACCTCCAGCTATCTAGTGTCACAGTGTCAATGTGACAATACAGTGCTCAGCAATGTTTACATGAAGGAATTGACAACTATAAACAATGAATGATTCATAAATATATATATATATATACTGTGTGCCGTGGCTCCCTGGGGTGCCTTGGAATAGTTGCAGGGGTGCCATGGGCTGGTGGTCCAGGACCAATTCAAAGTAATTATGGTTAATTATTTATGTGCAAAAACCAGTGCTGGTAAAAACAGAAGCAAATCCTGTCTTTAACACATAACTGACCCTGGGAATCACATATAAACCCAATTTTGTGTGGTCTAGGGGTGCCGTGAAAAAATGTTGATACCCTTAGGGTGCCGTGATTCAAAAAAGATTGGAAACCACTGATATAACAGTAAGACTTCATGTATCAGATGTTTGTAAATGTTCAGAATAAGACGTAGAATTCGTTCAGGAAAGTAGTCTTTTATTAAAAAACCAACCCAACACATTTCGTCAAATTGACTTCACCAGAGGCATGGCTATAGGTGATACAGAAAGAACAAAAGGGGCAAACTGTGAACTTCATAGTACAATAAAATGTACTGTATACAATTTATACATAGAATGAATGAGTGTGCGTGTACATGTGGTAGGGAATATAGATTGTAAGCTCCATGGGGCAGGGACCAATGTGAGTGTTCAAATATTCTCTGTAAAGTGCTGCGGAATACAGTATGTGTGTGCTATATAAGAAACTGTTAATAAATAGTAGATTGTAGTGCAACGGAATATGCTTTGCTATATAAGAAACTGTAAATAAATATTAAATAAATAAATAGTAGATAAGTATATATAATGTACATACCAAGATAGACCTTATAACGAGGTCTGTACATCGAAGAGTGTGCTTTACACTATGGGCCGTATTCAATGAGAATATTGACGGCATGCAGCGAATCCTGTTTAGGATTCGCTGCACACTCGCCACTGCCTGCCGTGTTCCGGAGCCTCGCTGTCCCCCCCTATTCAACGTTGGAGGGGCTCGCTGCCCCTGACGGCGAGTGTGAACCCCTGCGGCGTCCGCCTAAGGACGGTGGCAGGCAGGGAGATGGAAGTCTCCCTGCCTGCCCCAAAACGTATGTGGGGGGGAGGTGGGCTCCCCAGGAGCCAGGCAGAACAGGCTGCCCCCCGGGAGAGCCAATAGGGGACCAGGTATTCACTGCACCCGATGGTGCATATGTAATGATCGGGTGCAGTGCATATATGAATATCTAATGAGCGGCTCCCGGCCCCCTGCTGGCTGCTATGTGTAAAAAAAATATATATATTTTTTCATTAAATATATATTCATGTGCTATAAGCACATGAATAAAAATAGCATGCCCCTTCTCAGAATAAAATTCCTGATTTTTTTACACCAAATGTAAAACAACAACAACTTTATTTTAAAAGTTCACTTTCCACTTCACCATGAAAAGATAGCGATTTGCTACACGGCGACACATGGCGAAAATCACTTAGAATGACAGCGAGAAGTGCACGTTGAATAGGGTGATTCGCTTTCTGACCCAAAAAATCACCTTCCAACGCGAAAATAGCACAAATTCGCCATGAAACAGGGCAAATTATCCTCATTGAATATTGCCCTATAAATGCTTAAAATCTGCAAAAGTATGCATAGACATTGTAAGAATGTGGTCTGAGTAATGAGCAAGCAAGTAAACAATCCAGAAGAAATATAGTAAGAGGTTTTTTCCACCTTCAATTAGCAACTGGTAGGTGGAAAAAAACCTTGGCTTTGAGGGGAGGGGTTGTTTCTGGAAGGGATCCGATTGGTGTTATTGTGGCTGATGCAAAAAAACACTCATTTAAGAGCCATCTTGAGGCATTTGTCCATTTAACTACTGTAGATTAGGGATGTCCACTGGCCATTTTTAAGGGGTTTGAGTCTGGATCTTCTTTGGGTTTTGGGTCTGGATGTGTTTTGCCAAAACCTCCATTGGGGGTTTTGGGTCTGGATTTTTTGGGAGGAAATACTAAAAAAAATCACTAAAATCACAGAATTTTCATTTTTTTTTTTTTGCTCCTACGCTATTATTAACCTCAATAACATTAATTTCCACTCATTTCCAGTCTATTCTGTTTACCTCAAAGTTCACAATATTGTTTTTATGCCAAGAGGTAGCTGGATGACTATGCTAAGCGTCACAAGTAGGCGGCACAAGCACATGGCCCATTTAGGCATGGCACTGCAGTGGCAAACAGGATGGCAGTTTGAAAAACTAGGCCCCAAAGAGCACATAATGTAAAGAAAAAAAGAGGTGCAAGATGGATTTGTCCTTGGGCCCTCCCACTCACCCTTATGTTGTATAAATAGAACACGCACACTTTAACAAACCAATCATTTCAGCGCCAGGGTCTGCCACACTTGAACCCCTCCTCATCCACCGATTCCTCACCGCCTTCAGTGTTGTGTACATCCTGATCCTCCTCACAGAGTATTAAATCATCCCCGCTAGAATCCACCACCACAGGTCTCTGTGTACTTTGTGGACGCTGGTCTTCCTGCAAGAATTGATCATTCATTTTGATGAACATCATCTTCTCCACATTTTGTGGAAGCATCCTCCTTTCGCTGACAATGTTCTCGGCTGCACTAAAAACTCTTTCGTAATACACACTGGAAGGGGGGCAACTGAGGTAATATAGAGCCAGTTTGTACAGGATCTTCAGAATTGCCTCTTTTTCCTGCCAGTACAAGTCTGTCGTGCCAACTTGGATTCTGTCTCCCATATAATCCTCCACATTTCTGTCAATGGTGACAGTATCATATGCAGTGACATGTCAGAAATTGTTGCCAGCTCCTTCAGTCCGGACCAAATGTCCAAACTTGGTCCTGCCTGCCCTGCATCACCGCCAGTGGGCTGTTTAGGATATTGCAGTTGTTTCACCACAGTACAACCTCTTGCTTCAGCTGATGGTGGGTCAGGCTCAAGAGTTTTTGCTGGTACTCCAGTCTTTAGCATGCAGTTGCTGAAAGGCGAAAGTGGCCCACAATTTTTCGTACCACAAAAGCATTCTTGCACGGCCTTGTTGTTTTCTAAGAAATTCTGCATCATCAAATTTATTGTGTGAGCAAAACATGGGATGTGCTGGATGTCACCCAGACTCAATATTCATGGCATTGTCTGATATAACACATCCCCGGGAGAGTCTAAGTGGTGTAAGGCATTGGTCGATGATTTCATTCAGTTTCACTAAGAGGTTCTTGCCGGTGTGGCTCTTACTGAAACCAGTCATACACAGCGTAGCTTGCCTTGGAACGAGCTGGCACTTCTGAGAGGCAGCTACTGGTGATGGTGCTGTTGTTGCTGCGTAAGGCGATCCATTTACCCAGTGGGCTAGTACAGTCATACAGTCTTTAGTCTGCCCTGTTCCTCTTGTCCGCATGTCCGTGGTTAAGTGGACAGTGGGTACAATCGCATTTTTTAGAACACTGAGGACACTTTTTCTGATGTCTCTGTACATTTTCGGTATCACCTGCCTAGTGAAGTGGAATCTAGATGGGATTTGGTACCGGGGACACACTACCTCCATGAATTGTATAAATCCCACTCCACCAATGGCGGATACCGGACGCACATCAACATTGCTGTCAAGGCCTCAGTTATCTGCTTTGCCATACAATGACCGTTGAAGTGGATTTATTGGTCTTCTGCCCAGGCATGACGATGGGCTTTTTCATCCCATGGACAACTGTCTCCCCCATGGTGCCTGATTTAAACAAACCACATCACCATTAGAATCCTCCTTGTCAACTTCCTCCTTAGCGCCAGCTACACCCATATCCACCTCATCCTGGTGTACTTCAACAGTCACATCTTCAATTTCAATACCATTAGAAAGTGGACCGTGGGTGCCATTTCCAGCACTTGAAGAGGGCGTGCAAATGATGGAAGGAGACACCTTTCCCCGTACAGTTATGGGAAGGTCAGGGGTCACAACCAGCAAAACCCTTGCACTCTCCTTGGGGATTTGTGATACCATGTTTTTAGAAGGCACAGTTGTTTGCTGTGTTTTTGATAATGGCATTAACACTGGACTTAATGGCAGTGTCACTGGACTTAAGGGCAGCACCGCTGGACTTTCACTGGACTAATACGGCTGTCGGCTGTACCACTGGCCTTAACGGCACTACTGGACTTAACAGCAGTACTGGACTTAACGGCAATACCACTGGTCTGTCACTGGATTTATACCACTGTCAGTTGTACCACTGGACTTAACGGCAGTACTGGACTTAACAGCAGTACCGCTGGACTGTCACTGGACTTATATGGCTGTCGGCTGTACCATTGGAATTAACGGCACTACCACCGGACTTAACAGCAGTACTGGACTTAACAGCAGTACTGGACTTAACGGCAGTACTGGACTTAGATATACATTACTTCGTACACACTGATTGACACCACCCCATAGATGTACACTACACAGTACACACTGACTGATACAGCCCCTTAGATCAATTAACACACTGGCTGACAGCCAAGTAACAGCCCCTGATGGACACTCTAACAGCCTGGACCCACAGTACACACTGACTGACACAGCCCTTAGATTGATGTACACACTGACTGACAGCCCCTGATAGACACTCTGACAGCACGTGCCCATAAAAGGACTCACTCAGTAATCCGAGCCTGGCGTCAACTTCTCGAGTCAGGCTCGGATGGGGCTCGGATATGGTATGTTCGGAGCGATTCGTTATCTGGGAAATCCGGACCGTTAAGGAAAGAAACTATGTGAATCAGTGGGTAGCACCAGTGTATATATCTGGATGTTGGGAGACTGACATATCTCTTGACAATAATACTGGAAATTCCCTTGATGGATGGTACAGTTTTTTAGTTCAGGAGCCCCCTTCATCCGGATAAAACAAAAAACAATGTTACGTATCCAAACAGTCCCTTCCTGTCAATTTCGCTGTATTTATATTCTCACAGCAAACAGCATTGCAAAGGTACCTTGGCATGAGCGCAGTGCTATCCCGGCACATGGGCAGTCTGCTGATACTCCGTTGGTAGAACATTGAATACAAACAACATCTGTAGCGGACGCTATTCGCAGCAGATGTGTGGCCGACAGTCACACACCTGGTCACAATCCCCTATAATGGTGACCCCACTGTCACATATTTTCTGGATCTGCCACTGGTTATGTACAGACACATATAGACTCTGGAATACATGTCCAGAAAACAAATGTCTACAAAGCAGTTCATCATACAATATGTAGATAATGGCCAGGGATGAATTATAGAGTTCCCTGGGTGTATCCAAAGCAATTATTGACACAAAAGAGGACAGCATAGAAGGAAAGAAGGATATTGGTAGATAAAGAGGCTTGTGGATTATATACGACAAGCAGACATAGAAGTCTCAGACACGTACAAACAATACAGTCACACAGAGCTATTTCTAGTGACAATAAGAGGAGGGGGTAGGAGATCCGTCTATTCTCTCTGCAACTGTTACTATTGTAACCTGAAAGGGGCTGAGCTTTCTGGCATATTTATATCACACAACACATGGAAAGCTTTGTTGCCAACTGCCCCTAATTTGCAGGGACAGTCTTTGTATGCTGGTTGCAGTTTGCACTATATATTTCTGAATGTCCAGGCAAGTGCACAATGCCACCTTTCTTTTTCAGCATGCTGTATCGCTGGAATATCTATACTTATTAAGTGCTGTATTGTTCCTCCCAAAAGTCCTGATTTGAACAGGACAGTCCCGCATTTCAGAGCAGTGTCCCGCTTTAGTGTACCTCAGCAGGTTGGAGTTATACCCCTATCACACTGGCCACCCTGCAATTATCCAGCATTTTTGAGTGCCGGGTCATTTTGTTGGGTGAAGCCTGGTCCCAATTCACACCAGAAGCAAATTCCCAGGCTAAAGCTTTTCATCCCGGGAATTTGCTAAAAAACCCGGGTTTTCTTTGGTGTGAAAGGGTCAATACGGGTCTTAAATCCCAGCACTCCAACCCTGGTCAAGAGCAGGGTCGGAGTGCTGGGATTTAAGACCTGTGTTGACCCTTTCAGACCAAAGAAACACCCGGGTTTTTCAGCAAATTCCCGGATTGAAAATCTTTAACCCGGGAATTTGCTTCTGGTGTGAAAGGGGTATTACTGTACAATGGTGGATGGATGCTGGCACTGTCCATTTAGTTTCAGCAGATGCTGGAGGCGACCCAGCATCTGCCAGAGAACTGGGCAGGCCCAGCCAATAAATAGGCATATACTATAGTTGGTGCAGGATGTGCGCCTCGTCGCACTCCCTATACCCATACATTTTATTACTTCTTCAGCATTGGCTCCTCAAACCACCAGGAAAATGATGTGCACATGAGCAGTAGAGAAATTACTCCCATTCTGAAAAAACACAATTCTGACTCTCTCTCTAACTTTCGTCCTCTCAGCTCCAATGCCTCTCCAAGCTACTCGAGAGACTTGCCTACTCTCGCCTTACAAACTTTCTTAAATCTCACACCCTTTTAGACCCGCTTCAGTCAGGCTTTCACTCCCAACACTCCACTGAGACAGCACTGACTGGTGAATGATCTGGTAACTGCTAAGTCTAAAGGCCATTACTCACTACTTATTCTTCTAGAGCTTTCTGCTGCGTTTGACACTGTGGATCACACTCTTCTCCTACAAACACTACACTCCCTAGGTCTTAATTATACAGCCCTTTCCTGGTTCACATCTTACCTATCTGATCGCTCTTTCAGTGTTCGCTTTACTGACTCTACTTCCTCTTCACTACCTCTGTCAGTCGGAGTTCCGCAAGGCTCAGTCTTAGGTCCTCTGCTTTTCTCAATCTATACTTCCTCTCTTGGCAAACTAATCAGCCATTTCGGATTTCAGTATCACTTGTATGCAGATGATACCCAAATCTATCTATCAACCCCAGAGTTGTCACCAGTGGTTTTGGGCCGAGTCTCTGAATGTCTCTCTGCCATCTCATCTTGGATGTCTTCTCGCCAACTCAAACTCAATATTTCCAAAACGGAATTACTTATATTCCCGCCAACTAAGAACAGTTACCATTCTGATATCTCCATCGCTGTTGACAACTCGATAATCTACCCTACCCTACAAGCTCGCTGCTTAGGGGTCATCCTTGACTCTGAACTGTCCTTTCTTCCACACATTCAATCTGTCTCCAAATCATGTTACATGCATCTAAAAAACATATCCAAAATACAACCGTACCTCACAAAAGACACTACTAAATCTCTTATCCATGCACTCATTATATCCCGCATTGATTATTGCAATAGTCTCCTAACTGGTCTTCCCAAGAACAGACTCTTACCACTGCAATCCATTTTAAATGCTGCTGCTAGGCTGATCTTCCTTGCAAGATGCTCATCGTCTGCTGATCCGCTCTGCCAGTCCCTCCATTGGTTGCCTGTATCTTACCGTATTCAATATAAAACACTTCTACTCACATATAAAGCTATTAACCATACTGCACCAGCATACATCTCCTTACTTATCACAAAATATCTCCCATCTCGACCACTCCGCTCTGCACAAGATCTGCGTCTCTCTTCTGCATGGATCACTAGCTCCCATTCACTATTACAGGACTTTCATTGGGCTGCTCCCATCCTATGGAATGCCCTTCCACGCACAATAAGACTCTCCGCTAGCCTCCAAACTTTCAAGTGTTTCCTGAAAACTCGCCTCTTCAGGCAAGCCTATCATATTTAAGTATTACACGCATAACCCTCTGAGGCACTTATGTATTATATAGCTTCCCTTCTGGACTTGTAACTTGGTGGGACTGCTATGCTATTACTGGTGCCTGTCCTTGTGTTTCCCTCCTTTATCCCTATAGATTGAAAGCTTGCAGCAGGGCTCTCCTACCTCCAAGTCTGTCTGTTGTTACCCAGTTTGTTTTATCACTGTCTACTATTGTAAAGCGCAACGGAATCTGCTGCACTATATAAGAAACTAAATAAATAAGAAATCACAGACACCATGTTCCCAGCTACTCCCACAGTCACAGTGGACAAAAGAGGGTTATTCAGAACGAATCACTATGCTCCTAATTTGCAGAGCCCTGCGAGCAGCTAATCGCCACCAAGCCAGAGTGAAATCCCCCACCATGTGCAAGCCTGCAAATTGCTGTGCAAGGCTTGTGAAAATATCACACTCCTGCGATTAGCATCATATACATTCACAACTCACAATGGAATGATTTTTCTAGTGTGTGCAGTCTGTGCGTAGCCAAGGACTTACTTGGCGGCTGCGATAGAAACACGCAGATCGGGGCTGGAGCTGACGTCACAGGAGTCCATTCAAACGGAATGTGCACATGTATGTGAGTGTGTGTATGTGTGTGCGTTTGTAATGAATACAAATAGAACCATGCATTGCTAACCATACATATCAGTAAGACATATTAAGTTAGTGCACTGATCTTGATAATAGCATTTATATGGCAATGCATTCCAAAAGAAAGTACATTATCAACTGCTAGGCAACATGGGAATTAGCCAATAGCGGCTTTTCAAGTCTTGTGTTCCACAGTGGAACGCATATGGCTGGTTGTTGTAGTAATGATGGCATGGCAACCAGTATGTCAGCAAATTTAGGGTGTACATTAGTAATACACTTGACTTAACATGGAACTGTAACTACTTCAAATCTGAAGAGCAACACTACAGTATCTGCAAACCTCAGATACTGCTATGGGCAGTAGCATTGCTCCATTATATGCTAATATTTACATGTATTACTGTACAAAAGGAACACATTGTACTTTGTAAGTTTGAAAACAGTATTACATATTATAAAAATTACACTGACAATGTTTGTTTTTCCATTTTCCTTGGGGGAAATTTTCTTTGTCCACTTTGCTATCTCTAATTTTTAGCATTCTCCTTAGAAGGTTCTGTACTGTTTTATAAATGATAATCACTGTTGTTATGTAAGAACAGAGTCACAATTCCACTTCACTTAACCTGTATGCTACATAATATATTTATCAACATAAAATTACCTATTTGGGAGGTACGTATGGTGTAATGGTTAGCATTACTGCCTCACAGCACTGAGGTCATGGGTTCGATTCCCACCTTGGCCCTAACTGTGCGGAGTTTGTATATTCTCCTTGTGTTTGTGTGGGTTTCCTCCGGGTATTCTATTTTCCCACCACAATCCAAAAATATACAGGTAGGTTAATTGCCTCCCACAAAATTAACCCTAGAATGAATGTGTGTGTATGTACATGATTATGGTATATTAGCAAGGGCATAACTACCATAGGTGCAAGGGGTGCAGCTGCTATGGGGCCCATCTTTACCATCTAAGTAACATGCTTTACATACACTTATCACCATCAGTTTCTAAATAGGGGGCCCTTAAAAACTTTTGCTATGGGGCCTACGAATATCTAGTTACGACCCTGTATATTAGATCTACTATGTCTAGGTCTACAGTCATAAGGTCGACCACTATAGATCGACAGAGTCAAAAGGTTGACAGGGTTAAAAGGTCAACAGACAAAATGTTGACATGAAAAAGGTTGACACGGTTTTCATGTTTTTTGTGTGTATGTCGACATAGGTCGGTATGGACACCGTCTAAGTGTACCGCATCCTCTCACATGCCTCGGCATGCACTCGGCACACTATTGTATTCTCCATCCAAGCCATAGTGTATGGTAGGCAGGGCCGGCGCCACCACTAGGCAGGTTTAGGTATTTGCCTAGGGCGCCGGCCACTGGAGGGCGGTAGTGAGCTGCAGGAGGAGCAGCAGGCCAGCAGCAGGAAAGCTACGCAGAGGAGAGCCAGAGGAAGGAAGCGAAGCTGCAGCTGCCAACTTCAAGCACTTACTCAGCTATTCGGTGAGTCATTCGTGTCCTCCCTCACCCCGCTCGAGCCTGCCCATGTTAAACTTGCTGCCCCCATCCCTGGCTGGTCGTCAGCCACCAGGCCCTGGCAGCAATCCTCATCAATCTCCAGTGGACGCCCGCCCCTCCCCCCACCCGCGACCCCCCCTCCCCCCATTCGCGGCACCCGCGACCCCCCCTCCCCCACACAAGCTACCCTCTCCTCCACACAGGCTACCCCCCTCATGCTCTCTCCTCACAACCTCAACCCTCCCCCTCCCCCATTCGCGGCACCCGCGACCCCCCCTCCCCCACACAGTCTACCCCCCTCATGTTCTCTCTCTCTCCCCTTACAGCTCCAAACTCCCCCATTCATGGCACCCACGCCCCCCCTCCCCCAACACAGCCCCCCACAGGTTACCCCCTCATGCTCTCTCTCCCCTCAAAACTGCAAACCACCCCCTCCCCCCATTTGTGGCACCAGCGATCCCCCCCATCATCCCCCACACAGGCTACCCTCTACTGCCTCCCCTTCTCAGCTCCAAACCCCCCTTACCACAGGCTACCCCCTGTACTAAACACCGCTCCTACCAATAGCACCCCTGCCTGGACAATGCACATCACCGCAGACAGCACCGCCGACAGACAGTCTGTCGGCGGTGCTGTCTGCAGTAATGTGCACTTGTCCAGGCTAGGGTGCTATTGGCAGGAGCAGTGTTTGGGGGAAGGGGGTGCTGGTAGGGATGTCTGCGGAGGCATTAGTAGGAACGTGGTGTGTGTGGTGTGTGTGCTGTCTGTAGTGGCAGTGTTCAGGAATGGGAGGGTTGCTGGTGTCAACGGTGATGTCCTGGGCAGCTATGTGTTGAAGGTGGGATATGTTTTGGTCACGGAGGGCCCCTGCCACATCTATAAATCGTGTGTGTGTAATATATATATATATATGTGAGTGTTTTTGAAGGGGGGGGGGGGGGGGCAGCTTGCAGAATATTTGCCTAGGGTGCTGAGAAACCTTGCACCGGCCCTGATGGTAGGGCACAAAATACCACCTGTCGGCACATGCCGGCTCAAAAAAAAAACCCTATGCTGGCACATGCTTCCTCCGGATACTCTAGCTTCCACTCACACACTTTAAAAAATCTTGTTGATAGGTTAATTGGCTGCCGACAATGGGCTGTGTTAAAATATGCCAGTGTCTCAGTGGTCAGGATTTGAGGGACATGCTGTATCCTGCAGCATGGCTTTCGGTAGCGATGTTCTCCATTCTGCATCTTCATGTACAGACGATGGAGGATGTCTCTGACGATGAGCATGAATCACCAGCAACATAATGTATACACATTGAACAATATTGTGATTTCGTTGTTCTAACCCATTGGAATCAGCAAAATTGTTAAGAATATAGGCAGTGTGTCGCTGCTATTATTATTACTATAATTTATTTATATCATGATATCCACCCTCATTCCTTCTCCATATAAATCTAAGACAAATTCTATGCACTCATCCCCCCAGCGTGTGACCTGACCTTTATCTGTCCCACGCCCCCCCCCCCCCCCCCCCCCAGTAACTCACTATGCTCCACTTCCACTTTCCAGTATCCTTGAATTGTGCACTCATATCACCAATCCTAAAGAAGCCATGTATTGAATCCGCCTCTTTCCTATTACTGCCCTATATCTCTCAAATACTTTGCCTCCAAATTATTTAGTCTTCCACCCACAACATTCCTCTGAGACTGTCTTCACAACATGATCAATGGTCTACCTACAACAAAGTGTAAGGGTCACATCTCCATACTATTACCCCTGAATATCTCCGCTTCTTTGTTACACTAACACGCTTCACCCTCTTCTCCTGCACACCCTTCACTTCATTAATCTTCTTATAACATTAATCTTTGTGTAACATTTCCATCTTGGTTTCCTTCCTTCCTATACAACCACTCTAGTGTCTGTAGCTTTGACCTACCCCTCACTCAAGTTCCACTATCGTTTGGGGTCCCACAAGGCTCTGTTTTTCTTCCCTTTGCTTTTCTCACTGTACACCTCTTGTCTTTATGATGTGATTGTATATCTAAGCCTCCAATGCTACATTTACCTCTCCACTTCTCCTGTGTGACCAATTGTCTCTCTACTATGTCCACATGCTACCTTATACTCAGCATGTCTACCACACATTACATTATGCCTAGTTTCCCAAGGCCACTGCATTAGTATCACACTCAGCTTTGTTCTACGCTTTATTTAATCTACTGCATTCACTACTGTACTGATGACCACGCTTGGGGGGTTATTCTAGTTCTCTCACAAAGGCACAATCACTCTTTAATGGACAAAACCATATGCACTGCAGGTGGGGCTGATGTAACATGTGCAGAGAGAGTTAGATTTGGGTGTTTTATTCTTTCTGTGCAGGGTAAGTACTGGCTGCTTTATTTTTACACTACAATATAGATATCAGTTTGAAGTACAAATCCCACTCAAATCGAATTCTCTCTGCAAATGTTACATCTGCCCCACCTGCAGTGCATATGATTTTGTCCCCCCTCGATTTGACCCTCACGCATCCTTTATTATTTAATTGCTCTTTGAAAACAAAAATCTTTATTAGTACACTACGCTTACCTATACTAGGTAGGTACACTGGAGCACTTTCACAGCTGTCCTGATAGTCATTCTAAACTAATCTGCCCTCATTTCCTTAGATTTCAACTCTATAATAATCAGAGCCCCACGTATCACTTGTCTTTACGTTATAGCTGCATTTGTTTTGTCTACCTTTTATGTTTTGTTTGACCATTGTATGGTATGGTATGGTGGAGCGATGTACTGACTTACAAATCAATGAAAAAGAATATTCCCTCAGGCAATTTAACCTAAACACCACTATAAGGAGTCTTCAAATATGAAAAAAAAACTATATAGGAACAGTACTATTTACTGGTATTAAAACCCATAAAATGTACCAAAATTACAAAAGAGCTATATAAATTTTATTACTTTAAAACCATTTAAAAATTACTTTTTTTTTTAATTAGAATAAATACATTCATTAAAAGATTTCCATTGCATAGCAACCAAGCTGTAAGCAATAAATCCACCAACTTGCCAACATTTAAATTCAAACCACAGCTGGATAGAATAAATATTTAGGAACATAAGGTCCCTTCCAGAAAATGTTTGCAACCTAATTATATCACTCTGGAATTCTCAGTCGACTCCAGGTACGACTGGCAGAGATATGTGCAGCTCACAGTTGTATAGATTCAGAGTTCACTGTCCCGGGTGCCGCTTGAGTGTCCAACAGTCAGGATTCTGACGGTCAATTCTCCAAAATCGGAATCCACTGTCAGGATCTCAACAGTCGGAATCCCAACTTACAGTACACGGGCTATTTTCCCTCGTGTGGGTCCACGACCCCCATAGAGGGAGCATATAACAGGTGGTGAGTGCAGCTATCTCCAGTGGTAATAACAGTGTCATAACATGCAAAATTTTACAGTAAGAAAGTTTTAGTAATGGAAGCAATCAGTCCCTTTCTCTCCCATCTACTGTATATGGGTTCTGGATGACTCGCCGGCAGTCGGAATCTTGGCGGTCACAATGCTGAAGCCAAAATCCTGACTGTTCAACTGCCTGTGGTGATCCTAACCAACAGGGACTATTCTTGCGTGTGGGGGTCCACGATCCCCATAAAGAGAGAATATACCCGTGAAGTCCACAGTGTGATGAGTGCAGCATGTCGAGCTGGGGTTTTCTGTACACCTCCCCTCAGCATACCGGCGGTCGGGATGCTGATATCAGTATACTGACTGACGGGATCCCGACTGTATACATAGTTTGCCTCACAATGCCAGATTATGTATCACCGTTCACCACACTGTCCAGTCACTGATTACAGGTTATTACAGCTGCATTGTAGTGGACAATGGCACAATGGGCCAGATCAGAGGTAGGCGAATTGGGAACATTGAGCACAAGACAAGTGCCCAATGTTTAAAATCTATGCATGAGTCAAAGATGCTATATGGTTACTCCCACCAGGCGCATATTGGAATTGCATGGAGATCCACACATTCTTGGTCTGTGATTGAGGTTGGTGGAATTGTTGCAATGCTTGTCTGTGTCAGGGACTGCGATGAAAGACGCAATTCCACTTGCACTGATGGCTAGGGCTGTCAATAGGGGGGACAGGCCCATTTACTGGGGGCTTGGCCATGCCCCCTCACATAAAAGTAATAAATATTATGGGGGGTATTCTGGTTCATCCGCTCGGATGCAAATTCGCATTCTTGCGAGTGACCCAGATCCTGCCTTGCGTATGGTGGTATGCCCGTCCACCATTCGCAAGGCGCTTACATTCGCACTGGCTGCGAATGGAAGTTTTACAAGCATGTGTGCGTGCACCCAGCGACCAGTTTGGACGCTATGGGCACATACACCAAGTGCATGTACATGAGCAGAAATGCGCATGCCCAATGCAAAAATATCGGCCCCGTGCGAATGCACATGGGCCTACGAATGGATCAGAATAAGTCCTATATGTGGTGCTGCATGCTGCAAAGCACCCACTCATCCGCCTCTCCTTTTGGGGCCACTGCCAGTGGCCATGTACCGTTGGACATGCTAAGCAACCATAGTGTTGCTCTAATCATGTCAGATCTTGCAGCTTATGTCCTTATGTCCACAGGCGGAGTATAAAGCCTATTGGCTGCCACATTAACATAAATCTGTAGTAGTGGCTGCACTTCTGTCCATATTAATATGCTAATGCTGTAGGAAATGTAAATAGACACCTTCTACAAGCTTCTATGATCTGCCGCTGTATCCAAGGATTTATTACTTACAGCTTGGTGCTACTAATAGTCTGAAAATTTTCTATTAGTCTATTTCTAATAGTCTAAAAGATCGAAAAGATGTTCAAGGGTGAGAACATATGAGGCCAAATATAATTACCCTCCGAGTTTGGCTCGATTGAGAGACGTATGGGTCGAATGAGTGAGAAATGCCATCCAAAGTCAGAGGGTTTTGAAGAGGCAATCACTTACAAGGCAAAACCATGCCTTGTAAGTTATTGCCCCTTTAAAAAAACGTCCGGCCTCAGGAGAGAATGTCACATTAATAGGGCCTACACACATGCTGATATTAAGGCTTTTTCTAAGTGACTTTGCTTAGTTTGGCAAAGTCGCTTAGAAAATGTCCCTACATCGGTGTGTGTGTGTGGGGCTATAGCGACAGCAATGCGCATCCCTGCATGTCACTGTTGCTGGCAGAGATAGATGGGCAGTTCTCGCTGGTTGCCAGTGTTCTCCACGCGCTGTGTGTGGGCTGTCAGCTCTGTCTGCTGAGCGACAGCCCCACAGCATTGCCCAACCTAGCATATCTAGGCCGCCCTACACACATCGCTATGTGTGTGTAAGGCCTATAAGTTTTGTTCACACAGTGGTTTTGATATCAGATCCTCCCTAGGATAATCTCCAAAATGTAAATTGCATTATGCAGGGTTAAAACTTTGCTTATGGGACTGTCCAAGTATTAAGGACCTTTGGAACACAATATTAACTGCAGTATTCAATGCTCCGGCGAGCGCAGCACAGCATACGCATTTTACGCTCGCCATGCATGCTTCATTTTTTCCACCTGTCACCATACCTCCCACTCACCCTATTCAACGCATCAGCTGCTCACCACCTTTGACAGCTATGCAGCGTACGAGGAGAGAAATGCTGAAAACGCAAATTAGCCTAAAAGAAAATTCCAAATCAGCAGACTGCTAATGTTGTGTGTATCTCCTCAAAGGCCAAATGAAGGAGTGAGGTAGAAGTAGTGAATTGTGGGTAATAACTGAGGTGAATCATGGGTAGAATAAATATATATATATATATATATTAATGTGGCACTTATAAAGAAAAAAAAAATATATAGATCCTTCAAAAAATAGACTTGTTGACACCAAAAAACAGTTTTTTTGGTTGAGTTGACCTAAAAAAGATGCCGAGAGCAAAATGGAGAGGCATACCGAAAAAAAAAAGAAAAGAGAGCAGTGAATAGAGAGGTCCAAACAATTGCAAGGATGCAATTACCTTCATAGATGTTGCTTTATTACTTTTAATTACCTTCAATGTTGCTTTATACCTCTAATAAAATGGATAGTTGCTCTATATAGCGCTGATAACAGAAAAATGCAGCTTTTGTTCCTTTCTAACAAGCGAACACCAGATGCTTGTGATAACATATAAGACAAAAAGGTGAATGATACAGAGCAGCGCTCCTTTCTGATGGACAAATTCATATTAATTCTATATTATTGATTAAAGGCAAAATGACAAATGTTGTAAATGTCAGTATTATCACGTATGTTTCACATATATTGATATTCTGTTGAAAAATACACAATAAAATGAAAGTTTTAACAGTTATTCTTTACAAAGTCATACCAGAGTAAATGGAACTCATTTTCTTTGGTTCGCAATGTAAATGTAAAAGACAGACGCAGACAAGTGAAACATGTAACCATTTTATTTTATTTGTATTTTGATGTGAACATGTACACAATTTGAGCTTGCGGATTCATAACAAGCATTGTATGACACGTTGTTTCAATAAAAACAACAAAAAACAAAGTCATACCAGAAAAAGCTGGTGGTGTGCGTTTACTGATGTTGTTCAGTCCAAAGTCAAAGAGGCAGTTTCAACAGCACACCACCCAGCTTTGCCTTAAATGGTAAAATCCATGTGTAGACATTCTGTCAGTCCATGGCATTGACACACAAAGCATTTCGGAAAGTGTCCTTCATTACGGTGACACCAGAAACTTTTGGTGTCACCCCCTCTGAAAGCACTATGCTACCCATGCATTTTGTTTGTATTCATTGCCATCTTCTAGTACAGCGGTTTTTAAACTGTGGGTCCTGACCATCTCAGCATGGGGTCGCGACTCTATGTTGCTGACCATCAGGCTGATGACTTTTCTAATCTGTCAGTGATTCAAGGAGTCTGAAAAATCTTTTGAGACTCCTCCCATCATTTTGTGCCTCCACAATGTTGCCATGCCTGTGCTGTCTGCTGCTACACATGTGATGTGATGACCTTCTGCAGTAACTAGCTGGGAGTCCTGTCATTATTTTTCTTGTCTGATCCCAGAGAAAATAGTTTGAGGACCCCTGTTCTAGTACAAGGAAAGGTGGATCATTGCCAACCCTTCATCTTATCTGGGACTGCTCTCCTCATCTGTCGTTTTTGTGTTCACTGCCATCTTATTGTACAATGCTGAGAAAGGTATAAAGTGCTCCCCGGCTAAGGTACAGTCTATAAAATCACTATTCTTGCGCAATAAATAAATAAAGAATCTGGGTACTTATGTAATATCTGGGCGGACGATATTTTCATCGCATCGCATGCAATACAGTGGCATACAAATCATGCAATGCGATTTTTCATTGTAAAGACCCGATTTTTAATTGTATAGTCACCCATGGGTGATTTCATACCCCCACTATCCAACTACGCATGAAGTTGATTTTATATAGTGTATAGAATACATCTAAAGTAATCCGTGTCCCCTCGTGGGGCTCGCTGCGCTCGCCACGCTTCGGGCTTGGTGGCTCGCTGCGCTTGCCACACTATATAACATCAACTCCATGCGTAGTTGGATAGTGGGGGTATGAAATCACCCATGGTTGACTATACAATTAAAAATCTGGTCTTTACAATGAAAAATTGCATCGCATCGCATTACATGCCTTAAGTTGTGGCATGCAATGAAAAAATCAGGCGCTCAGATAATACATAAGTACCAGAATCTGTACTGCACAAAGTTCAAAGAATAGTCCTTATTACGGAAAGGCAGCCTCTAATGCAGGGTGTTCCTCCTATATTTCCAGGGTATGCTTTAATGCATACATAAGTTAGTGTCACAGCACCATGGCCCTTATTCTGGTTGGTGCGGTCAGAGCCGCACACGGGGCTCCGACCGCACAAACCAAGGGCCGCCCACCCGACGGATCGCCACGGCCGTCCGTACACGGACGGCTGGCGATCCGCACAAAAATGGTGGAGGCTACGCCTCCACCATGGTGGGAGCTGCCCCCTGCCTTCGATGGTCGACGACCATCGAAGGCAGGCCCGCACGCCGCGGCAGCTCCCGCAAGCTCAGACCACACGGACAATCGTCCGTGTGGGAGCTTGAAAGGGGGCTGAAAGCTGACATCCGGCGACGTCAGCTTTCCGCCCCCATGTCATGGTAATGAGGGCGTCATGCCCTCATTACCATGCACACGCCCCGCGTTTGCATGGGAACGCCCATGAAACGCGGGGCGTACACATAGGGTAATGAGGGGCTGAAGCCCCTCACGCCCCTATACGCCCCCTTTGCGGCGGACGAAATCCGTCTGCGGCGAAGGGGGCTGCACATGCGCAGAATGACCTCTGCGCATGTGCAGTTTCAAAACATCGGCGGTACGGCCGCACGCGGGCCGTACCGCATAGATTAGAATAAGGGCCCATAAGAGAGTTTTTTAGAAGCGAACAATGACTGGCAATGGTTGTTCCTGCTACCCCTAAATTCAATATAATCTTCCTTCTGGTAATATCCCAGCATCCTCTGTGGCAGCAGCTCTTCCAGAATACAGCAACATGTTGCAACTCTTCAAAGTCTTTAGCAAGGTGAAAAAGACTTTGAAGAGTTGAAATGTGCTAGCTGTCCACTGTAATGTATGTAGAGGTGCAGGATTGTGGTCATCAGGTTGACCACTATTGGTAAACAGTCATTAGGTCAACACAAAAGTTTGCCATGTATTAGGTTGACACAAGCAATAGGTCGACATGGAAAAGGGTCGACATGAGTTTTTCATGAGTTTTTTTAACTGACTTTACTATCCCAGTGGGCATAGAGGGAGAATGAAATAGTGTGCCCTAATCATGGTGAGCACAGCAAGCCATGCAGGGGGTGTGGTATACTAAAACGGTATCCATTTTGACCTATGTTGACATAGACAACAAAAAAATCATGAATACCTAATTTCCCATGTCAACCTTTTTCACATTGACATTTTGCTTTTGTCAACCTGTCGACCAATGGTCAATCTAATGACTGTCGACCTAGACAGTGTTGACCTAATGAAAGATACCCGGGTTACGTGTGGCCCCTTTTGTGCAAGGCAGACTGCTACATACGTTACAGCAGGCAGTTATCTGCCCCCTCTTAGCTCCCCCTCCTCCCAAAGTGACTTTTGGGAGAATCTGTACTATTCCTTTCCCCGATAAGCCACACCCCTATTCCTGTTTCAAATGGGAGGGGGGGGGGGCACCAGTTCTCTTTCTGGCACAGGGAACCAAAATGTCTTGATGCAGCACCGAGGGCCTGATTCTTGTTCACTCGCAAAAGCAAATTCTCTCTCTAATGCAGTGGTTCCCAACCCTGGTCCTCAAGTACCCCCAACAGTGCACGTTTTCCAGGTCACCCGGCAGGTGCACTCGTTATTCAGGCACATTTGAAAAGATCCACAGGTGGAGCTAATTATAGCACTTGTGATTCCGTGTGGAGACCTGCAAAACATGCACTGTTGGGGGTACTTGAGGACCAGTGTTGGGAACCACTGGTCTAATGGACAAAACCATGTGCACTGCAGGGGGTGGGGGAGAGTTAGATTTGGGAGTTATTTGGTTTCTGTGCAGAGTAAATACCGGCTGCTTTATATTTACACTTCAATATAGATATTAGTTTGAAGAAAGGTTTCAATGTCAATAGCGGACAGCCTGTCGGGTGCCAGCTACAGCAGGCACAGAGGAGGCACTACAGCTGTGTGTCCTTGCAGAGCAGCCTGCGGCTCCTCCCTGCACCCACTCAGTGGAGGCTCCAAAAGCTGCCTGCCATCGCTGCTCTCCCTTCATCCTTGCTGCTGCTTCAGACAACACACGCAAAGCAGCAGCACAGAAGTGGGGTGCCGCTGGGTGAGAATGGGGGAGTGTTCCAGGTGTGGGTTGCCACTGGGTGAAAACAAGGGGGGGCGGACTTGAGTGAGGGTTGAGAACAGGGGGGGGGTACCAGATTAAAGCCTGCACTGGGTGCTGTAAAGTTTAGTTTTGACCCTGCACAGGTGCAGTTAAGTCCCTCATCCCCCACTATGTGCCCTGGCCGGCGGCGCCCAGGCCCCAGTGACTGTCCCAGGCAGTGGCCCCGCCTCCCAGGACTCCAGGATTCAGAGAAGCCAATGGCAGTCCTGAACCCTAACTGTGTGCCCTGGCCAGCGGCATCCAGGTCCCCAGACTCCAGGAGGCAGAGCAAGGCAGCAGCTCAGTGAAAAGGGACATTCAAAGTCATTTGATGCCCTCACTTGCACCCAGGCGGCCCCAGGAGCAGGCAGCTCTGCAAGTGGGAGTGGAGACTTGGTAGCATTCCATGAGACAAAGAAAAGGGCATGCTAATCGCACAAGACTCTGTATCACTGATGGACCCCCTAATGTTGAATTCAATGAGGTAATGGTATTGAAAGTGGGGGTGTGCGACCCGTGGACATAGACAATTTGAGAAAATACTTAAAGAGAGAAGGATGTCCACTTGTCTGGGAGCAGACATTAACCTTTAATTAAACCCATAGCAACGAGCATGTATGTAAGCAGCACTTATGTGGCATTAAATGTAATCGGCATTATGGCGTGTGGCATAATGTGTAATGGCCATTACGGTGTTTGGTATAACGTGTAGTGGGCATTAAAGGCTTTGGTATAATGTGTAATGGGCATTATGGCACATTGTAATGGGCATTACAGGCTTTGGTATAATGTGTAATGGGCATTACAGGGTTTGGTATAATGTGTAATGGGCATTATGGCACATGGTGTAATATGTAATGGGTGTGTGACGTGTAATAGGCATTACAGTGTAAATTTTTGGTGTGCGCCGAAAGCGCGCACTCTTCCTGTTTTTAGTTTGCCTTGCTCCTACTCTTTTATCCTGGCTCCTACGTTAACATAAAATTTGTTGAGCCCTGGCATAACGTGTAATGAGCATCACGTTATATAGCGTAACATGTAATGGGCATCACAGTGTGTGGCGTAACGTGTAATGGGCATCACAGTGTGTGGCGTAGCATGTAATGTGCATCACCGAGTGTGGTGTAACATGTAATGGGCATCTCGTTGTGTAATGGGCATTATGGTGTACTGCCAGAGTAAAAAGTGTGCAATAAGCCTGTGAAACTTTCACAGGCCTGCAATTATCTGCAAATCCATTTACAATCATTTACCCCCAAATGATTTTCCTAGTGTGTGCAGTTTGTGTGTAGCCCAGGACTTACTCTGATTCTGCAATAGAAACAGGAATGGAGCCAAAGCTGACGTCACTGTCTATAACTGTTACTTATGGGCCAGCGCTCTGGACTTGCCCGCCCCCCCCCCCCCCCCCCCCAGGCTAAAAGTTGCCAGCCCCTGGAGCCCCTCCTTCAATCCGGTGAATATACACTGTGCGCATGTGCACAGCATCTATTTCCACAGCAGAGAGGATGGGGGCTGGCCAGCAGCATACAGAGCCGCTGGTCAGGCAGGCCCCCCAGAGCGGCGAAACCGGGGTGTGGCCTCGCAAGAATGACACAAATTATTTTAGGTCACACCCCCTTACAAGCAAGCCACACCCTCTATTATCAGTCGCGCGTGGCTGTCCCTCTGTTGTGGTGACAAAAAGTTGGGAGGTATGGAGAATTTGATTTTGTGAGTGAACCAGAATCAGGCCCTGAGTGCCAATAAGGAAAAGGTCATTATTATGGGGGAACTTTGCTTAGGAAAACCAATGGGACTTATTTTTATGATATACTGTATGTGGATGATGGGTCCCTCATGTCCTCCGCAGCGAGAGTGTTAATTAAACCATATCACTGACTGAGGTTCATTTATTAACAAATGTAACTGCAGTAAATGTAAGACTGATTGGGAGCCAAAAAAGAATACATTATAATGAGCAGTAGACACAAATACAGTATTTTCAACCACCTGTAAGAAAAGTGAATATTTATTATTATTTTATTATTATATTTATTATTATTGTCTACCATTTTCACTTTGTATGGTACATGTCACATTGATTGGCCCTCCAGCTCCCTCTGCTGGTTAATATCAATACAGTTATGCACACATTCATTTACAGGGGATCTGGACTTTGGGACGACATGCATTAGGTCAGTATATACAGTAGGTCGACACAAGCAAAAGATCAACACCTTAATGGTAATTACATGAGTTTTCACAATTTTTCATATTTTTTTTTAACTTTTTCATACTTTACCAATTATGTGGACTAGTGATTGGGAACGGTATAGTGTAGCGAGGCACCTGGTACAAGCATGGTGGGTGAAGCGATACACTAAATAGTTGTCCATGTGCTGAAATTATCAAATTGACACAAAAAAAAACTTCAATACCAAATTTACAGTTCAAAAAGAATTAGGCTGTATGCATGCAGAAGTGAGCAGAGATGGAGACGGTGCCACAAACATCATTCAGAAGCAGATATAATTGGACAAGGACAGCAGAAGTTGAACCTACTCATTTTTAATATGCAATCATGTCTGGATGATATTATTTTCTTCCAATCATCTGTTACAAACAGAAATAGTGTGGGAAATTCAGAGTAGTAAGTAAAAGCACAGGCAGCAGCATCTTTTGCTAGTCCCCTATCTGTGACTATACACAAACTCCTTCCCTTGTGTACATCAATGCAGTGAAATATGCAAGAAATGTGCACTTACACACCACCATCACCCGCACCATGGAACCTTACAGCAGCACTATGACAGGGCTAGTTTCTCCATCTGACCACAGTCTCCTATGACTGTAGCTGTTGTCTCTGTACACAGCCCATAACACGCCCGCTGAATGGACATTTTTTCTTTGATTTCTAGCTCATCCCAGGATTGCACATCACTCCCAAGCTCACTTTATACTTTATCAGGGTCATTTGTGAATCTCTGAGAAAAATAAAAATACACACTGGAGCAGTGGTAGATTGCATATTGGAGATTTATGTCGACATTGAAAAGGTCGACATGCATTAGGTCGACAACTCAAGGTCCACAGGCCTTAGGTCGACACATGAAAAAGGTTGACATGGCTTTAGGTCAACAAGGTCATTAGGTCAACAGTCGACTTCCCAATGACTGTCGACATAGGGAAGGTTGACATGGGTTTTTCACCTTCTTTCCTGAGCCGACGTGCTGACGGGCGGTATTTCATGCCCTATTATCCACTAGGGCGTGGAAGGAGAATATAGTAGCATGCCGAGCACAGCAAGCCATGCGAGGGGACGCGGTGCACGATACGATGTCCATGTCGACTGTTTCGACATTCGGGACAAAAAAATGAAAACCTATGTTGACCTTTTGACTGTCGACCTTCTCAAAGTCAACCAAATGCTTGTGTCGACCTAATGCCCCTGTCGACCTTTTGTCATGTGTTGACCTAAGGCCTGTCACCTTTCAATAGTCAACCTAATGCATGTCGACTTTCCTGTTGTCCACCTAATGGTCCACACCCATATTGGCATGGTTAGCACCCTGCACTTGGACATTTCCTTTGTCCCAGCCTTTAGTCCTGTATGGCTGATATGTTGGGTGCTTTTATTTTGATTTTATTGATAACGTTGGAACATAGTACCCAGCACTGTACTTTCAGAAAAATGTGATAAAACAAAAAAGGAAACTAGGTATTGACACTGAATTTGATCACTACTGATTATGGCATTGTTACATTACATCAATGGCAAAAAAAAAACTATCAATGGGCATCACGACCAGGGCCACCACTAGGAATCGCAGGGCCCGGGACTCTCCTTCAGTCCGGGCCCCCCCAGTACCATTACACCCCCCCCAGTACCATTACGGCCACCCCCCTCCGAGTACCATTACTTACCTAGCTGCGGTGGCGGCACATCTCCTCAGGAGCGCACACTGCGCAGGTTGCACTGTGTATTGTTCGTGCCTGGCTGGGGGGTTGCCGGGTGGGTGAGCCGATGTGCAGGTGCGGGGGGTGGGGGCATGGCACCGTGCCGCTGTGGGCAGCTGCCCAGGCCCCTCCAAAGGACAGCTGTACCCACAGCACCCCCCCTGTCGGCGGCCCTGATCACGACTATTTGTCACAAGAATGCAGTGGAAGTGGGAGGGGCCAAGTGGTACTATGGGATGGAGCTAACCACTGGGTGGCAAAAATAAACGGTACTTATCCGGGCGCCCAATTTTTTCATCGCACGTTAAAAAATTGTATCGCATGCGATTCGACGCAATTGGACTCGATTTTTAATCGCACAGGCACCCAGATGCCTGATTCTTATGTTAATTGCCCCCCCCCCAGACCCGATTTTTGATTGTACACCCACCCTGATGGGTGATTACTATGTTTTTTGTTTTTTTTTTCAATATATATTTTATTGAAGCTTCAATAATTAGACAATATACAATGAAACTGTGTACACATATAATGCATAAGAGTGGTCCAACAATAAATTGTACATGTATGTCTTGTGGCGGTCTGAAACAATGAGAAGCTTCAAGTAACTTTTTCTAAACTTAATATAACCGTTCGAATCGTGAGGGCACTCCACACACGCTTAGTGATGATCTATCTTGTAAGAAGAAAGCTGTGCGGTTCACAGCGGATTTAGATTATGCGTATATATATTGTACAACCTTATAACAATAATTTGTCATATTCTGTGTTTCACCTAGAAAGATGTGTGTGTGTAGTCAAACTGGCTTTTGTCCAAAACGGAGGACAAAACAATATAGGGTGATTACTATGTTAAATGGCCCCCCATTGTTAACGCCACCCCAGTATCAATGCAAACCAGAAGCGTGGCGAGCGCAGCGAGCCCGAGAGGGGCGGCGGTACGCGTCCTCCGACATTTTCATAACCCCACTATCCACGTCGGCGTGAAGTTGATACTGGGGTGGCGTTAACAAGGAGGGGGGGGGGCATTTCAAATAGTAATCACCCATCAGGGTGGGTGTACAATTAAAAATCGGGTATGGGGGTGCATTTAACATTGTAATCAGGCATCAGGGTGCCTGTACAATGTATTATCGGGTCGCATCACATCGCATGCCACTAGTTAAGACATGCGATGCGACACGATATTAAAATTGTACACTCCTCCCGGGAAAGACTCAAAATCGGGTACAATTGCATCACATACCTTAAGTATTGGCATGCGATGCGATGTATCGGGCGCCCGGATAATACACAAGTACCAAATAAACAATAAAAAAAACCATTGGGGTCTGTGTACTAAGGGCCTATTTCAGACCTGATCACTAAACCCGAGACTGTTCCATGAAAATCAGGACAGTGGGAGGTTTGGCATTGTAAATGTGTTTAGTTTAGCAATAAATAATAAAATACATAAGCATTTTCAAGTGCAACTATTATAGTACAAACCTGGATCACATGATTTTGGAAAGGTGATTTTGTAACTAAACAATAACCACATAGTATATATTTGTGGAGTATATAGAAATGTATACATTTGCTTGTCATTCACTTTCTTGCTGTTTCAAGAAAAAAAACACTTTTTTTGCCATTTTGGTGAAACTTGGGGGGACTTTTAAGAAAGAGCAGAAACACTGAGGGGTCGTTTTGCTAAGAAATGCAATTTTAAAACTGTTGGTTAAAGCCACTGATGATTGAAGCTTTAATAGCCCATTCCTTAGTTAATCTACCTTTAATAGTATTTTATGAAAATGCAATGTCTAATAAAAAGAAAGGTTTCATTTTCATGGTTACTGCATTAGAATAATATTCATTTTGGAATGGGAGTGAAACCCCTCAGTGGTGAAAGGGTTAAAAGATCATTTTCTGATATAAACCTTGGTTTCACAGTATATACTGAAAGTCCCTTATAATCAGTGACTAAAGTGTTTAGAGATGCAACAAGAATGTAACAAAAAGTGAATAGTCAGATTATTTTAAATATGTATAAAATGTTTATAAAGAAATACAGAAAACAAAAACATTAATGTTCTGCTAATGTGAAATAAAACCAAAAAATAATTTACACTTTGGTTCAAATACTAATACATATGTAACAGTCAATTGACTAAGATGAGAGATCTATTGCCCATAGCAACCAATCAGATTCTACTTTTAATTTATTTAGCACCTTCTAGAAGATAATAGATAGAATCTAATTGGTTGCTATGGGCAACATCCCATCTTCAATAGAACTACCATCTTAGTAAATTTACTCCATTGAGGGGTCTATGCAATGGGGTAACTAGATATTTGTAGGGCTTCAGTATGATTTCCCGTCAAAATACAGATGTAAAAATATCGGCAAGCATTGACAGGTCAAAATACCAACATGTTCAAAAGGCCAACATTCATTATGCCGACATGGTGAATATGCTGACATGGTCAAAATGGCATCATTTAGACTGAAGACATGTAAAAAAAAAAAGTTGACATTTTTTATGTTTTTTTTTTAATGTCTATGTCGACATAGTTTGACATGGACACCGTGTAAGTGTACCGCCTCCCCTCGCACATGTCGGTATTTTCACTGTCTAACAATGGTTGTTGGTATTTTGACCGTTGGTATTTTAGATGTTAGTAAACTGACTGCATCCTATTTGTAGGCTCTGTAGCAAAAATTTGTAAGGGCCCCAATGTATTATCAAATGGTGTAAAATGTATATAGCACAAAAGTGGGCCCCTTTCAGCTGTGGGCCCCATAGCAGCTGCACTCCCTGCACCTATGGCAGTCAAGCCTTTGATAAAGTGTAGAGAGATAAAGTAGCAACCAACCAGCCTAACTCATTTTTAAAACCCAGCCTCTAGCATGGCAGTTAGGAGCTGATTGGTTGGTACTTTATCTCAGTCCACTTTATCTCCCTCCAATAAATGGGGGTTATTCAGACTTGATCACTTTCTGCTAAGAGTCCTTTGATCAAGTAGTCGCCGCCCAGATGGAGTGAAATCTCACCATGTGCAAGCCTGCGAATTGATGTACACGGCTTGTGAATGGCGTGCAGTAAATCCATACCAAGCCACTCACCACTGAATGATTTTCCCGCTGTGTGCTGTCTGTGTGTAGCAAAGGACTTACTCGGTGGCTGCGATAGAAACAGGCTGATCGGGGCCAGAGCAGATGTCATACAACTTCCCTTAAAATGGCTGACAATACTCCCAGAAAATGGTCAGTTACCACCCACAAACAACAGCTTCCTGTCAATTAACTTGTAGCAGGATTTTATTGCAGGATAGCCTTGCGCATGCGTACTACGAGCCATAGCCATAGCACAGAGGGTTCTGTGGTTGATGTAATTTGTACAAGGACGGTCAGCTCTGCTGTTGCCTCATCACACCTGTGTTTGGCACCCGGCAGCATGTAAAACCTCTGCACAGCCACACAGAGCGTCCTAAGGATGCTCCCGGTATCAAGCTTTATCCTGTTCCGTGCAGCCATGCCTGTTCTTCATGGTGCCTTATATTTGGTGTCATAGCTAAAGTGGCCAATTCCAGGATCATCCAGGATTTGGCCCCAAAATGTTCGGGATTAATTTCGGGCAGCGTCTGAGCACCCGTTCAGACGCTGCCCATCTATTCCCAACCCGGAGTGCAGCCTGCGCATCGTGATTCGGTCATAGGTCACGCTGGCTGCAGTGCTGCACCACTAGCGACAGAACCTGCTCGTTGCTGGGCCTCCCCTAGCCGCAAACATCATACCCACCTCCTTCCTCCACACCACCTGCCCCCCCCCCTTCCCGGGATTGGAAAAATGCCCCGGGATTGGCATCCCTAGTCATAGCCGACTCATGGCAGATTTTTGTCCTGGTACAGCACTAGTTTGCATAGTGGGCCTGATGATGATTTGTATGGAATTGTACAGCTGCAGGGAAGCCACTGTGCAATTCCTTACAAATAAAATGCAATGGCAGCAGGAGGCATGTGAAAGAGATAGACGCCTACTGCTTGCACCTGTGATATCACAGTGCTGTTTCTGAGGATGCAGCATCTGACCACCTTTGCGACCATCAGTTCTGACTCACAGGGACTAGTAAAAACCGAGACACAGCTGATGGTCGCAAAGGTGTCCTGCCCAGGCGGAGTCTTGTCAGGGTGTCTTGTTGGTGGGTGTCCACGTGATAGCTTTCACCAGGTACATGGGGAAGGGGAGATTACAGCCTCCCCGCATGGTCCGAACCGTTTCAGTTTTCATTACACCACTGGACCTTGCAAGGAGGCTGTATTCCCTTCCCTACCCTACCCCCCCCCCCCCCCAGGAGCCTGTCCGGTCCGGCATTCCGGGGTACTGTCCAGTCCAGTTTTTACCCATACCCTGACTCACAATGGTAGCAGAACGTGGTCAGACTGGTCATAGTATCCACCATTATCACCCACAAATGCTCCCTGTGACAAGACTACCGAGGCACATGTGCAGTGGCAGAAATCTGCTCCTCTGCATACAAATTTGCCTTTAGGTCCAACTCGGAACCAAGCCCTCTGTGGAACAATAAATAAAATAAATAGTAATAATAGTAACAAATAAATAGTAATAAGCTCTAATCATTTCTTAGTAATAAAAAGTGCAATTTGTTTCAGTGCATGCAAGAGTGAGTGAGAATCTTTAATCAAAATATCATATTTAAACATATGTACAAAAGCCCTGCAGCTAACAGAAGCCCCCAAAGAGCTAGAACAAGATACAGAAAAGCAACCAATAACACTTGAGTTTCCATCAGCGTAGTAAGAACATCAGTTGTCATGGGTTACAGCACATAGCTGTTACTTGCACAGTGTTGCTAAATAAAGCAAGTAGAGTCTGACATATTTTTATGCAGAAAAGTAACTAAGATACGGGCCAGATTCTCTAAGCTTCAAAAGAGATAAAATGGAGAGTGATAAACAGCCAGCCAATCAGCTCCTGCCTGACATGTCACAGACTGTGTTTGAAAAATGTCAGACAGGAGCTGATTGGCTGGCTGTTTATCACTCTCCATTTTATCTCTTTTGAAGCTTAGAGTGCCGTGACCAGTGCTCTTACATTTCTGTAACTTCTAAAGGGTTAACAGCTCCCTTACAACTAAACAGCTCTCCAGAGCATCTCACCCTCTTCTGCCCCCTCCTGCGTCTGTCTCCTCCCATCCTGCAGCTGATTGGTGACAAGTTTCTATATTTGGTCCCTATTACTACAAGTTGCCCAAACAGCTGGATGCTGAATGACAGGAAGAACAGTGACAAAGGGAGATATAGACAGAGAGCATACTGAGATAGATAGATAGATAGATAGATAGATAGATAGATAGATAGATAGATAGATAGATAGATAGATAGATACCGTCTCTTGTGGAGTATACTGTGCAGTATCCCAGGACACTACACATTTTGTGTGCCCACTTTTGTCCACAGGAGGTGCCTAGCTGGAATGCATAGATCTGAGTCAAGTTACTGCAGAGAGGAGACTACTCTGGGCCAAGGTGGTGGCAGTTCATGGGTCCCTCCTCCAGCTGCTGCTTCTGAGTCCAGCCAGAACTCCAACTCTCCTGCTCCAGACAGTCCTGCTCCAAGCCCACAGTCTGGTTATGGCTACAGCCCTTCTGAGGAGAAGCCTGGCGACCCCCGGATCAGGCGCCCCATGAATGCTTTTATGGTGTGGGCCAAGGATGAAAGGAAGAGATTGGCACAGCAGAACCCAGACCTGCACAATGCTGTACTAAGCAAGATGCTGGGTGAGACAGCGTTCCATGAATGGGAAGGGGAGGATGGCTGGCATGCAGGGGGTATTGCAGGCTGGTATGGCATGTGTAAGGACAAGGGTAAATCCACATGGGTGTTGTTGTATAAATATGCAGATTACAGATATATTAGTGTGGCAGTGGCAAAGTACATGAAGGCTGGTATATGTACATGACAGTAGCAGAATGTTCTTGGATTTTTATTGGAATTAGGTGAATACATTTATGTATATATACATTTTTATATATATATATATATATATATATATATATATATATATATATATATATATATGGAAATCATGGATATGGGATGATCACTGAGCACCTTTCAAACATTAAAGTCAATTAGAATTTACAGGTAAGGGTAAGTTCTTGATATTAGTTACCCTGGACGTACTGCATCCTTTCATCTGTATTTGATTTAAGGCTGTTTTATTTATAACATATTCAGGAATGAATAAAGTATCCTCAAAGCAAATCTGGTGTAAAATGACTTTTTAAAACATTGCAGTTTTTCATATATATGAGACTGTCATTTTTAAACACTGGGGTAGATGTATTAAACCTTAAAAAGAGATAAACGTGAGGTTAATAAATGCCCAGTCAATCAACTCCCAACTGCCCTAGTATATGCTGTGTTTGAATAAAAATGACAGTTAGGTGCTGATTAGCTGGACTTTTATCACTCTTTATCACCCTCGCGTTTATCTCTTTTAAAGGCTTAATACATCTGCCCGCAACAGTCTGTAAAATAGCAGTTAGTAGCTGATTTTCTAGTACTTTATCTCTCAACTTTATCTCTCTCCAATGCTTAGTCCATCTGCCCCATAATATTAAATAAAGCTGGTAGGTGCAGCTACTGAAAATGATTAATTCTTCAAACTAGAAATGAAACAAAAAGTACAGTCACCATACAGCAAGCTCTCACCCACAATGAGAGATCTGTCTAAAGCTGTGTACACAGAGGGGCGATAGGGGCGGAAATCGCTGGGAATATGGTCGCTGAGCGACCATATTGCCAGTGATTGGAGTATGCACCAGCGATAAATCACCAGGTGCGCGCTCCCATTTTCAGCCCCTGAATGGTCGCTGGTCGGAGGAGCTTGCTCCTCCAGCCAGTGACTTCCCCTGCCTCTTCTCTCGGCAGTGTGACATTTTCATCTGCGACCATCTCTGGTTGCAGATGAAAACGGGACACTGAGCAATATGATTGCTGAGCAATATATTGGTAGCGATCATATTGCCCCGTGTGTACGCACCTTTATTGCTTCATTTTCAATTGCAATAACCAGAATTAGATGTCAATAATCAAGTTTGTCTTTAAATGTTGGAAGGTGATTGCAGTTGGAAACACAAAGCATGATAGCAAACCATGTATTACTGTACACCTCTTGTATTGAAAATATAATTAAGGATGTAATAATTGGACATGTGTTAGCACATGGCTGTCTGTATTCTGGAGAGTAACTAATAATAAGTATTTCACTTAGTTTTGTTACTAATGTGTATTTAATACATATTTCTAAACAAATACATGTAATTGTAGTTAGCAGGGCAATATGCTTATTCTACAATTACTAAAGTAGTGCAAATTGGCCAATGGTTCTCCTTTAAGTGGCTTTTCACTTTAGATATAAATTTGCCCTAAACCCTCCATGTTCACATCCATAGTTTTAGAACCCCCACAATTATCTGTATTCAAGCAGGGTCTCACAAAGCCAGAACCTTTAAAGATTACCTTTGGCGCTACTGGTTGCCAACTGTAATCAGCAATATCAGACATAATGGGGGAAATTTAATAGGATGAGAGAATCAGAAAGTGAGAGGTTTGGTTAGAAATCTCCAGGTTTTTTTAAAGCGGCAATCATTTACATTTCAAACTCAAACTGGTTTTGCAGTGTAAATGATTGCCGCTGTAAAAAAACTGGATATTTCTTACCAAATCTCTCACTTTCTGATTCTCTCATCCTATTAAATTTCACCAAGGAGTTAATTAAAGGATTTATCGCCAGGGCACACTCCCATCACTGGCAATATGGTCGCCAGCGACCATATTTCCAGCAATTTCAGCCCCTATCGCCCCCGTGTGTACACAGCTTAAGTTTCAGCATGCCAGCTACAACTACGTAATGGGTTCAAATTAATTCATTATTTAATTCAGTACAGAGATTACTCCAATTGAATAAAGTGAAGGCGGGGGGGGGGGGGGGGGGGGATTTAATAGGATGAGAGTTTCAGAAAGTGAGAGATTTGGTAAGAAATCTCCAGTGTTTTTTAAAGCAGCAATCATTTACGCTGCAAAATTAAACTGGTTTTGCCGTGTAAATGATTGCCGCTTTAAAAAAACCTGGAGATTTCTTACCAAATCTCTCAACCTATTACATTTCACCCTGAGGACTTTGTTTAATGGGTGAAATTAATTGTGTTTGAAGATATACATGCAGGTGTACTGAAACAAAAAGGTTGACAAAACCTTCTAATTAACTGTAGATAACTAGATATAAGCATGCATAGCATGGGCAGTGGTAATTGTTTATGTAACATTACTACCACATAATTCACATAGATGATATCAAAGTTATTTACTTCTTGTGGTATTCTACTGCAACAATACTGATGTTGCTGCTGCTATGGTAAAGTGAATAAGGAATATATAATGTAATTGCTGTATTCTTTAGCAACAAACCAAATATGTATACACTTGATCATAACAGCTTATATTTGATTGGTTGCTGGGGATTACAGGAAGTGTTATTTAAGCATTTAAATGTCATTAATATAATTATACAGTTATGTGAAAGCATCAGACATGCTGTATTCTATATCACCACATCGGGATCCAGTTGATAGGTCGACATCCACTAGGTCGAAATTGACAAAAGGTCTACATGCATTATGTTGACAAAGTGTCAACACAAACAAAAGGGTCAAAACAAGAAATAGTTGACATGAGTTTTCCATATTATTTTTTGGTGGACTTTTTACTTCTTCAACATCCACGAGGACTCTGATTGGGAGTCAAGCACAATAAACGTGAAAAACTCATGTTCATGTGTCGACCGATCCATGTTGACCTTATGCGTGTCAACCTACTGAATGTTGACCTTGTTGAACTTTTGGTGTAGACCTAGACACTTTCTATCTTTTGATCCACACCCTCAGCGCACACACGGAGACAGATATAGATAACAACATTCCGTAATGAATCAATCCCCTCTACACACAGGGACACTACTTGCTTGTCTTGCTATATTTACCAACTGCAATCAGCTGGCAATAGGCTTCATTACTGGATGATTATTACATATATCCAGGCTTATTGTTGAATTTAGATAGAAAGCAGAAGTCTTTTATTATCACACTGTGATGAATCTGGTTGGTTGGAAGGAAGGAAACAAGCTGGCAGACATTTTACATGAATGCAAATGGTTCCATGCGATGGTATTAGAAATTTGGGGAAGATGTAAAAAGCTTGGTAAAGTAATAAAGTGGTGGTATAGCAGTGATAAAGTGGTGATAATCAACCAACCAATCAGCTGTGTTTGAAAAATGAGTTAGACTTGATTGGCCGGTGCATTATCAACTTCTACTTTATCACAGCTTTATCACTTTACCAGGCTTAACATTGTAACCAATCTTATCCTATCTTCAGTAAGAAGTAACACTGGGGCAGATGTATTAAGCCTTAACAAGAGATAAATGCAAGGATGATAAAGAGAGATAAACATCCAGCCAATCACCTGCTAACTGTCATATTACAGGCTGTGTTTGAAAAAAGTCAGTAAGGAGCTGATTGGCTGGAAGTTTATCTCTCTTTATCACCCTTGCATTTATCTCTTGTTAAGGCTTAATACATTTGCCCCAGTGTTACTGGGACTAACAACCTCCATTCTAGGTAAAGTATTTATATTTGCTTGATTACAGTACTGCTAGATTATCATCAGACCTTCATTATTCTTCTGGGGCAGTTGTGTTTTTGCCTGGAAAGACACAGCCATAAGGTGGCCAAATACAGCACCTTTTTGAAATCTGTAAATAAATAAAATGTTAAACTTTTTTTATAGGACACCAACATACGACATAACATTTTTGTGAACAATAATAAAGCAAGACTGAAGAGGGAATTGAATTGCTGGCAAAATATCTGTGCCTAGTTGAATCAGTACGGCAGTGGCTGCAATTTATGGCAGCGAGATTTTGCACATGGCGTAGTTGCCAGCATTTAAATACTGCGGCAATAGCATTTGGCAACCTTTGCCCAGAATTGAATTCCCTCCTGAGTATTTTCAAATAGACTAAGGAAAATAGGCCTTCTCACAAGGTTATTTTAGGACACTTTATCATAGGAGACATTTTTTAATTGTTATAACAAATAGTGAGGGTATGTTCACACAAATGTGGGCAATGCAGAGCATGTCTTGAGCTAGTTTGGAGGCCTGTCCTTTATTCTTAGTATAGGGTTATGTATTTGCACACTGTTGGTGTAAACACAGATGCGTAAAAATCTGCAGAGGGGCTAACATATGCATTTTTTCATGTTGCGTCTTCTGAACAATATATGCCAAATGTTTAGGTCTATTGTTTCCATTAAAGTGAGTTATAATTTATAGTTTACTTATTTGACAATTCGTATTGTATTCATAGAAGTCAAGCTGTATCTTCTATTTGTACCATATAATATGTAATATGTATTAAATATGTAACAAATAAAAGAAATAAAAAAAAAAATTGTCTAGTACTGTGAATATAATTATTCCTCAGGTATCATGCCGAAATACAGGTGATGACTTGTTTACATTTCTCTTACTTGAGAAAGTTCTTGACATTAATCTCAATTTCAACAGGTCAGTCCTGGAAGAGCCTATCGGCCATGGAGAAACGTCCTTTTGTAGAGGAGGCAGAACGCCTACGGGTTCAGCACCTCCATGATCATCCCAATTATAAGTACCGCCCGCGTAGGAAGAAGCAGGCCAAGAAGATGAAGAGAGTGGAGTCAGCCTCACTACTTAGGAATGAAGGATATTCCGGGGGACATCATGCTACAAATCTCACCCATTTCCGAGAACTACAGCCATTGGCATCCAGTGAGCTTGAGAGTTTTGGGCTCCCCACCCCAGAAATGTCTCCCTTGGATGTTCTGGAGCAGAGCGAGCCGGCCTTCTTCCCTCCTCAGATGCAAGAGGATTCAGATTCTATACCCTTTAGATCATACCAACATGGCATCGACTATAGGCAGGAGAAGGCATTAAGAGAGTTTTCCATCTCCTACTCACCCTCACCAGCTCACATGAGTAACATCCTTAGGACTCCTCCATCCTCTGCTTTCTACTACAATCCTCAGGGTGGACCACCAATATGCACCCCATTGGGCCAGCTCTCACCACCTCCTGAAACTCCTCATCTGGATCCAATAGAGCAACTAAACCCATCCGAGCTTTGGGGAGATGTTGACCGCAATGAGTTTGATCAATATTTGAATATGAGCAGGACTCAGGTGTCCATCCCTGGGTATCACTTGCCAATGTCCAAGCTGGCTTCCGCTAGGACTATGCCCTGTGAGGAGAGCAGCCTGATCTCTGCTCTCTCTGATGCCAGCACCGCTATGTACTATAGTCCTTGCATTACCGGCTGACGGTCTTCAGTGAAGGCAAGCTGCTGGTGTCTATGGTGGCAGATGGACATCAGCATGAGGCATGCCCAGATGTAGCCCGGTCTACAACTGGGAACAAGTGCAGATCACCCCAGTGATGCAGTAATGTGTAACGGGTTCAGAGGAGGTCACACGGGATGTATCACCAACACTCTCATGCAAGATACAGGGCTGCAGACTATGGAAAAATGGATGTCCACCTTTAGAAAATTGCCTTGTACATACTCTCCTGCAACACTTATATATAAATATATTGTTAAACTTCAGTGTGTGTTTTTCAGCTTTGTGTGTAGATAACTAGGCATTGCTTTTATTGCTTTCCTATACTAGTGGTTCTCAATCTCGGTCCTCAAGGACCACCAACAGTGCACGTTTTCCAGGTCTCCACACAGAATCACAGGTGAATTAATTAGCTCCACCTGTGATCTTTTAAAATGTGTCAGTGAGCAATGAGTGCACCTGTGCCGAGTAACCTGGAAAACATGCACTGTTGGGGGCTCTTGAGGACCAAAGTTGAGAACCACTGTTCTATATGACACAGCTTTTCTCTGCATTTTAACTAGAGAGTAGCATTGTGTTGTATCTGAGAGCAATTACAAAAAAAAATAGCTCTGATTAATATAAAAGCAGAGTAAAATCAACACAAGAAGCTAATAATAGAAAGCAGTGTTGCACAGGCGTGTGTACAAGCAAATAAATGAATGACATTAAGGTGGAATGTTCACAGTTAGGTTTTCACATTTTGTGTATAAAGAATCGTGCAGTTCCGCATTACGCTATGATTAAAAATGACAGCTATTATGCCAAGAATACTCATGCAAGAGCACATGACGTGTACGGGCATTTGCCTATTCCGATCAACACAATAGGAGACGACACAAGAATGAACTTTTTCACTAGTTCCTAGTGAATTTGCGGATGTATAGTGGGTCAACGTACACAATGGATGTGTGTAGGTGATGGATATACTAGGATGAGCAGGATGGAACAGGTGTGAACAAGATGAAGTACTGCTAGGTTGTAATACTGACTGTCTGCTTGCATTACCTTCTTATAATAATACAGCCACATGTAGCTTCTCAGTCCCTGAAAAATCCTGGTGTCCAGTCCTGTATTATGAGTCAGGGCTGTGATATAAAGTGACACATGGACTAGTCTCTGAGCCCACAGTTCACATACCGAGAGCAGCAGGTCCATTTAACCCCCTCGCTGCTGGAATTCTGGGTAGCATTTTGCACTGGCCTTTTCCGGTTTCCGGGGTTAAACCAATATTTTATTCAATGTTTTTTATGTGTCTGTTTTTTTTACATTTGTATACCATGTAAAACTTGACAGCTGTTTTTCTAATGCACAATTTCTATGGAAACAAACCTTGGATTAGGGAATCATTATGAGGATTTGACTGGCTGACCATCTTTATAATATGTCTGTACTAAACACAAACCAGTGACACATGACCAATTTGTCACCCATGCATATTTCAGTGACACAAACACACAGGCTCTATACAACTGGCATCTGACAAATGAGATCTGCACAGGCTTTCGCTCACAACTAAGGCTACTGTAATATGAAACGTCTGTGTACATCTGTCACATGCAAACTCTCATAGACTGACACATATATAACCACTGATAAATAAAGCATATACAGAAACACATATAAACATGTGCACTGCTATTTGTGTACAATTTACCTCACACACCTACGGTTATTTACTTATGTGGCATTTATGTGCCCTAAACCATAGCTACCAACCAATCAGACATTCATTTTTACTGATTACACTAGGCAGGTGAAAGCTGCTGATTGGCTGGGTGCTATGATTTGTACTGAAATGCGCTGTTAGTAAGTATCCTTTGTTAAGAACTTATAAATTATCCTATAACCAACACCACAGTGTTTCTTGTCTCTGTAAAGCAGGGATGGGGAACCTTCACCTCCAGCTGTTGTTGAACTACATATCCCAGCATGCCCTGCAACAGTTTTAGCATGGCCAAATAGCAAAACTGTAGCAGGTCATCCTGGGATGTCTAGTTCAACAACAGCTGGAGGGCCGAAGGTTCCGCATCCCTGCTGTAAAGCGTGTCTCCAGGTTCATGTACAGTGGCAGTCTAATCCTCAGATAAAGAAAATAAACTATATGAAGGGGTTTAAAACGCTTTATATGTTGTTCTTTCTCTATATATATATCTACAGTCTTTGCATTGTTTGGCTCATTGTAACTATACAAAGCCATACATCTGCAACACAAATGCTCTGTTGTTTCATGAAGCACCTACTTTACACTGCGGGGGGGTCTAACAGGTAAGCAATTAAATACGGGACACAATTGCTGTATTAGCACATCCTCTGTTGTTGTCTCACCGACCATCAGCACTTCCTTTCAGAGTCTGGCATCAGAACCTCTTTCCTCTATCATCAGGAACTGTGTGTTTGTTTGACACCACTAATGTCTCTCTCGCCTGCCGACACAGCTGTCTCTGACACCCCTCTCAGCACCCTGATTTTAACAACAGTACCATTATCGCTCTCTGATATCAGTTACCTCCTCAAACCCATATCTCCCTTTTATCTTCAAAATGGGACAATCACGCAGCGGAGTGCCCAAAAAGGAGGCGTGGACTATGAAAGGGGGCGTGGCCACACAGGATAATGCATCCTCGTGCCACTTCCTGTTTTCCGCCCTTGTGCAATGCTGAATAGACACTGTGCCGTCTATTCCTTCAGGCTGGGGGGACTTACTTCCAACTGCCTTCCCCTACCGTGGGACACTGGCGGCCCCGGGCGGAACCACCCCAAAATACCGGGACGGTTCCGGAAAAAATGGGACAGTTGGGACTAGGTATGTCAAACCTAGAGGGGCAAACACACGGAGCAATTTTGTGCTCTTTTCTAAGCAATATGACTAGATGGCTTAGAAAGTGAGCACAGATCTCTCTGCGTGTATACCCTGAGCGATTACGATGCGCGGTCCCACACATCACTATCACCTGCTATCTAAGTTGGTGCATGCAGTCAAAATCTAGTCAAATTGCTTTGCAAGTGGCTGCAGATCTCTCTGTGTGTACAGAATGAGTGACAGTGATCGCAATCTCTCATTCTGAACAACTACTCTGCCTTTTTTTGCTTAAGCAAAATTGCTTAGCACAAATCTCTGCATGTGTATGCAGGGCCGGTGTAAGGCTTCTCAGCACCCTAGGCAAAACTTCAACCTACTGCCACCAATATCCACTTTTGAACCCCTTAAGGCATATTTTCCTAATATTCCAGAATGGCAGGGAGGCTCCCAAAAATCATGTGGCCTTCCCAGCCCCCCAGAAAAGTGGGCAAGTACCCTACTTTCACCGGAGGCCTTCCTTTGCCACCCCCAACAGAGTACAAGTAGTATGGGGCAGAAAAATAGGAAAATTATGCCTCAAGAGAAAGTATGGAAGTGAAGTCTTACAAGTTCCACAGCAGCCACCTGCATTAAGTATAAAAAGGATCTTCATGGACATGCTTGATTTTTTGATTTGCAGAATTGGTGGCGCCCCCCCCCCCCCCCCCCAGGTCCTGGCGCCCTAGGCAGCTGCCTAATGGTAGAGCCGGCCCTGTGTGTATGTGCTCCCCATGGGCGATCTGGACAAAGGGAAATCCTCTATCTTAAATAGCTTAGCAAAATCAATTAGCACACATCTCTACATGTGTATGCTTCTTAGGGGTTTAGGTGGATGGTGATAAAGTACCAGCCGATCAGCTCATAACTGCCATATTAAAACTTGAAAACTTACAGGGTCTGTTTGCTTGGTACTTTATCGCATCCCTGGTGGGGGGGATCAAGTCGGAGGTCGGACCTACATGCTGGTCCGACCTCCGACTCAGGTCTGATGCACACGAGACCGCACATCGAACCTGAGAGGACATCACACAAATCCGATTTGGTCTGATCTCTCAGCCCCATCTGTCGGAAAAAGGTCAGTGTTTGGGGCCTTAACCCCTTACCGCCGCAGCCTGTTTTTGCCTTCCTGACAGAGCCCTTTTTTTCAAATCTGACATGTATCACTTTATGTGGGGATAACTTTTTATTGCTTTTACTTATCCCAGTGATTTTGAGATTGTTTTCTCGTGACACATTGTACTTTAAGTTAGTGGTAAATTTTGGTCGATACAGTCTGTTTTTTTTTGTGAAAAATACCAAAATGTCGTAAAAAAAATTGAACATTTTGCAATTTGCAAAATGTTAAATTTTCTGCTTGTGAGACAAATAATCATACCACTCAAAATAGTTAATAACTAACAAAGACCATATGTCTACTTTATTTTACCATCATTATTTCAACTTCCTTTTAATTTTTTGGGACACTAGGGGGCAGCAGAGACAAAATTATACACAGAACACAGAAAACGCTGCAATTGGCTGTTCACATTTGAACAGCCAATCGCAGCGATCGCCGATGGGGGGGGCATCGCTGCCTCCCCTGGGCTACGAGGCAAGATGTCTGCTGTCAGGGACAGCAGCCATCGTCCCTCTGTCACCGCGTCTATAGACGCGGTGACAGTTTAAAGTCATGACGTACATTTATGCCATGCGTCGGGAAGTACATCCCGGCCATGACGTAAATGTACGTCAAATGTCGGGAAGGGGTTAAAATGCATATAGTGCATGTCTGAGTGTACTGTGGGGTCAAATATAATAGGGTGTGAGAATTAAAAAGTGAGAGATTTTGGAAGATTTCCCATTTTTTTTCTAAAAGTGGCAATCATTAACACTGAAAAATCAACCTAGTTTTTCAGTGTAAATGACTGCCGCTTTAAAACAATGGGAAAACTCTCCCAAAATATCTCACTTTCTTATTCTCACACCATATTACATTTGACCTGTGGTGACTGTGACTGCTCAGAGTCAGTTTGGGGCTGCCATATTTGTATATACAAAGAAAATGAAATAGCGGTTATTGTATCCATAAAGTGTCATAGTGCAGCAAACAGAGACAATGTTTCGGTCCATCCGTGGACCTTATTCATAGCACAACATCCTCCAACAAAGAACAGCATTAATTATTCTCTGTAAAATATAACACGTAAGTTACTTACATTATTGTTAAAGGTTGTGCACAGCAAAAAATATCTATAACTATCATCTATATACAGTATAAGTCTAGTGTCCGTGAGTCTCTGAAACACTGCCATCTGCTGAAACTACATCTCTTTCTCACACAAGTACAAACACAGAAGGTAGCAGACTAGAGACTAGCTTTCGAAGCTTTTGCTTCGAGTGGGCTTACTAGTATACTGTATATGTAGTATTGTGCAAAAATGTTTTGTAGGCAGGGGTGGAAAATATGCAGCAAAGTAAGAATGCTTTCAAAAACAGAAGTGTTCGTTTATTTTTAACAATTAGCAAAATGCAAACGGAAGAGAAATATAAATCAAATCAATATTTGGTGTAACCACCCGTTGCCTTCAAAGCAACATCAGTGCTACTAGGTACACTTGCACAAGGTTTTTGAAGCAACTTGGCTGGAGATTTGTTCCAAACCTCTTAGAGAATTAACCACTTATCTTCTGTGGATGTAGGCTTGCTCTAATCCTTCTGTCTCGATGTTGTGATGAAGCCTCTGTGGGGGTCATATAATCACTTCCAGGACTCCTTGTTCCTCTTTATACAGAATGAAAGTTCTTCATGACATTGCCCTGCTGCAGAATATTGCAGTAGAGAATGGTGTAGCGCTCACCTGCTGCAGAATATATTTGGAGCCAATCAGACACCTCCCTGATGGTAATGTATGATGGATTAGTACCAGCCTGTATTTCTTAGCACTGAGGACACCATTAACCATAGCCAAATTCCCAACTCCATTTGCTGAAATGTAGCAGCCCCAAACTTGGAAGGAACCTCCACCATGCTTCACTGTTACCTGCAGACACTACATTCTGTTACAGACTTCTCCAAACAGTAGATGAGTGTAACTGGTTTCTGGCCATTCGGAGCTGATAGCATCACTGGACAACTTACGATTTTGAAGTGAAGTAAGCATGATGGGTACTTGTTTCCTAGCATGGCGCCCACGATATTACATTGTATGGCATCTCATCGCATGCGGGCATATGGCATGCGATGCGATTAAAAATTGTATAAGCCCCTATACGATTTTAAATTGTATTAGCACCCTAATGGGTGATTATAATGTGAAATACACCCCCACGCCACCCCCACTATCAACGCCAACCCAAAGCGTGGCGAGCGCAGTGAGGCGGCGAGGGTCGGCGGTACGCGTCCTCTGACCTTTTCATACCCCCACTATCCACGTTGGTGTGGAGTTGATTTTAGATAGTGTGGCGAGCGCAGCGTGGATGTTGCCCAAGTGCACATGCCTTGATAAAGGGGTGTTATACCCCGAAATGTTGTCCCTATGATTGTGACCACTTTTTGAAATACCTTTTTTTTTTTACCAAGACTCAGAGTGTATATATATATTCCCGGAATCTGTATCTTGCGGGTGTCGATATACGCTGCCCAGTAGGACCTCTAGCAACTATCCATCTGGATCTGTCCAGTAGAACCTCTAGCATCTGTCTCCTTCAAGGCAGCGGACATTTTTGGAGGGACATTTTCAGCAGATTCAATACAGATGGTCAGACCCATTGGAATTTGCAGAGACCATGCGCCCCCATATCGCTGGATCTACCAAGCCCCTGCTTAGGTTGCAGTACCATTGTTATGCTACTGACTTTTACAGTATGTAGTATTACTGACCTATCGCGTAGTATTTCTACATTGGAGAGCAAATTGTCACCTTATTTAGCTTGGTAAGTTTATAGAAGGTAATATGGGTATTTTACATTTAAATATGTGCAACATAAATGTCCTGCATGGAAGTGGGATGCTGGATATCTATTGAATTTCAAGATACATAATTCTGTGTTTCTCAAAATATGTCCTTCAGCCCAGATCATATGACAATCCCCTAACATGAACTCAGAGAACCTCATGTGACTATTATACATCTGTAATGTGGAATTAGAAATCTTACATGCCCTCCACATTACCCTGTATCCTGCCAGTTTTCAACATCCATACAACCTGGAGGACAAGTATATTTTTCTTGTGTTAAGTCTATGCAGCTGTAGATCTGTATGGTCCAGAACCTTACATGATGTATATAAAATATATTTAACTTTTAGCAGGTGTTTCCCAAAAATAGGGCTTTTCCTTATTTAATTAAGGGTCGCTGCTGATGATAGCATCAGGGAAAGGGAGCCCAAGCAGTGTATGGGGAAGCCTATTTAACAAGGGTCTCAGGAGGGAGATAGCGCAAGAGAAGGGTGTGGTATAGGGGTCCGACAGTCGGGATCCCGACAGTCATTATCCCGACGTCGGGATCCCGACTGGCCGGACCCAGACAGCATGGTGAGCGCAACAAAGCCCCTTGTGGGCTTGCTGTGCTCGCCACGCTGCGGGCACGGTGGCTCTCTACGCTCGCCACCTATTCTATTCTCCCTCTATGGGGGTCGTGGACCCCCACGAGGGAAAATAGTCGTCGGCTGTCGGGAACCCGGCTGTCAGTGTTTTGACAGTCGGGATCCCGACGTCGGGTGAATGCCTGTTGGGATCCCGACTGTCGGGACCCCGTCCGGCACCCCAAGAGAATCAGTGAAAACATAATTTATTATTGAAATATTTCAGCCTTTTTTTTTTTACAAAAAGATTTTGTTTTTTTTTTAGATTTTTTATGTTTATTTTTTTACGTTTTTTTCCATATGGAACTGAATGTCCGGCCTTGCATGAGGCAGCTAGCTGGGTTGCACATGTGTATATTACAAGAGACCATCAGAGCTAAAACTCTTACCTGTGGGACAATACAGCAAATACAGCTGCTTCCTCAATGACAATTTTCAGACGTTTCTATAACTGCGATGAGCATTACCTATGATTAATAAAGCAGCCCATTAAAAAGCAGGAATTGTTCTTAACTGGGCTTATTTAAATTTCCTGAAGTTCAATTATAAATAAATGTTAATAAAAACCTTCTAGGCATTTACTATATTTTATGTGTATCTACAGTATTAACTGCACTTAGGCCAGTATTCAATGCTCCCGATTCACCGTTTTTTTCCGGCGAATCGGGCTGTTTTCACTCCTTGCAGTGAATCTTTTTCACTGAAAATGTGATTTACCCTATTCAATGTTCACTGTTCCCCGAAAGTGAACAGTGAATGCCGGCCAGTTCTCCGTTTCATGCTCGCTACAATTCGCTGGTGTATTTCAATGGGGTTTTCACTGGGATTCGCCGAGAGTGTATTCAATGCTAGGATGGCGAATTGCTTTCTCCCTGATTTTTGCCATGATTCACCGTTTTGTCTTCAACATCTTTTTAAGGTGAACTGGAAAGTGATCTTTTAAAATAAAGGGTTTTTATTTTTCTCTTTGGTGTCAAAAATTCAGAAATGTATTTCTTTGAAGGGGCATGTTATTTGTATTCATGTGCTTTAAGCACATTAATATATATTTAATTTTTATACCTTTTTTTTTTTTAAACACATTCGCCCGCAGGGAACCGGGAGCCGCTCATTAAATATTCATATATTCAGTTCACACTGGTCCCGGCTTATTATGAGCGGGACCAGTGAAGTGGCTCCCTACCCCTATCCCCTGCCAGCTCTCCCAGGGGGGACAGCTTCTGCTGCCTGTGTCCCGGGGAGCCCTTCTTCTCCCCCACAAATTCTGGGGCAGGCCGGGAGGCTGCCGCCGTCCCCCGGCTCCCTGCGGCTTTCACCACAGGGGTTAAAATTCGCTGACAGGGGCAGCGAGCCCCTGCGGCATTGAATAGGGTGACAGGGATGGCTAGCAGCAAATGCTGCAGCCCTCCGGAACCCTGCGAATGTGCAGCGAATCCTGTTTAGGAATGTATCGAATGTATCGAATGTATCGAATGTATCGAATTGAATACTCCCCATAATGGAGGCAGCCATATTGTGATGTAACACGATCTTCAGTAGAGAATGCAGGGTACAAATTCACCAGGAACCAGTGACAACATTGATTTCTAGATTCTGATCATCTGTCCCATTAAATAATTCCACCACTGCATATCACCTAGGGCTAGATGCACTAAGCTTCAAAAGAGATAAAATGGAAAGTGATAAACAACCAACCAATCAGCTCCTGTCTGAAATTTTTAAGCACAGTCTGTGACATGAAAGGTAGGAGCTGATTGGCTGGCTGTTTATCACTCTCCATTTTATAACTTTTGAAGATTAGTGTATCTGGCCCTCAGTGAGTGCAGAACACACTCACCCACTCCTGTAAATGTCCAGGAGTTTCCAGATAGTTATAAAAGTCCCCTCAGAAGAGTATGTGGTCCTCCCGCATCCCACATATTTCCTAGTGAGGTGGGTAAGACAGCGAGTTTAGTTGCGCAAATTGTGGCACCATGCGAGGAGGGGGGGCGAGAACAAAGTGCCTGTCCTCACCTCATTATCTATCGGCTGCATCTCCCCTCCAAATGGTCACGAGTGTCACAAAACTTTTGCACACTATGGGTTTGATTATTCAATCAGTGACAAGAGTGGAAAAGTAGAATAGTAGAGAAATTGCCCTTACTAACCAATCAGCTCTGAGGTAGTATTTATCAAGTACATTGTGTAAAATAATAGGTAAAAACTGATTGGTTGCTATGGGCAACTTCTTAATCAGTTCACACTTTTCACTGCATGTCATTCAGCTAATTGTCCGAGACCAGTGCTCCCTCCATCCCACGCTGCGTCTCTCTCTCTGTCTCTCCCTTCTCCCCATGAATTTATATGCATTTCTGTTTCTGATTCATTTTATAACTGAAATAACTGAAACCAGACTTTTTAGCTAATTGGAAGCAAACAGCAACACACCAAAACGAGATGAAAATTCAGTTTTAGGAGTGGAAAGACGCCTACATCCCCCCAAACACACGTCTGTGTCTGCGTGCAGGGAAGCCCCCCGAGGACACACAGGGGGGGATTTAGCAAATGACATTCATTTTGGCTCGAAATGTATTTCACATTATTGTTGTGGAAGAGGTGGAATCCGGACGATTTTCCTGTTCTCAATGCATTTTTGTTTTGGCGACAGTTAAGGGTGGCTGTGTAACCCTATCAGCCCCATAACAGGCCTGTGGCTAGGAATGGGTATATAATACTGGTCTTCTGCTACAGTGTATGAAAGCGTTAGTTCAATCCACAATACCAGTGGGTTACAGGAAGACATCCAATGAAGATAAATCCCCCATCACTCACGCACATAATTCTGTCTGCACACAATAGTTAATCAATGTGCTGTATATAAAAGCCATTACCACCTCTGCTGGAAGGACATATCGTGAATCTATGACTATTTTGCACAGCAAAACTGCTTTTACAGGCAGTGTCCTAACGGATGCCGGACGGCTCCCCGACAGTCAGGATTCCGACAGCCATTCCTCTGACGTCAGAATCCCGACTGCTTCCTCATGGTGGTCCAAGGCCCCCATAGAGGAAGAACCGTGCCTGCAGCGTGGTGAGCGCAGCGAGCACGCAAGGGGCTTCATTGCGCTCCCCACGCTGTGCAGTCGGCATTCCGCCGTCTGAGTAATGACTGTCGGAATCCCGACTGACGGGGAAATATACCACACCCGTCCTAACAGCATCCAGCTTACGCTCAGTTTATCTGTATAACTTTACGTAGCCACTAGACTAGTGGAGGTTTTTAATGATCGCATACTGAATAAGATTTGTGGGGTATATTTATCGAGCAGTATTAATAATTAATTTTTTTGCAAGCAAAAGGGGTTATCTCTGCTTCATCATACATCAAAAATTACCACATTTTCCTCTGGTACCTTTCATTTTGCATGATGCATCTACTCCGTTTCTTCTTACTGAGAAAATACAGTTATAACAATTTTATCAGCCTCATATGTACATACAGTCAGTGCCGGATTAAGATTTCGGGGGCCCAGGGCACTTTAGACAGGAGGGGCCCTTGCACTTGTCATTACTGGCCGCAAACTGCATGGGAGAATATTACACTGTCAAAACAAAGAGTAAAGGCAGTATAAACTTAGTAAATGGGTAACTGCAAGGGGGATATATATATATATATATATATATATATATATATATATATATACACATACACACACACATACACACACACACACACACACACACACACACATACATACTGTACATACCACATGAAAAGCCTGTGTTTGTCCCTCTACACCTTACTCTGTAGGACTGTAGGAGCCCTTACAGTCCCAGTGCTGCCTCTGATTAAAAACCCTCCCATGACTAGTCTGCTACTGCTGTCCTTCATGGGCCTAAGAAGCATGTAATGAGCGCAACAAAACAGAGCTCAGCATAAACCTCTCAGTGCAAAGTGTCTTGGGACTAATGCTGGCCACACATTTTGTGCAAAGTGTCTTGGGACTAATGCTGGCCACACATCAGACCAACTTTCCTCCAACCATCCAACTAGTTGGTTGGTTGGACTGAAAATCTGGTACTGTGTGGGGGCAAATGCCAATAAGCAATTTGCTCACAAACGCAGGAGAATGGACAAAAACATTCAATAAAATTGTTTAAATTAAATAGGTCCAACTACAGTACATTGGCCCTTATTCTGATTGACGCGGACTTTACCGCATTCTTACGGATCGCGTCTTTTCGGCGTCTGCGCATGCGTGGAGAACGCAACGCGCATGTGCCACGCCTTGACTCCGTACCAGTTCGGCCAAATCCCGTACAAAACTGTTCCCCGCAATCAGTCGGGAAATATGGGCGTATTATGGGCGTCATGCGGAATGTCACATGGGCGTAGTTTCAAAGTGGGCAAAACGGGGCGGAAACATGGGCGGACACGGGGGAGTACACTTATGTTGGGGGGCGTACATTCGGATAGCACTCCGAATGCACGCGATCAAAAGGGGAAGAAATGTGCGGTGTCCACAAGTGTACTATTGCTTTGCGGACACCACTCGTTCATGCGGTAGGCGAACGTACGCCTAATGACTACAAGCATTAACACCTGAACCCAATAGAATCTACTCCTTTACTCATTACTCACTAATAGGCCGCTTGTCAGTGCTTTAATTGAAACCATTGCTGCTTCAAGGAACCCTTACTAAACACCCACATATCCTGTACTTGTCAGACACTTTAAAACTGCTAACAATGGACATGACAGAATATTAATACTAGCAATACACATGTGTATTCGACATGTACTCATGAAACCACACATTTTTGGGTAAAGTAAAAAAATTTATTTCTATACATGTCACAGTCAATGCCACTGTGATGCAATGACCAAAAAATACAAAATCCAAAAAATAAACAACATGGCAGGAATGTAGCAAAATAAATAATTTTTATGAGGATAGGTAATTGAATAAGTGGGTCATGTGATGTCTTGCAGAAGATACTTAATAGTGGGTTGTTTGGCGTAAATACTCCGCTTACGTGCGGTAGCACCGCTTGGCTCCCGTTCGGATGCGGTATTCCCGAGCATACTCTGTAATACTCTGTAATACCGTGCAGAATCGGAGTGTTTCTCCCGCACACGCATGGTTTGTATGTCGTCCGTAAACACGCCCTGTTCTTAAAGAGTGAGTCCGTCCGAATGCGGAGGACACGTGGGCGTTTCTACGGACGATGGCCGCATGCGGCAAAACACCGTAGCGTGCGGACCGCTCCGTAAGAATGCGGGAATATCCGCACCGATCAGAATAAGGGCCATTGTCTGAGTGACAGCTTGTCTATTTTCAGATTTGGGAAACAAATGACTTAATTACAAATTACATTTGCTCTTATCCAGTACCAGGTTTTTATTCCATCCGAGCAACTAGTTGGGTGGTTGGAGGAAAGTTGGTCTGATGTGTGGCCAGCATTAGTCAACTCCGAGTAATGCACAGCACACTTGTGCAGTCAGTGTGCCTTGACTCCTGATGCTCAGCACCATTAATCATTGTCACATTGGCAGATAGGTGAAGCTGCAGCACTACCCCACTCCCATGCACAAAACCTTTAGCTAAAAAATATATATATATATATATTTTTTTTTTAAATACATGCCAACCACAGGGGGCCCCTTGCTAGAGGGGGGCCCTGGGGTACTGACCCTTTTGCCCCCGCTTTAATCCGGCCCTGCATACAGTATTGCCAAAATCCTTCCTGTGCAGTGTTACGGCTACCTGTGAAAGGTTGAAAACTCAGCTTAGGGAACTATGCAGAGGCTCTCTTTATTGCAATAGATTACACCATCTCCAAAGTATTGTTGGCAGTGTGTATATTTGCCTGCGCATATTATTGCTAAAACCCTTTGTCAGCAGCATTAGACTGCCACTGAGGGGTCCATAGCCTTCTAGAGGTATGGTATTTACAATCAAAAGCTGCAGACTGGTAAATTACAGGTATAGGGGACAATTCATTAGTAGTTGCAGTTTTGAGATAATAGCAAAAGTGCAACTGGGCAGTACGGATGCGGATGGTGTAATGGTTAGCATTGTTGCCTCCCAGCACAAGGGTTTGATACCCACCATGGTCCTCACTGTGTGGAGTTTGTCTATTCTCCCCATACTTGCGTGGGTTTACTGGCTCCCAACAAATGAACCCTGGAATGAATGTGTGTGCGTGTACATGTGGTAATACTACTTCTATATGGGGGGATATATATACTTCTGTACCTGAATATAATGGCCATAGGTGTGCGCAGCCCATTTCATTTCAGGGGTGTCTTACATGCCCATTGGGTGTGTCTAACACCACCAATCAGACGTGTCTACCATCAGCTATTGGCACTCTCTACAATATAAAACATCTCTCAGCCACACCATAGTCTTCTGCCTAGTTCAGTTTTAATCTTCTAATTACTCTGTGTAACAGTACATGCAAATTAAGTCATAAACTTATATGGATGACGCAGGTATGTAGTGATATGACAATGGTCTAGTACAATTAACAATGCAAACACATTTAATTGATTGATGGGTGCTTGTTTTAATGGAATACCAGTTCTAAAAAGCAAAGGTATATAAGGGTGGGCACAGCATTAGGGGGTGCCTGTGCACCCCTAACACTCTATGTGCGCACGCCTATGATAATGGCCACATGTACCCCATGGCTCATATATTGTGTGTAAATCTCGCTCTGGGACTAGACAGCGACTCCTTAGCCATTTACCGACCTGCACGTCCCTGCTATTTGCATACCTCCCAACTTTGCAGACAAGGAAGGAGGGACATCCATGGGACCCGAAGGTGTGCGTCCGAAATTAGGGGGTGTGACTTAGCCGAAAGGGGGCATGGCCTACAAAATGCATCATGCACACAGCGTTTATTCACCGGGTGACAGGGGGGACTCCCCCGATGAGCAGTGGCAAGGGGAAGTCCCCCCTGTCATCTGCCTAGCAGCGGTGAATAAATGCAGCCAGAGGGGCTGGGGGCATGGCCAGAAGCTCACCGAGCCCCTGGGCCATGCCCCCACACCAGCAAAACAGGGGCATGGCCTCGGTAAAGGGCGCTATTTATGGAACTAACATACCATCAATATCTCTCCATCATGCAGTGTGGATCCCATCATGATGGAGAGGAAAGTGCTGTCACAAGGTAAGTATAGCGGTGTAGTGGCAGACCAGGACTACTATTATACATTATATAGAGATACTGTAAGCATTTCCGATATGAACAAATCCGACACAATAGAGTTTTAAGGTAACAGCACAAACCACATCCGAACTTGGTTACTCCCTTCAAAATCGGATCTCAAAACTAGCAATGGTTTTAACTATTTTTATTTTGTTTAAACATCGATGACATTAACTTAACATTTGCTGTTTTTACCATTGACGCTGTTTTCCTGCCATTGACGTTTTTCATGGACATTGCTTTTTGTGATAATTGTACAAGAATGATACATTGTTCATGGTTTTCATGTTTATTTATTTTTCCCTTTAGGCCTGATTCAGAGATGTACATACACATATTTGCATACATCTCCAATACTGTATATTGGATCTGTGCATGTGCTGAAGCTGTACTGCTCCCCTCTCTTGATATCCGATCATGCAGATCCAGGGTGGCTGCTGCGAGGGGCAAACACAGGATTTGCAGGATCGGGTTTCAAGAGAGGGGAGGAGCTAAGCACGGGGGTGTAGACTGAGGTGGCCCAGTATATGCCAGGCTCGTTAAACTAGTGTACATAGATAGACCTACATGATATAATAGATAGTATCTGATTGGTTGCCCATAGCAACATCCCATGTAAAATTTCCCTCACAGGGAGGACAAGTGCACATTGTGCAACTCGCAATTCACGTTTTTTTTTAAAGGGGGCAGGGCCTAATCCCTGAGAGCAACCACGTAATAGCTTCTTACCTACCAACAGTCATTTAAAATAGCCATAATGTCTGGTGCACTTATACTGATGATTATCTGACTGTAATTAATTACCTGGCCATTTTTAAATCGTAGCTTTCAGACACAAATTTAATTTGTCTCAATCTAATGGCAGTGACATATTATTAAGCACCACCCTGCCTGTTATCCTGGAACCCTAGAAACATGATTCAAAATTATTATATTCACTCCGTCTCCGTCACGTCACCTGTTTTCACCCAACTTCCTTGTGATTGTTATCACTGTGGCCCCTCTGCTTCCTCTGCTGAGTCCCCACACAGCTGCCCAGACAAACAGCGAAACGCACCGAGTGAATCTTGGCAGTGAGCTAATATAATGAAATGGAGGGTGGAGGGGGGTTACCAACAGACAGAACAAGGAATAAAACCTAGTAACTAGCAGCTGCTCTCATTAAACAGTGCTAGTGTTTGGGAACAGCAGTACCTGTAGCTTTCCTTGATGCAGCCTTGGTGCAGCCTCCATCTTCTAATATTGTATTGTTTCCTAACAAATGAACTACAAAATTTATTCCACTACCATTTTTTATGATGCAGATCTTATTAACCAATAAATCCGAGCAATATTCAGCTCAGATTTAATTTAATTACTGGGAAATTAATGCTTTAATCTGATTGTGCCACTGATGCAAGCCACAGTAATAGTTTCCTTCCCCTTTCCAAAGGCAGAACCAGTGAGTGGGTATACCGCCCAACCGAAGGTGCCACTATGGGGGTGGGGAGCGTACCCTGTGTCACCCTCCAGGACAGCCCAGCTGTCTCTGGGGACAGCCGAAGCATTTCCAGGATTGGTAACCTGACTGAGGTTAAGAAATCATTGAGAAAAATTATATATATGGTATCTCAGTGGTTCCCAAAATGTTAGAAGTTATGGCACCCTAGAGCATCAGAATTTTTTTCCATGGCACCCCTAGACCAAAAGTTTCTTATTCAGAAATTTAAAAAAATAATTAAGTAAATTGTTTTATATGTCATAAATAGGTTTAATTATGGGTGAGGGACAGGATTAGCTTCTGTTTGTCCACCTAGTATATTATGGGCAGCCCTTAAGAAATGTTTTTGCCATTTACATTGACCATAAATAGTTTAAATTTGTCTTATAGGCCCCACATACAGCGCGATATTCAGGCATTTTCTGAGCGATTTTAACAAAAATCACTCAGAAAATGCCTAAAAACGCATGTAAATCGCTGTGTTTATAGCCCACACAGCGATTTACATGCGCGCAGCCACCGTTCTGAATCTGCCCAACATTCAGAAGAGACCCGCCGGACAATTGAGAGCAGTCACTCAGAAAACTCCTGCTCATCTCCCGCTGAGTGTGGCTGCGGGCAGATGAGCAGGGCTGAGCGACTGAGGACGCTGCAGACACCACCGCAGAACCCGCCGGCACCCCTGACCCCCCTCCCCCACCAGCGGGAGCACCGTTCGCGACCCCCACCTCACCTCTCGGTGGCCGCGCGGTAGCGAGGCAGCGGGAGAAGTAAAAAAAAAAATCTAATTTCAAAATGGCCACGGAGAGCTAATCACGGCTCGGCTCATCATTGCCCTGTCCCCAAGAGCTGGCTATATTAGCCAACTCGAGACAGGAGGCAGGCAGTCTGACGGCGGAGGAGGAGCAGGGAAGAGCTCCAAAAGGACAAGCCCTGGGAGGCGGCGGCCATGCAAAAGAGCTGCAAAGGCTGCCGCCCCCAGGTGAAGAACACAGATGAAGAGGCCGTAGCCCTGGGAAGCAGCGGCCTTGCAAAATAGCTTAAAAGGCCGCTGCCCCAGGTGAAGACTCCGCAGAAGGTGGAGACAAGATGCAATTTATTAAAATATGTAAAAACCTGTGTCTGTGTTTTTATTAAATAAAACATTTAAAACCTGTGTTTATGTTTTTATTTTAATATTTCCTTTACAGGGGGGCTATAGGTACAGGCGGGCCTTTAATGCCCCACATGCTGGTACCTGTGGTTCTGCCAAGTAACAGCGTGTGGGGCAGGCTTGCTGGGACCTGTAGTCCTACTGTAAAAGACAATATTACTGTTAAACAAACTATCAACCCTGCACCCACCACCCAGGGGTGCAGGAGATAGCCCGGGGCAGGGCCGGCGCTACCCACTCAGCAGCTCCTGCAAAGCAGGGAGGCGCCATGCTGAAAAGGCGCTGTCTCCCTCCCTGGTCTGCTAAAGCTGCCTCAGCCCTCACTGTCACTGCCTCCTGCACGCCGCCTGCAGTGCCTGTCTGACAGCGGGCAGGCGGCAGTATAAAGCGCTGCTCCCTGCACCGCGAGTGCACACAGCCTGCACACCGCCCGCAGTGCCTGTCTGACAGCGGGTGGCAGGTTGTAGAGGCTAAGCAGCTCCCTGTACCGCGCACACACTGTCCTCCTCCTGCCCCCCTTTTCCTCACGGACACTTGCGCTGAGGCATGTAGCGCTGTCTGTGACTGCCTGGATGACATGTCATGTCCGGATCCGCCCCCTACCCATTGCTCCCTGCGCCTGTCAGCTGTCATTGAAATGACGAACAGGCAGCAGCGTCGCCCCCCCCTTCCTTCCCTGTTTTCAGTGTGATGTGCCAGTGCCACTGCCAGTCCTCAACACTCCGCCCCCTCTATCTCCTCCCCTCTTTTTCCATCTCACCCCTCCTTTCCCCCTCAGTCACGAGAGGGGTGGCCATACACGCTGCAATAGCAGTGTGCATGGCGATGTGCACTGCTGTGGGCATCGCATCGCACAGTACAAAAAGTATGTGCTGCACATACTTTTTGTGCTGCTTTTGGATCGCATCGCACACACATTGCATGCATGCCCTGCGATGCAATCTAGCCCATAACGTTTGTGATTCTCGCAGCATGTATGGGCACCTTTAGTGCCTGCAACATTTTGCATGTTGCATATGCTCCCACAATCGGGCTGCAGCTTGTTGCAATGGCAATGTGAAAGGGCGCAAAATGTATGGTTTGCAGGAGGGTGCCAGACACCCTAGCACCTGCCCTGGCCCCGGCTTCAGCCCAGGCCTGGGGTGCCCTGGAGAGGGGGGACCCCCTTATTTGGGGGGGTCCCCACCTCCCCAAAAACTCCCGGCCTGGGCTGACTAGTTAGGGTCGGTAATGCTTTGGCCACGGGACCCCATCAAGCGTGTCCCCTGGCTATGGCATTACACCCCCTGCTATTGGAGCCTGATGCTGGTCCCCAAAATACGGGGGACCCATATTCATTTTGTCCCCCGTATTTTGGAAACCAGGGCCAGCTCAAGAGCCTGGTGCTGGTCCCGAAAATCTGGGGGACCCCCACTCACTTTGTCCTCCATATTTTGGGAACCAGGACCACTCAAAGAGCCCGGGGCTCGTCATGCCTGGGGGGGGGGACCCCATGCCATTTTTATTTTTTTTATTCTTTTTTTATTATAGAAAATTATTGCCTGTAGGACTGAGAGGATGCGACGCTGGACCCCGGACTTGGCAAGTATTTTTATGGCGGTCCCCACTGTGCCACCAACGTTTAAACGTTTGCACATGGGGGGGCAGGGCAGCCGAGAGAGGGGGGGAGCGGGTACAAATTACCCGGGCCCAGGCTTGCTGGGGGGGCCCCGCAGGTGCCCTGGTCCGACCCCTACCTTCCCCCTCCGTCCCGCCCGGGTAGCAACAGCAGCACACACTTCTACAGCATGTGCTGTGCATGTGTGCTGCTGCTGAGATTACAGTTTTTCGAGTTTTCTTTCACCCTACTTAAAACATTTTGGGGGCGTGGCCTAAGTGCGGGAGGTGCCCACACCTCCCACACTTAGGCCATGCCCCAAAATTTTTACCGGGGCCCGGAATTCCTCTCGGCTGCCCTGTGGGGGGGGGGGGTTCTGGGGGAACCACTAGCCACCAATGATTTAAAAGCTTTTTTGTGGGGTCCACTAGCCACCAATGATTTAAGTTTTTTTTTACGTTTTTTCTGGGGGGGGGGGGGGGGGGCACTAGCCACCAATGATTAAACTTTTTTTGGGGGGGAGGGGGGGTCCACTAGCCACCAATGATTAAACTTGTTTTTTTTTTGGGGGGGGGGGGGGGGGGCATACTAGGGGGAGGTGAAAGAACACTTATCACTTATTAAAGAATACATTATTTATGTGGTAGATGTCTATACCATACAACATTATTTTAGTGATGAAGTGCAGTGTTTCACTTTCTGTGACAGCTGTGACAGATTTGAAATCTCCCATGCTCAATCTCCTGTTATGAATCTCTGGCACAAATCTCTGCGTATGTGGGGCCCTTTAGACCACCAATCCACAGGGAGCCATGGCACACAGTTTGGGAACCACTGTGGTATCTAGTAACATATTCCTACAGTACGTACGGGTTAATGACATAGTGAATTTAGCTGTCCAACACATTGTAAAGGGAACTTTAACTTGGGTTCCATATACTTTTACCATTCAGCATGTCAAAAACTGATATAATGTCATCCATGTCTTTTTATGTATCCAGACCCTGCAGTAGCGTTACTGCGGTTGGTGGCACCCATTATGCAAATGTAGCCCCCCACACACGCCTTTGTTGTCTTCGGTAAGACACACACTACAATATCAGCACAGGGAGTAAGTGGACACTTCAATGTAGATCTGGATGTGGTAGAAACTCCATGATGGCATGGCATCTTTAAGATTCTTTGAACCTGGTCTTTAAGTTATAACCTTTTCACACTGCCTTCAATATCCCAGGTTACTATACATAAATTTGCAGAAACCCAGGTGCGACGAAGCATAGTGGCTTAGTTGTTTTGTTTGTTTTGACGGGGGTAGGGGATTTCAATATACTGGAGCTGTTTATGATCCTTGAGCACTATGATAGAATATGTGTCCTCCTCCGTTCAGTGGCCATTTTTCGGCCAGTGACTTGGCATTGCAATGGCATCAGCATCAGCATAACGCCACAGACATAGCTCCAACAAAAGACTCAAAGAAGGCTGCAACTGTGTCCAATGTAGAATTAAGCCCTATGAGGACAGAGTAATCTCACCTTCCTCAACAGGCCCCACCCCATTACGGGTTGCTTACAAATATTTCCCGTGCTGGTTTTCCATCCCAATATATTCGTGCTACAGGCTTTGATAAATATCGCCCAAAGTCACTTGGTCAACAGAGAAAGAAATACAGGAGTCATTGGGTAAAGCTGCAAATGACATGATCCTATCAGGTTATGACGAGGATAACGTACGCCATGGCATACATCACAGCTAATTTAAATTATGTCATATGTACAAAAGTACAAGCAGGTTTCTATCTTGAAATAGTGTCAACTGGAAGGGTTAACTGCAGTCAAATTGGCCTGGACAGCACAGTGCCCCAACTCCCTACATTAATGTACGGGAATCAGGACAAACAGGAAGCTCTCAGCGCTGCTCCGAATCGGGAAGTTGGAGAAGGGAGCAAAAGGTCCAGAGAGGCGGAAGCTGACAGGAAATTCACTGTGCTTATCTCTTCTCAACAGGCCTTCCTCAGCCGTCCACAACAACACACAGCTGGAGTGCTTCCCAGCGGCATAAGGCCAGTAAAAGGGGGGTGAGGGGGTGCAGGTACCTATAGACCTATCAAGGGAATGGGGCTACTGTGGGATTTTGCTAAAAATCTACTCATTCATATGGGGGGGGGGGGGTTTAGGGGATTATCAGCAAGGCATAAATAAGCTTCAACATTAACTTTACCAGTGGGACAAGCAGACGGCCTGTAGACTTGTGGGCTCTAGTATTATGACACACAGCATGGCACCCATCTATCCCAGATTTTAAGACACTTTGGACAGATGTACAAAAGCCTTGTAGAGTGATCAATTGGAGATAGAGGGGGTTATTCAGACCTGATCACACGACTGCGAATTTGCATGCTGAGCGATTATGTATAGACTGTGAATGCATACAGATGGTAGTACACATATGCGATGCCACCCTGCGATAACATAGTGCTAGCTTTTTTTTATTGCTGGCCATGCGCAAACTGATTGACAGGAAGCTGGTCTTTGGGGGTGGTAACCTTCCTTTTCTGAGAGAGTCAGGGAAAACGCAGGTGTTTGAAGTAAATGTGACTGTGACCTTCAACGGAGAGCGGCCTGCCAATGAATATTCAGCTAATTGCTGCTCCAGCTAATTTGCAGGCTTACTTGGGGCGGGACTTCACCCCGGGTGGGCCGGCATATACATGATTGCTTTAGCAGAGCAGCAATCAGATCTGAATAACCACCAACCAATCATCTCCTGTCATGTTTTTTTTTAAACACAGACTGTAACATAGCAGTTAGAAGCTGATTGGTTGGCAGTTTCCTCTCCCCTTTTTTCGCTGTCCAAGGCTTAGTACATCTCTCCCTCAGCAACTTTTCTCAGCCTCACATTGCTCTCTTCAGAGTTTAAGGTTAAACTAATACATAGTTGCCTTATATGTCTCCATTAACAATGTTTAATAAAACTAGATTTTTGTAACTAGAATTCATGGCAACCATTTAGAGATTTATGTGATTAATATATTCAAATAATCTGCAATGTTGCTTTTTGATAATATACATTCAATAAAAATTATACCTCTATCATTGATGCAGGATGGTTTCAGGATCCCGGCCAGAAGACCAGCAGCAGCAGCCTGATGTTCAGGATCCCAACACCTAGTAGGTAAGTATGCTAACCCTCTTCCCCAGCCCCAAACCCTCCCTTACCTAATGCCTAAACATAGCCCTCACCTCATACTTGCCTACACCTCCGAAATGGCTGTGAGGCTCCCAGAAATTGTGTCCATCTCATCCCCCAGAAAGGTGGGCAAGGCTCCTGCATCCTCCCTGTTACCCCACACTACCCTTGGTGGCTGAAATCGCCACACTTTGGGGTGGGATCTAGCAAATGCATCATCACAGTCTGTCTAGGCCCCTGAAGTACTCATCAGACTCTCCTATCCAGGCTTTACCCAGATAGGAGCAACACAAAGTAGGTAAGTATGCATCTCCCCCATGAATTCTAAAACTACACATCCCAGCATGCCTTGCCATAGTTTTAGTATTCCCTAATAGCAAAACTGTGGCAAGGCATGATGGGACTTGTAGTTTCACAACAGCTGGATGGCCATAGTTTGGACATGCCTGGCCTAACCCTATAAGATCCCCCCCCACACCTTTTTACCAACCGTACCCCTTACTTCCTAACCCTAAACTTTTTTTCTGCGTAATGACCTGTCCTTTGCAATTGTTTAGTGTTACTAAATGCTGTTAAGCCTGTGATAAGTGGTGGGATACAGCGCATGCAAAATGCAATGCTTGATGCATTCCGTCCAGAAGCTTATTGGTTGATACTTTATCTCTCTCCAAGCTTGAATAAATATACCCCTAAAAGTCACAGTATGGTCAGCCAGATGGTTTGCGCTAACAGAAGGAAACCCTGTCTGTCCGTTCCCCCTTCCAAAACGATTAAATTGCCTCACTTGGAATAAGAAAAAGGCACATTAACAAAACGGAAAAATGAGTCTAGTCATATGGAGAGGGTCCATCCAGTCATGAAGTGGTTATTATCATAGCAACCCTGTGACATATTCCAATTTAGTGTTGTGAGTGTTGTTAGGTGTGTATAGAAAGCGATGTATAAAAAACGTTTGTATTGGAATGTCTGTTGAAGGCGTGATCGTCA